>NC_091984.1:158801652-159127147 GCF_044704955.1 Pristiophorus japonicus
CCCATGCCCCCCCCTCTCTCTCTCACCCATGCCCCCCCCTCTCTCCCTCTCTCTCTCTCCCATGCCCCCCCCTCTCTCTCTCTCTCTCTCCCATGCCCCCCCTCTCTCTCTCTCTCTCTCTCTCTCCCATGCCCCCCTCTCTCTCTCTCTCTCTCTCTCACCCATGCCCCCCTCTCTCTCTCTCTCTCTCTCTCTCCTCCATGCCCCCTCTCTCTCTCTCCTCCATGCCCCCTCTCTCTCTCTCCTCCATGCCCCTCTCTCTCTCTCCTCCATGCCCCCCTCTCTCTCTCTCCTCCATGCCCCCTCTCTCTCTCTCCTCCATGCCCCCTCTCTCTCTCTCTCCATGCCCCCTCTCTCTCTCTCTCTCACCCATGCCCCCCCTCTCCCCCATGCCCCCCCCTCTCTCTCTCACCCCATGCCCCCCCTCTCTCTCTCTCCCCCCATGCCCCCCCTCTCTCTCTCACCCATGCCCCCCCCTCTCTCTCTCACCCATGCCCCCCCCTCTCTCTCTCACCCATGCCCCCCCTCTCTCTCTCTCTCTCTCTCCCCCATGCCCCCCTCTCTCTCTCTCTCTCTCCCCCATGCCCCCCCCTCTCTCTCCCCCATGCCCCCCTCTCTCTCTCTCCCCCATGCCCCCCCCCTCTCTCTCTCTCTCTCTCTCTCCTCCATGCCCCCCCCCTCTCTCTCCCCATGCCCCCCCCCTCTCTCTCTCCCCCATGCCCCCTCACTCACCACACGAAGTCGCTGCTCTTGTCCTCATACGAGTTGACGAGGCCGTTGAGCAGCGGCCGCTTCCTGCCGCCGCCCCCGGTGCCGGCCGCCCTGCCGGGCCCGCGGCTGGTGCCTGGAGCGGGGTGTGAGGAGGAGGCGGCGCTGAGCGCGGCTGAGCTGGAGGCGGGTGGGCCGGGGCCGAGGTAGGGCTGCGGGCTCGGGCTCTGCCGGTTACTCGCCATATCCGCGGCTCCCACAGGCCCAGCGCATGCGCAGCGCACCCACCCACCCCGGCCGGAAATGAGGCCGCTCCGCCCACTGCATCCTGGGAATTGTAGTGCAGGGCGGGGACACTGTCAGACCTTTTGCCCGGTGTGTGGCGGATTACATAGTTGTATGCCGACAGCGTGAGCGCCCATCTTTGGATGCGGGCAGAGGCATTGGTGTTAATCCCTTTGCTCTCTGAGAATAGCGATGTGAGTGGCTTATGGTCAGTTTCAAGCTCAAACTTGAGACCAAACAGATACTGGTGCATTTTTTTACCCCGTAAACGCACGCCAGAGCTTCTTTTTCAACCATGCTGTAGGCCCTTTCGACCTTGGGCAGACTCCTGGACGCATAGGCAACCGGTTGCAAAATCCCCGATTCGTTAGCCTGTTGTAACACACACCCGACCCCGTATGACGACGCATCGCAAGCTAACACTAATCGTTTACATGGGTTATACAGGACAAGCAATTTGTTTGAACATAACAGATTTCTTGCTTTCTCAAAGGCAGCCTCTTGTGAATTTCCCCCATCCTCAGTCGTCTCCCTTGCGCAGTAGCACATGTAGGGGTTCGAGCAAGGTGCTTAACCCAGGTAGGAAATTACTAAAATAGTTAAGGAGTCCCAGGAATGACTGCAGCTCAGTCACGTTCTGTGGTCTCAGCGCATTCTTGGCGTCGGTGGGTCTGTTGCCGTCTGCTGCGATTCTTCTCCCCAAGAACTCGACCTCTGGCGCCAGGAAAACACACTTCAAGCATTTCAACCTGAGTCCCACGCGATCTAGCCGACTTAGAACCTCTTCCAGATTCTTCAAGTGTTCGATGGTATTCCGACCTGTGACCAGTATGTCATCCTGGAAAACCACGGTGCGAGGAACCGACTTTAGCAGGCTCTCCATGTTCCGTTGGAAAATTGCCGCGGCCGTCCGAATCCCGAACGAGCATCTGTTATAGATGAACAGACCTTAGTTCGTGTTAATGCAGGTGAGGCCTTTCGAAGATTCCTCTAGCTCCTGCGTCATGTAGGCCGAGGTCAGGTCCAACTTGGTGAGCATCTTTCCTTCAGCCAGGGTCGCAAATAGGTCGTCTGCCTTGGGTAGCGGGTACTGGTCCTGTAGCGAACAACGGTTAATCGTTACTTTATAGTCCCCACAAATTCTGACTGTGCCGTCACCTTTGAGTACCGGGACAATAGGACTAGCCCACTCGTTGAATTCCACCGACGCGATAATGCCTTCTCACTGCAGCCTGTCCAGCTCAATTTCCACTTTCTCTCACATCATATACGGTACCGCCCGTGCCTTGTGTTGGATGGGTTGTGTACCGGGAACCAAATGGATCTGCACTTTCGCCCCCGAGAAACTTCCAATGCCTGGCTCAAACAACGATGGAAATCTGCTCAGAACCTGGGCACATGAGGCGTCATCGACAGACGAAAGCGCTCGGATGTCATCCCAGTTCCAGCGGATTTTTTTCCCAGCCAGCTCTGCCGAACAGTGTGGGGCCATCCCCTGGCCGATCCATAGTGGGAGTTCGTGCACCGCTCAATCATAGGAGACTTTTTCTTCTGAGCTGCCAATTATAGGGATCAGTTCTTTGGTGTAAGTTCTTAGCTTGGTATGGATGGGGCTGAGTTTGGGCCTGTGTGCCTTGTTGCACCACAGCCTGTCGAAGGCCTCTTTGCTCATTATGGACTGACTCGCACCCATGTCCAGTTCCATGGATACTGGAATTTCATTCAGTTCAACTTTTAACATTATTGGTGGACATTTCATGGTGAAGGTGTGTACCCCGTACACTTCTGCCTCCTCGGTTCGAGTCTCTAGTTCAGCCTGATCCCCCATGGATCGATCTCCCTCTGCAACGTGGTGGTTTGCAGGGTTTGCAGCTCGCCTGCACATTCGCTGGAGGTGTCGCATTGTTCTGCAGCCATTGCACGCATAATGCTTGAAGCGGCATTGACCGGCCCGATGATCATCTCCACAACGCCAACAAGGTGTTAACTGCCTCGCATTAACGATTGATGGCGAACTCTGGGTCATTTGAGGTCATGCAGCAGCCGGCGTGTACGTTCTGCCATGTATATTCCTGTTCGAAAACTACGTTACTTTGAGCACAGTACTGGCCGAAACCTCTTTATGCTGCGAAATTTGTTTGGTGTTATCGCTGGTGGGCATGCTATGCCTGGGCTATCGTTATGGTTTTGCTCAGATTCAACAGTTAATAGTTTGCGAAGGATTACCTCATGGCCAATGCCAAGCACAAAAAAGTCTCTCAGCATTTGTTCAAGGAATCCATCAAATTCGCAATGTCCTGCAAGGCACCTTAGTTTGGTGACGTGGCTTGCCACTTCCTGGCCCTCCGACCGTTGACATGTGTAGAACCGATACCTTGCCATCAAAACGTTTTCCTTCAGATTTAGGTGCTCCCGGACCAGCGTACACAATTCTTCATAGGATTTGGTTGTTGGTTTTACCGGAGCTAGAAGAGGCCATAGGTTGTTGCCCCACAGACGGTAAGGAGAATCGCCTTTCGTTTGGCAGCGTTCTTGTTCCCTTCCAGCTCGTTGCCAACGAAATATTGGTCGAGTCTCTCCACGAAGGCCTCCCAATCATCCCCTTCTGAGAACTTCTCTAGGATACCAACTGTTCTTTGCATTTTCGCGCGGTTGTTCGTTACCTTGTCGCTAATTGTTACGCTCATAATAAAGGATGAAACTGAGTACTGTAAGCAATGAGTAAGTGTGACCTTAGCTCCTTTAATTCGACTCCAGAGTGCAGGTATGCTGGGATCCCTTGGGACTCCAACAGGTAGGCCCTCTGGTGGTGGTGTGATACAGGTTGCCAAGGATTAAATACATAACAGATCCCATATGCTTTTTTAACAGCCTTCTCAACTTGTCCTGCCACCTTCAAAGATGTGTGTACATACACCCCCCAGGTCTCTGTTCTTTTAAAATTGTACCATTTAGTTCCTATTGCCTCTCCTCATTTTTCCACCAAAATTTATCAATTCACACTTCTCTGCATTAAATTTCATCTGCCACGTGTCTGCCCATATTACTAGTCTGTCTATGAGAGATTGAATAGACTAGGCCTATATTCTCTAGAGTTTAGAAGAATGAGAGGTGATCTCATTGAAACATACAAAATTCTTACAGGGCTTGACAGAGTAGATGCAGGGAGGATGTTTCCTTTGGCTGGGGAGTCTAGAACCAGTTGTCACAGTCTCAGAATAAGGGGTCGGCCATTTAGGACTGAGATGAGGAGAAACTTCTTCACTCAGAGGGTGGTGAATCTCTGGAATTCTCTACCCGAGAGGGCTGTGGAGTCAGAGATCGATAGATTTTTGGATATTAAGGGAATCAAGGGATATGGGAACAGTGCAGGAAAGTGGAGTTGAGGTAGAAGATTAGCCATGATCTTATTGAATGGCGGAGCAGGCTTGAGGGGCCGAATGGCCTACTCCTGCTCCTAACTCTTATGTTCTTATGTCCCTCTGAAGTCTGTTACTATCCTCCTCATTGCTTTGTACTATCTGTAAATTTTCAAATTATGCCCTATATACCCAAATCCAAGTCATTGATATATATCAAAAAGAGCAGCGGTCCCAACACCAACCCTGGGGAACCCTACTGTATGCTTCCCCCCAGTCTGAAAAAAAGTTCACCACTACTCTGTGCTTTCTGCCCTTTAGCCAATTTTGTATCCATGCTGCCACTGTCCCTTTACTTCCATGGGCTTTAATTTTGCTGACAAGTCTATTATCTGCAACTTCGTCAAACGCCTTTTGAAAGTCCATATGCACAACATCAATCACACTACCCTCATCAACTCTCTCTGTTACTTCATCAAGTTAGTCAAACACAATTTGCTTTCAGTAATTCTGCGCTGACTTTCATCTATTAGTCCATACTTTTCCAAATGCCAATTAATTCTGCCCCAGTTTATTGTCTCTAAAAGGTTTCCCACCACTGACGTTAGGCTGACTGGCCCGTAGTTGCTAGGTTTATCCCTCTCCCCTTTTTGAAATAGGAATGTAACATTTGCAATCCTGCAGTCCTCTGCACAAGGCTCATATCTAAGGAGCTTTAGAAGATTGTGGCCTGAGCCTCTGCTATTTCCACCCTTACTTCCCTCAGTAACCTAGAATACATCCCATCTGGACCAGGTGACTTTTCTACTTGGAAGATTGCTGACTTTTTATGTACACCCTCTGAATCTATTTTTATCCTATCCAGTATTGTTACTGTCTCCTCCTTTACTGCTACATTGCAGCACCCTCTTCTCTCGTGAAGACAAATGCAAAGACAATCATTTAGTACCTCAGCTATGCTCTCTACCTAGCTTATGTGTCAGTTATGGCGCAGTGGGTAGCACTCTCACCTCTAAGTCAGAAGGTTGTGGGTTCAAGTCCCACTCCAGAAGCTCAAAAGACAAAAATTTAGGCTGACACTCCAGGGGAATGGTGCACTGTCAGAGATACTGTCTTTTGGATGAGATGTTAAACTGAGGCCCTCTCTCAGGTGTACATCTAAGATCCCAGTGCACTATTTTGAATAAGAGAAAGAAAAACTTAGAGGATGATAATGGGAAACAGGGAAATGGCAGAGACCTTGAACAAATATTTTGTATCTGTCTTCAGGAGTTCGGGAGGTCCGAAGTGCGGAAGGTCAGGAGTCCGAGGAGCAGGAGGGTGGGAGGTCAGCGAGGAGTTCACTTCTGGCGAGGAGCTCACAGCCCTCGTCCGGGCAGGTAAGTGACTGGCTGTTTGATTGGTAAGTATCTCTCTTTCTCTTTTATAATTAGATAAGTTTAATTAGAGGGATGGCAGGGCAGCTCAGTCCTGTGGAGTGCACATCCTGCGGCATAGAAACATAGAAACATAGAAAATAGGTGCAGGAGTAGGCCATTCAGCCCTTCTAGCCTGCACCGCCATTCAATGAGTTCATGGCTGAACATTCAACTTCAGTACCCCCTTCCTGCTTTCTCGCCATACCCCTTGATCCCCCTAGTAGTAAGGACTTCATCTAACTCCCTTTTGAATATATTTAGTGAATTGGCCTCAACTACTTTCTGTGGTAGAGAATTCCACAGGTTCACCACTCTCTGGGTGAAGAAGTTTTTCCTCAACTCGGTCCTAAATGGCTTACCCCTTATCCTTACACTGTGACCCCTGGTTCTGGACTTCCCCAACATTGGGAACATTCTTCCTGCATCTAACCTGTCTAAACCCGTCAGAATTTTAAACGTTTCTATGAGGTCCCCTCTCATTCTTCTGAACTCCAGTGAATACAAGCCCAGTTGATCCAGTCTTTCTTGATAGGTCAGTCCCACCATCCCGGGAATCAGTCTGGTGAATCTTCGCTGCACTCCCTCAATAACAAGAATGTCCTTCCTCAAGTTAGGAGACCAAAACTGTACACAATACTCCAGGTGTGGCCTCACCAAGACCCTGTACAACTGCAGCAACACCTCCCTGCCCCTGTACTCAAATCCCCTCGCTATGAAGGCCAACATGCCATTTGCTTTCTTAACTGCCTGCTGTACCTGCATGCCAACCTTCAATGACTGATGTACCATGACACCCAGGTCTCGTTGCACCTCCCCTTTTCCTAATCTGTCACCATTCAGAAATAATCTGTCTCTCTGTTTTTACTACCAAAGTGGATAACCTCACATTTATCCACATTATACTTCATCTGCCATGCATTTGTCCACTCACCTAACCTATCCAAGTCACTCTGCAGCCTCATAGCATCCTCCTCGCAGCTCACACTGCCACCCAACTTAGTGTCATCCGCAAATTTGGAGATACTACATTTAATCCCCTCGTCTAAATCATTAATGTACAATGTAAACAGCTGGGGCCCCAGCACAGAACCTTGCGGTACCCCACTAGACACTGTCTGCCATTCTGAAAAGTACCCATTTACTCCTACTCTTTGCTTCCTGTCTGACAACCAGTTCTCAATCCACGTCAGCACACTACCCCCAATCCCATGTGCTTTAACTTTGCACATTAATCTCTTGTGTGGGACCTTGTCGAAAGCCTTCTGAAAGTCCAAATATACCACATCAACTGGTTCTCCCTTGTCCACTTTACTGGAAACATCCTCAAAAAATTCCAGAAGGTTTGTCAAGCATGATTTCCCTTTCACAAATCCATGCTGACTTGGACCTATCATGTCACCATTTTCCAAATGCACTGCTATGACATCCTTAATAATTGATTCCATCATTTTACCCACTACCGAGGTCAGGCTGACCGGTCTATAATTCCCTGTTTTCTCTCTCCCTCCTTTTTTAAAAAGTGGGGTTACATTGGCTACCCTCCACTCCATAGGAACTGATCCAGAGTCAATGGAATGTTGGAAAATGACTGTCAATGCATCCACTATTTCCAAGGCCACCTCCTTAAGTACTCTGGGATGCAGTCCATCAGGCCCTGGGGATTTATCGGCCTTCAATCCCATCAATTTCCCCAACACAATTTCCCGACTAATAAAGATTTCCCTCAGTTCCTCCTCCTTACTAGACCCTCTGACCACTTTTATATCCGGAAGGTTGTTGGTGTCCTCCTTAGTGAATACCGAACCAAAGTACTTGTTCAATTGGTCTGCCATTTCTTTGTTCCCCGTTATGACTTCCCCTGATTCTGACTGCAGGGGACCTACGTTTGTCTTTACTAACCTTTTTCTCTTTACATACCTATAGAAACTTTTGCAATCCGCCTTAATGTTCCCTGCAAGCTTCTTCTCGTACTCCATTTTCCCTGCCCTAATCAAACCCTTTGTCCTCCTCTGCTGAGTTCTAAATTTCTCCCAGTCCCCGGGTTCGCTGCTATTTCTGGCCAATTTGTATGCCACTTCCTTGGCTTTAATACTATCCCTGATTTCCCTTGATAGCCACGGTTGAGCCACCTTCCCTTTTTTATTTTTACGCCAGACAGGAATGTACAATTGTTGTAGTTCATCCATGCGGTCTCTAAATGTCTGCCATTGCCCATCCACAGTCAACCCCTTAAGTATCATTCACCAATCTATCCTAGCCAATTCACGCCTCATACCTTCAAAGTTACCCTTCTTTAAGTTCTGGACCATGGTCTCTGAATTAACTGTTTCATTCTGCATCCTAATGCATAATTCCACCATATTATAGTCACTCTTCCCCAAGGGGCCTCGCACAATGAGATTGCTAATTAATCCTCTCTCATTACACAACACCCAGTCTAAGATGGCCTCCCCCCTAGTTGGTTCCTCGACATATTGGTCTAGAAAACCATCCCTTATGAACTCCAGGAAATCCTCCTCCACCGTATTGCTTCCAGTTTGGCTCGCCCAATCTATGTGCATATTAAAGTCACCCATTATAACTGCTGCACCTTTATTGCATGCACCCCTAATTTCCTGTTTGATACCCTCCCCAACATCACTACTACTGTTTGGAGGTCTGTACACAACTCCCACTAACGTTTTTTGCCCTTTGGTGTTCTGCAGCTCTACCCATATAGATTCCACATCATCCAAGCTAATGTCCTTCCTAACTATTGCATTAATCTCCTCTTTAACCAGCAATGCTACCCCACCTCCTTTTCCTTTTATTCTATCCTGCCTGAATGTTGAATACCCTTGGATGTTGAGTTCCCAGCCCTGATCATCCTGGAGCCACGTCTCCGTAATCCCAATCACATCATATTTGTTAACATCTATTTGCACAGTTAATTCATCCACCTTATTGCGGATACTCCTTGCATTAAGACATAAAGCCTTCAGGCTTGTTTTTTTAACACCCTTTGTCCTTTTAGAATTTTGCTGTACAGTGGCCCTTTTTGTTCTTTGCCTTGGGTTTCTCTGCCCTCCACTTTTCCTCATCTCCTTTCTGTCTTTTGCTTTTGCCTCCTTTTTGTCTCCCTCTGTCTCCCTGCATTGGTTCCCATCCCCCTGCCATATTAGTTTAACTCCTCCCCAACAGCACTAGCAAACACTCCCCCTAGGACATTGGTTCCGGTCCTGCCCAGGTGCAGACCGTCCGGTTTGTACTGGTCCCACCTCCCCCAGAACCGGTTCCAATGCCCCAGGAATTTGAATCCCTCCCTGCTGCACCACTGCTCAAGCCACGTATTCATCTGCGCTATCCTGCGATTCCTACTCTGACTAGCACGTGGCACTGGTAGCAATCCCCAGATTACTACTTTTGAGGTCCTACTTTTTAATTTAGCTCCTAGCTCCTTAAATTCGTTTCGTAGGACCTCATCCCTTTTTTTACCGATGTCGTTGGTACCAATGTGCACCACGACAACTGGCTGTTCGCCCTCCCATTTCAGAATGTCCTGCACCCGCTCCGAGACATCCTTGACCCTTGCACCAGGGAGGCAACATACCATCCTGGAGTCTCGGTTGCGGCCGCAGAAACGCCTATCTATTCCCCTCACCATTGAATCCCCTATCACTATTGCTCTCCCACTCTTTTTCCTGCCCTTCTGTGCAACAGAGCCAGCCACGATGCCATGAACTTGGCTGCTGCTGCCCTCCTCTGATGAGTCATCCCCCCCAACAGTACTCAAAGCGGTGTATCTGTTTTGCAGGGGGATGACCGCAGGGGACCGCTGCACTACCTTCCTTGCACTGCTCTTCCTGCTGGTCTTCCATTCCCTATCTGGCTGTGGACCCTTCTCCTGCGGTAAGACCAACTCGCTACACGTGATACTCACGTCATTCTCAGCATCGTGGATGCTCCAGAGTGAATCCACCCTCAGCTCCAACTCCGTTACGCGGACCGTCAGGAGCTCGAGGCGGATACACTTCCCGCACACGTAGGCATGTGGGAAGTCCTGGATGCTTCACGTGGCCTAGACAACCATGTGTGCAGGAGGTGTCTCCAGCTTCAACTACTCGAGCTCCACGTTTCGGAGCTGGAGCAGCGGGTGGAGTCAGTACGGTGCATCCGCGAGGTTCATCATCATCATCATAGGATCCGCGAGGCTGAGAGCGACGTGGATAGCACGTTTCAGGAGGTGGTCACCCCGCAGCTTTAAAGCGTGCAGGCAGAGGGGAAGTGGGTGAACACCAGATGGAGGAAGAATGCTAGGCAGGTATGGAGTCCCCCCATGAGTCCACCTTGCTTTCAAACCGATATTCACTTCTGAGCACCGGTGAGGGCGATGGTGCCTCTGGGGAGTGCAACCAGAGCCAAGTCCTAAGCAATACGGGTGGCTCAGCTGCACAGAGGTGTAAGAATAAAAGTGTTTAGTCATGATAAAATTGATTCTGTATATATATATATATATAAATGTTAAAAGTGTACATTATATGGAAAGGCTGCAGAGTGCGCAAAGCCCCTGTATGATTTGATAAAACTGCAGGGTGATGACATATACCCAGCATGGACTGATGATCACACCCAGTCCGTGGCCAAATTAAAAACTGCAGTGATGCAGGCCGCATGTCTGATCCCTCCCGATCCCACGCAGCCCTTTCATTTAGAGGTCGGTGCCACAGAACAAAGCCTCACTGCAGTTCTGTGCCAAATGCGAGCTGATTGACTACAGCCCATTGCATATGCGTCTTGAATCCAGCAGGGGGCAGAAAAAAATATATACCACTTGTGAGAGCTACCTACTGGCCGTATTCTGGTCGGTACATCACTTTACTTTTATTACTGGGTTACAGGCTACAATCCTGCACAGCGGACACACACCTCTGAAACTACTGATGAAACCTGGAGATTCGCTAGTTTCCTCGCATCACCTCAGCAAATGGACATTGGAATTTATGGAAAGAGACATTGATACCATTTCCTAACCCAGGACATTGCTGCACACTTTCTGATCTATGAATGTCCGTTACCCCTGATTAACTTAGAGACCCATCCTGTGAAGAAAGACCCCATACAGGGTGCCGCAGATGACTACATCGATGGGTCCTCATATCACATTGAAGGATCCCCTCACACCGGATATGCTGTAGTATTGCCAGAAAGAACCATCCAGCGAAGATGCAACAAACAGTCTTCACAATATGCAGAAATTGCCGTACTTCTAACCGTTCTGAAGGAAACCTCAGATAGACCGGTGAATATTTGGTCCGATAGTGCCAATGCTATAAACACCATGCTCTCCCTGCCCCTATACCACAAAAATGACGATTGTACGATAGATGGTAAGGCCTTGCTCCGTGGGCCCTGGTTACGCCTGCTCTGGTCATACCTTAAACAGCGATCCCAGCCCTGCTTCATAGGAAAAGTAGCAGACCATAGAAAAGGTGGTCCACATAGTGAGGGAAATTCCAGAGCAGACAGAGCAGCCAAGGATGTTGCGATTGATGGGGAGATAGAGGATATAGTTGTTGAGCCCTGAAATGCTGTTAGCAAGGCCTCCCCAATAGATTTAAAATCCCTACAGCAGCAATACTGGTCATATGCTGTTGTAAGCGCCTGGCACGAGGAAGGCAGACCCCTTCCTCAACCAACACCCTGGGCTCCCAATACCAGACTAGCCACTGCCGCTGACTCAGATGAGCAATTGCTGATGTTCAAAAGAAAGCCAAACGCCTGCCTGGTGGTGTGTGTTCCACCAGAAGTGGGTCAGGAACTGCTCTCCCTCTTTCACTCCCATCCCACAGCAGAGCACTATTCAGCTCTGGTAACCTTCTATAAGGTAGCATCCACAGCGTGGTGGCCTTCCATGAGGGAAACAATCAACCAATACATGGCACAGTGCCTACCGTGCCTGCAACACAATCCTCCCGCATGCACTAACCGAGCCTTGCTTCAAAGCGTGCCCCCACCTCAAGGGCCATGGACTCACCTCCAGATAGGCTTCATTGGGCCACTTCCACAGGCACAAGGCAATTTTCAACATGTCCTAGTGGTGGTGGATCAATTCACTAAATGGATCGAAGCATTCCCCTGCCGCTCCAACACCGCAATCACGGCAGCCAAAACACTTTTGAATCATGTGTTTTGTAGGTGGGGAGTATCAGTACAAGTGGACAGCGATCAAGGTTCGCACTTTATCGGCAACATTTTTACCCAACTGCAGGAAATGTTGGGGATTAAATACAAATTACATATTGCTCACCACCCCCAGTCGTCTGGAAGGATCGAAAGGGGGAACAGGAGCCTCAAGTTAATGTTAAAAATATTGTGCGCAGACCACCCCACTCAATGGGCTAACATGCTGTCAATGTGCTAAATGGCAATGAGGTCCACACCTCATAGAACAACAGGGGTCTCCCCATATCAGGCAATAACAGGGAGGCTCATGAGAACACCAGGCCAGCTAACACTAACAGGGAGGAGTCCGCTGACAATGAAAACATGTAGTTCCAAGTAGCTGGAACAAGTGGTAGATCACACCGATCAGATCAATCGATTTGTGGCCACCAAATTGGGGAAGTCAAAAAGACAAATTAAAAGGTACTTTGACAAGAAAGTACGTCCCTTTGAATATCAGGTGGGAGACTCAGTAATGATTCTAAATTATGGGAAAAAGAAGCTGCCTTTGAGCCCGGGTGATGGGGACCGCAGAAGATTATAGATTGATTGAACCCCGCGGTTTATCTGATTCAGTTACCGGGGGAAAAGGGCGTTAAGTACAAGAAATGGTTTCACATTAATCAGTTAAAAACTGCCAAAGAGTAAATACTACACTGATCTTGTTTCCCACAGACCATGATATGGAACCGTATGATTGTCGGGACGACACTGGCCATGACCGAAGCCGAGGAAGATGAAGAAGCAGGAGCTGCAGCATGACTTACGAACGTCATCAATGTGCTTCGAGAAGCGACGGTGCGCTGAAGATACACGAAGGGGAGGGTCTCCGCTGGAGATATTATTGTACTGTAGTAAATCCCCTACCTGTGGCACACACCTTACTAGCTGGGGACCAAGACAGGCCATCCATTTTTCTCTCTCTAAGTTTTATCATGAGTGGTCCCTCGAACAAGGATGACTTGCTTCCACACGTGTTCGCAGATGCTTCAATGAAGGACCCAATGTTCCAGTCCTGACCTCCAATTGAAGGGGTGGAAGATGCCTGTGCGTGGATTTTTTTAACGTGTGGTGACCGTTGCACATCAGCCACCACACGGGCTTGACAGAGCTCGGCCTTTATCCGGTGGCAAGGGTTAACCAGGATGACTGGAGACCTGCTCTACTGCACAGACCTAGTGCGCACACATATCGCAGTGTGGGTTGGCTCGTGCTGCCCCTGGGCCCTTGGCTCTTCTGGGCCCCGTACCCTCATTGGCCGCACCTCCACCATGATTTCTCACCGCTCCTCCGCCACAAACATTCGCCGCACCTCCACTACAAAAACACTCACCGCCTCTCCACCACGAGCTCCCACCATACCTCCGCACCAAACATTTGCAGAACTTCCACCACGATCACCCACCAAATCTCAGCCTCGATCCCTCATCGCTGCTCCGCCCCGATCACTCGTCGCAAGTTCGCCATGACCTTCCCACTCCTCTGCTGTACTAGGGCCCAGCCAATGTTCCTGTCCACGCTCCAAACGGAGAGAGAGAGAGTCAGTCAGAGAGAGAGAGAGAGAGTCAGTCAGAGAGAGAGAGAGACAGTTAGAGAGAGAGACAGTCAGTCAGAGAGAGAGAGAGACAGTCAGTCAGAGAGAGAGAGAGACAGTGAGAGAGAGAGAGAGACAGTCAGAGAGAGAGAGAGACAGTTAGTGAGAGAGAGAGACAGTCAGTCAGAGAGAGAGAGAGTCAGTGAGAGAGAGAGAGAGTCAGTCAGAGAGAGAGAGAGACAGTTAGTGAGAGAGAGAGACAGTCAGTCAGAGAGAGAGAGAGTCAGTGAGAGAGAGAGAGAGACAGTGAGAGAGAGAGAGAGAGAGAGAGAGTCAGTCAGAGAGAGAGAGAGACAGTTAGAGAGAGAGACAGTCAGTCAGAGAGAGAGAGAGTCAGTGAGAGAGAGAGAGAGACAGTGAGAGAGAGAGAGAGAGAGAGAGAGAGAGAGTCAGTCAGAGATGATGTCACCCACCTCTAAGTTTAAGTCATCCACCTCACAGAAACACAAACAACAGAGCTATCAGAACCCTCTCAATGTCTATGATATGTGAACCCTGAGGAGATAAACCATATGAGGAGTCAATAAGGATATTTCCCCCTCAAGGTGGGGAGTCTGTCAGAATAAAAGAGTTTAGTAATGATAACATTGATTCTGTATATAGATAAATGTTAAACGTGTAGATTATATGGAAAGGCTGCAGTGTTAAAAGAAACAAAATAAATGACTTCCCCAAGTTCATGTTATTGTATATGCAAGCATTCTCTAATAATGACTCCATGAGGTAAGGGTATAGTACTTGAACCGTAATGACCTTAGTCCTTTATTGCAGCTCCGAGAGTGAGGACACCAAGAGATGAGCTCCCTTTTATACTGGGTTACCTGCAGTGTACAGGTGACCCGTAGATCTCCAGCAGCAGCACCCTCTGGTGTATAGGTATGGTGTATACAGGGTGAAGGTACATTCAGTGGTCTAGTGTTATAGTACATACATTAACATGCATACATGACAACACTCCCCCCTAAGCCTTTCCCAAGTCCTTATTGCCATGACATGGGGAGGTGATCAGTAGTGGGCTGTGGGAGGTTGTAGTGAGGGTTGTGTGGGTGCCGGGTGTGATCCCTGTGCTTGTGGCTGCACTCATCCATTTTCCCCCCCTCATACAAAGACCATGTGGGTGTCACAGTTGGAGGATTCCTCAGTGGTAGAGCCAGTGCTATGGGTAAGGTACATACACTGAAGAGTAGGTAGGTGATGGGGTTTGGTGGTGGGCATGGCCACAGGGCTGTGTGGGCTCCTTGTCCTCCATTGGTGCTGGAAGTCTGGTCAATCCCAGGTTCCACTGGGAAAGCTGGAGGGTACTGGCCTCTTGCTCCCAGTGCTAGCCCTGGTGACCCGGGGGGAGGGGGTAGACCGGTCTGGGGCAGGTTAACAGTGGTGGTGGCTGTGCTGCCTATTGACCACTGTCCCTGCAGTGGGTCTGCTTCCACTGGGTGTGTGTGAGCCCTTCCTGGGGCATCACATTGGTACCAAAAGCACAGGCTACATGATCAGGGTGTTTCCCAAGGGGGGTTTCCTTTGGCATTCACATTATACATGTAGAACCCGGTATCATTTATCATTCTATCATTAGCATACATGACACATTGGCTCCAATCGCAACTAGTCGACTTGAAATTGTTATATCTCTTTACACTTTCACATTTGTCACTTACAATGCTTTCTTGTGTGCTATCAGTATCTCTGTACAAGGTTACATTTGGATACCTGCCTTTGTTGGTTACATTTGTCACGTTAGCATTACTGACATCACTGTTCAACAGTACAAACTTGTCACTTTCATCACTTTTTGAAGCATTCGTTACATTTCTCCCACTAGCCTTGGCGGCATCACCATTTAACATTACATTTGTATACCTGCATTCATTTACTGCACTTTTATCTTTAATATCACTGGCATCGCTGTGCCTAGAGTGGAACTGTCCCTTTAATTGTTTTGGGTTGCCGGTCTCCTTTAAGAGGGCCTTGCAATCTTTACCCCAATCTGCTTCGCCGCTCGCTAACGCGTGTTGCTCCCTCAACACTGCCCCTTGTGGTCTGGTCGCAGCCATCTTGATTCCAGGTGCTTCGCCTCATGGTGCGGGCACCATCTTCTCTCTCTGCACATGGTAGGCTGCGGTGATCCTTTTCTCCGCAGGTTCTGCCACAGAAGCCGGGAATCTACCTTCTGCACTGATCTTCTTCCCTCGGAGTCCTGCCACGGCCCGGAAAGTGAGGTCTGGTCATTCAGGTTGGATCATCTCGCCGCAGTGTTGAGCAGTCTGTGTCATCGCCACGCAGTCGAGCTGGACGGTAGGATTTCCAGGTGCTGCGATGGATCAAAGTTTGGGGCCGCATGGGATGACGGTCACTGGGGCCCGGAGGCTGTCGTCGCTCTGACCGATTTGGACCTGCTTCATCCATCTTCTACTCAGCAGCGTTGGACCATCCCCAGCAACAATCCACAAGGGAAGCTTGTACATCGCGCCACCATGGGACACCTGGACGTCCACGCTGCCAACAACTGGGATGGTGCCTTTTGAATAGGTAAGCAGCTTTGCCTGGATTGGAGACATTTTTGGTTGTTCGGCGGGATTGTCCCAGAGTCTCTCAAAGGCTGTCTGATTCATTAACGACTGGCTCGCCCCTGTGTCGACCTCCATCGAGACTGGAACCCAGTTGATTTCTACTTCCATTTTCCAGAGGGAACTCTCGTTGGAGCAGGTATATATTCCATACTCTTCTTCCAGGGGCTGAGCAGCTTCGTCTTCATCAGTGTCGGAGCCCGGGTGATCAACCAGCTCTTCAGTGACTCGGTAAGTAAAACTTTTTCTGCACATTCGCTGAAGGTGACCTTTAGTGTTGCAGCCTTTGCTGGTATAGTCTTTGTATCGGCACTGGTGGGCCCTGTGGTTTCCTCCACAGCACCAGCATGGGGCTAGCCAGTTGGCCCCATGTGATGGATTCAGGGTTGCGGGACTCGGGGCAACATTCTTGCCTCTGAAAGTCGCCATTCTGTTCACTGTACTCGTCGGGTTAGAATCCTGGGTGTGGGTCATCATCCGTTTGGAGTCGCAGACTGAAATCATGAAGGCCTGGCTCACTTTGATTGCCTTCTGCAGGGTGACCGCAGTGCCCACAGAGAGCAGTTTATGGAGGAGGCCCTCGTGGCCGATTCCAATATCGAAGATGTCGCTTAGTGTTTCGGTGAGGTGGGTCGCCAAAATCACACGGTGCAGCCAATCTTCTTTGATCTACAGCATATTTAGCAATTTCTTGGCCTTCGGGCCGCTGGTGGGTGTCGAACCGGTCGGTGCCTGGCTGTGAGGATGCTCTCTTTAGGTTTAAGTTGTTCTTGTATTAAAGTTACGAGCTCCGTTTGGTTGTCATTTTCGCTGGGGCTAGCAGGTCCCTGACGAGGCCATGGATAGTGGGCCCACAACTGCTGAGCAGGATGGCTCTGCGCTTGTTCGCCAGCAAGATCGGTGAGTACCCAACCAGGTCGTTCGCTATGAAAAAATGTTCTAGCCTTTCCACAAAGGCATCCCAATCTTCCCCATCAGCAAATTGTTGGAAGTTGCTTTGGTTAAACATGTGTGTGTAAATTCGTAACCTCGTCGCCAGTTATTGTGTATGTATGCACTCTCTAGTAATGACTCCACGAGGTAAGGTTGTAGTACTTGAACTGTAGTGACCTTAGTCCTTTATTGCAGCTCATAGAGTGAGGACACCAAGAGGTGAGCCCTCTTTTATATTGGGTTACCTGTAGTGTACAGGTGACCCTTAGGTCTCCAGCAGCTGCACCCTCTGGTGTACAGGTAAGGTATATACAGGCTGAGGGTACATTCAATGGTCTAGTGTTAAAGTACATACATTTACATGCATACATAACACATGTCAGCATGGCTTTGAAACTCACCAAACTAGAAAAGATGTTAATTGGAAAGCCATTAACCTAATCAAGGAATGGCACCGGCCCTCCAGACAAAGACATGTATGAGGAGAAGCCAATCAGGAATGGCTTTGGATATAATAGCCAATCCTAAGGCTTTCTGAGAAACAATGGCCGTAAGGAGTATAATAATCCAAGCAAAGATTGCTGGGTCTCCCTTCTCCTTAGCACACGGCAAAGCAGGAACCTCCCACCACAGCAGAAGTAAGGACGGACACCATGTGCTTGTGCTTTGCCAGAGGGAAGTAAAGTAAATCTTTTTTTATTGTAACATAATTGTATCTGTTGTAACTAAGTAGATCCATAGGATAGCTGAGCGCTGCTGTTTCTCTGATAGATGTGCATGTGTGTGTGTTTAATAAACTATTCCAAATTGTTTTAAAAGAATCGGTCTTGCTGTCAATTTAATGCCAGAGATTTAAAAATCTTACAGGGGGTGGAGGGACAAAGAATAAATGAGCTTAGTGGTAGGGGATTCAATAATTAGGGGAATAGAGAGGTGTTTCTGCGGCCGTAGACGTGACTCCAGGATGGTATGGTGCCTCCTTGGTGCCAGGGTCAAGGATGCCACAGAGCAGACGCAGGGCATTCTGGGGGAGAGGTTAAACAGCTAGAGGTCTTGGTCCATACTGGGACCAATGACATAGGTAGAAAGAGAAATGAGGTCCTGCAGGCAGAATTTAGGGAGTTAGGAGAAAAATTAAAGGGCAGGACCTCAAAGATAGTAATCTCCGGGTTAGCACTGGTGCCACATGCTAATGAGTACAAGAATAGAAGGATTGAGAGGATGAATGCGTGGCTGAAGAGTTGGTGTAGGAGGGAGGGATTTAAATTCCTGAGGCATTGGGATCGCTACTGGAGGAGATGGGACCTGTACAAACCGGGACCAATATCCTCGTGGGGAATTTTGCTAGTGCTGTTGTGGAGAGTTTAAACCAGCTTGGCAGGAGGATGGGAACCCAAGAACAAATTCAACAGGGAAGGAAGTAAAGCTGAAATTGGAAAGCAAGAATGTAGAAAGTGAATCTGTAAGTCAAAGGAAACAAGGGTTAGTCAGAAGTAATTGTTATGTATTAAGGCTTGTGGGTCACCAGACACCAGAGGGCACTGCTATTGTGAATGTAGGCACTCTGTTAATGACTCCACGAGCAGGGATATGGCACTTGAACTGTACAGACTGTAGTCCTTTATTGCAGTTCTGAGAGTGAGGACACCAAGAGGTGAGCTCCCTTTTATACTGGGTTACCTGCAGTGTACAGGTGACCCTTAGGTCTCCAGCAGCAGCACCCTCTGGTGTACAGGTAAGGTATATACAGCGTGAGGGTACATTCAGGTCCAGTGTTACAGCACATCATTACATCATTGGCATGCATACATAACAACACTCGTCCCTAAGTCTTTTCCAAGTCCTTATTGCTATGACCTGGGGAGGTGAACAGTAGTGGGCTGTGGGAGGCTGTGGTGAGGGTTGTGTGGGTGCCAGGTGTGATCCCTGTGCTTGAGGCTGGCTTCATACATTTCCCCCCCTCCCCCACCTTCACACAGACCATGTGGGTGTCACAGTTGGAGGATTCCTCAGTGGTGGAGCCAGTGCAACGGGTAGGGTACATACTCTGTAGAGTGGGTCAGTGGTGGTGTTTGGTGGTGGGCAGGGCCACAGGGTGGTGTGGCCTCCTTGTCCTCCATTAGTGGTGGAAGTCTGGTCATCCCAGGGTCTGCCGGGAAAGCTGGAGGGTACTGGCCTCTCGCTCCCGGTGTTGGCCCTGGTGGCCAGGGGGTGTAGGGCCGGTCTGGGGCAGGTTGCCAGTGGTGGTGGCTGTGCTGCCCATTGACCGCTATCCCTGAAGTGGGTCTGCTCCCACTGGGTGTTTGTGAGCCCTTCCTGGGGCATCACATTTGTCCCAAAGGTCCAGGCTACATGATCAGGTAGCCCGCTGGACCTGGGAGTCTCCCACGGGGGGATTCCTTTGGTATTTACATTGTACCTGTAGAACCCGGTGTCCTTTAAGGGGGCCTTCCAATCCGGTTCGCCGCTTGGTGCCACGTGTCGCTCCTCCAATGCTGCCCCTCGTGGTCTGGTCGTGGCCATTTTGATTCTAGGTTCTTCGCCTCGTGTTGCGGCCGCCATCTTCTCGCTCTCGTCGAGGTAGGCTGTGGTGATCTTTTTCTTCTCAGGTTCAGCTACAGACGTCGGGAATCCACCTTTTTAGACGATCTTCTTCCCTCGGAGTCCTGCCACGGTCTGGAAGGTGAGGTCTGGACATTCGGTTTGGGTGATCTCGCTATGGTGTTGTGCGGTCTGTGTCGTTGCCGCACAGGCGAGCTGGACGGTAGGATTTCTAGGTGCAGCGATGGATCCAAGTTCGGGGCTGCATGGGATGTCGGTCGCTGGGGCCCGGAGGCCATCGTTGCTTCGACCGACTTGGACCTGCTTCATCCACCTTCTTCCCAGCATCGTTGGACTATCGCCGGCAACAATCCACAGGGGGAGCTTATTCATCACGCTGTCCTGGGAGACCTGGACGTCCACACTGCCAACGATTGGGATGGTGCCTTTGGTGTAGCTGAGCAGCTTTTCCTGGACAGGAGACAGTTTTGGTCTCTCGGCGGGATTGTTCCAAAGTTTTTCGAAGGTCATCTGGCTCATCAAAGACTGGCTCGCCCCTGTGTCCATCTCCATCAAAACTGGAACTCCGTTGATGTCCACTTCCATCTTCCACGGGGAACTCTTGGTGGAGCAGGTATATATTCCGTACTCTACTTTCAGGGGTTGAGCAGCTTCGTCTTCATCAGTGTCAGAGCCCCGGTGATCAGCCAAATCCTCAGCGACGCGGTGAGTAAAGCTTTCTCTGCACATTTTCTGAAGGTGACCTTTTGCGTTGCAGCCTTTGCAGGTATAGTCTTTGTAGCAGCACTGGTGAGCCCTGTGGTTTCCTCCACAGCGCTAGCACGGGGCCATCCGGTTTGCCCCATGTGGCGGACTCAGGGTTACGGGACTCGGGGCAGCATTTCTGCCTTTGAAAGTCACCATTCTGTTCACTGCGCTCATCGGTTTAGAGTCATGGGAGTGGGTAATCATTCATTTGGAGTCACCGACCAAAATCATGTAGGCCTGGCTCACTTTAATTGCCTTCTACAGGGTGACTGTGATGTCCTCAGAGAGCAGTTTGTGGAGGAGGCCCTCGTGGCCGATTCCGATAACAAATATGTCCCTTAGTGCTTCGGTGAGGTGGTCGCCAAAATCACACGGAGCAGCCAACCTTCTTCAATCTGCAGCATACTTAGCAATTTCTTTGTCTTTGGGTCGCCAGTGAGTGTATAACCAGTGCCAGACTGTAACGATGCTCTCTTTGGGTTTCAGTTGCTCTTGTATTAGGGTTATAAGCTCCCCATAGCTCTTGGTTGTTGTCTTCGCTGGGGCTAGTAGGTCACTGACGAGGCCGTGGATGGTGGGCCCACAACTGCTGAGCAGGATGGCCCTGCGCTTGTTCACCAGCGTAGCCGGTGAGTCCCCATCCATGTCGTTGGCAATGAAGAACTGTTCTAACCCTTCCACGAAGTCGTCCCAATCTTCCCCATCAGTGAATTGTTGGAAGTTGCTGAGATTAGACATGTTGTGCGTGGGATTCATAACCTTGTTGCCAGTTATTATATATGTAGGCACTCTGTTAATGACTCCACGAGGCAGGGGTATGGCACTTGAACTGTACAGACTGTAGTCCTTTATTGCAGCTCCGAGAGTGAGGACACCAAGAGGTGAGCTCTCTTTTATACTGGGTTACCTGCAGTGTGCAGGTGACCCTTAGGTCTCCAGCAGCAGCACTCTCTGGTGTACAGGTAAGGTATATACAGGGTGAGGGTACATTCAGCTCTAGTGTTACAGTACATCATTACATCATTGGCATGCATACTTAACAGCCGTGGTTGGAGGTCATCGGGCTGTACGCATGTGGCATTTGTGCTTCGTCACCTGTATATAAGCGGGGTGTCTTTGTCATGCAGGCACCCTCGGGCTGGAATAAAGATGGATCAGGTTGCACCTGAGTGAGTTTATAGTAACCAGACTCTTGAGTCATTACAATTGGCACCGAGGTAATTAAAAAACCTTCGCATGCACAATGGGCATGGTTGGAATCCTGGAGAGATTCTTGGAGGGCAAGGATTGGGCGGATTTTGTCGACCGCTGGATTAGTATTTTGTGGCCAACGGCATGGATGCAGAGGCCTACGCAGTTAAGCGCAAGACAGTTCTCCTCGCCGTTTGTGGTCCGAAAATTTACGGCCTCATGAATAACCTCCTCTCGCCTGTACGTCCGGTGGAAAAAGGGTACGAGGAATTGTGTACGTTGGTGGGTAACCATCTGAAGCCACAAGAGGGGAATCATCATATCACGCTACCATTTCTACACGCATGTTCGTGCTGAGGGCCAGGCCGAGTCGGGAATTGTCGCCGACCTGTGACGTCGTTCTGAGCCGTGTAAGTTTGGGAACATGCTGGAAGACATGCTGCGTGATAGCTTCATGATAGGCATCAGCCATGATGCGATCCTCAGGAAGCTGTTGGCTGCAGAGCGCTAGATTTGAAAAAGGCCATCGCGACTGCTCAGGCATGCATGACGACGGATGATAATTTGAGGCAGATATTATCGGTGAGTCGGAGTTCCACCACAAATACTGTAAACAAGATGGTGTCGTTTTCGGGCAGAGCTGCTTACGAGAAACTTGCCGCTGCTCAGAGCCCGCCAACTGGTTCGAACCAGATTTCACCCTGTTGTCGTTGTGGGGGCAATTATCGGCCTCATCAGTGTCAATTTAGACAATACTTATGCAATGGATGTTCGAAAGTGGGGCATCCTCACAGGATGTGTTCACAATGGAGCAAACACGGTGCGGCTCACCATGTGGTTGATGAGGACCAGTTCATTGATGGCCCGGATACGGAACCCGAGGAGGAAGTGAATTGACTGTATTCATTCCTGAGCAAGAGCCAGCCGATAGTCGTTAATGTGAAGCTGAATGAATTGCCTGTATCAATGGAGTTGGACACAGATGCGAGTCAGTCGATAATGAGCCAAGGGACATTCAACAAGCCGTGGGACACTGAGGCTGCAAAACCGAAGCTGAGTCCAGTCAATACCAGGTTGCGTACTTACACTAAGGAACTCATACTGGTGCTCGGCAGTGCAGCAATCGAGGTGTGGTTCATGAGCTACCATTATGGATCGTCCCAGGTAATGGTCCAATGTTGTTCGGCAGGAATTGGCTCGAGAAAATCAAGCTGAACTGGAATGATGTCAAGATGTTGTCCTCGGTGGATGATACTTCGTGTGCTCAAGTATTGAAAAAGTTTCCTTCTTTGTTTGAACCGGGCATTGGTAATTTTACGGGAGCCAAAGATTCACCTGGACTCCAATGCAAGGCCTGTCCATCACAAAGCTCAGTCTGTTCCATACATGATGAGGGAGAAGGCTGAAATTAAGCTTGACAGACTCCAGCATGAAGGGATCATATCACCAGTCGAGTTTAATGAGTGGGCTAGTCCCATTCTTCCTATGTTGAAGAATGATGGCACTGTCAGAATTTGTGGAGACTACAAGGTTACGATTAATCGATTTTTCAAACAGGATCAGTATCCATTACCGAGAGCTGATGACCTGTTCGCCGATGACCTGTTTGCCACGCTAGCTGGTGGAAAGTCGTTCACGAAACTGGATATGATGTCGGCCTATATGAACGAGGAACTTGTCGACACTTCGAAGAAACTAATCTGCATCAACACCCACAAAGGACTGTTCGTCTACAACAGGTGTCCTTTTGGGATTCGTTCTGCTGCAGCCATATTTCAGAGGAACATGGAGAGTCTACTGAAGTCCATTCCTAGAACTGTCGTGTTTCAAGATGATATTCTGGTCACAGGTCGCAACACTCCTGAACATCTGAACAACCTTTGTACAGCATCTGGACTCAGGCTGAAACGCTCGACGTATGTATTCATGGCACTGAAGTCGAATTCCTCGGGAGGAAGATTGCTGCTGATGGCATCAGGCCCACTGATTTGAAAACCGAGGCCATCAAAAATGCACCCAGGCCTCAGAATGTGACGGAGCTGCGTTCGTTCCTTGGGCTACTCAACTACTTCGGTAATTTCTTACCCAGATTGAGTACTTTACTAGAGCCGCTGCATGTGTTACTAAGAAAAGACGACAACTGGGTCTGGTGTGCGTCTCAAGATAGAGCCTTTGAGAAAGCCAAGAATCAGCTAAGTTCAAACAAGTTGCTTGTTCATTATGATCCATGTAAGCGTCTTGTATTGGCCTGTGATGCTTCATCATATGGGGTTAGAACATAAGAACATAAAAATTAGGAACAGGAGCAGGCCATCTAGCCCCTCGAGCCTGCTCCGCCATTCAACAAGATCATGGCTGATCTGGCCGTGGACTCAGCTCCACTTACCCGCCCGCTCCCCATAACCCTTAATTCCCTTATTGGTTAAAAATCTATCTATCTGTGACTTGAATACATTCAATGAGCTAGCCTGAACTGCTTCCTTGGGCAGAGAATTCCACAGATTCACAACCCTCTGGGAGAAGAAATTCCTTCTCAACTCGGTTTTAAATTGGCTCCCCCGTATTTTGAGGCTGTGCCCCCTAGTTCTAGTCTCCCCGACCAGTGGAAACAACCTCTCTGCCTCCATCTTGTCGATCCCTTTCATTATTTTAAATGTTTCTATAAGATCACCCCTCATCCTTCTGAACTCCAATGAGTAAAGACCCAGTCTACTCAATCTATCATCATAAGGTAACTCCTTCATCTCCGGAATCAGCCTAGTGAATCGTCTCTGTACCCCCTCCAAAGCTAGTATATCCTTTCTTAAGTAAGGTGACCAAAACTGCATGCAGTACTCCAGGTGCGGCCTTACCAATACCCTATACAGTTGCAGAAGGACCTCCCTGCTTTTGTACTCCATCCCTCTCGCAATGAAGGCCAACATTCCATTCGCCTTCCTGATTACCTGCTGCACCTGCAAACTAACTTTTTGGGATTCATGCACAAGGACCCCCAGGTCCCTCTGCACCGCAGCATGTTGTAATTTCTCCCCATTCAAATAATATTCTCTTTTACTGTTTTTTTCCCAAGGTGGATGACCTCACACTTTCTGACATTGTATTTCATCTGTCAAACCTTAGCCCATTCGCTTAACCTATCCAAATCTCTTTGCAGCCTCTCTGTGTCCTCTACACAACCCGCTTTCCCACTAATCTTTGTGTCATCTGCAAATTTTGTTACACTACACTCTGTCCCCTCTTCCAGGTCATCTATGTATATTGTAAACAGTTGTGGTCCCAGCACCGATCCCTGTGGCACACCACTAACCACCGATTTCCAACCCGAAAAGGACCCATTTATCCCGACTCTCTGCTTTCTGTTAGCCAGCCAATTCTCTATCCATGCTAATACATTTCCACTGACTCCGCGTACCTTTATCTTCTGCAGTAACCTTTTGTGTGGCACCTTATCGAATGCCTTTTGAAAATCTAAATACACCACATCCATCGGTACACCTCTATCCACCATGCTCGTAATATCCTCAAAGAATTCCAGTAAATTAGTTAAACATGATTTCCCTTTCATGAATCCATGCTGCGTCTGCTTGATTGCACTATTCCTATCTAGATGTCCCGCTATTTCTTCCTCAATGATAGTTTCAAGCATTTTCCCCACTACAGATGTTAAACTAACCGGCCTATGGTTACCTGCCTTTTGTCTGCCCCCTTTTTTAAACAGAGGCGTTACATTAGCTGCTTTCCAATCCGCTGGTACCTCCCCAGAGTCCAGAGAATTTTGGTAGATTATAACGAATGCATCTGCTATAACTTCCGCCATCTCTTTTAATACCCTGGGATGCATTTCATCAGGAACAGGGGACTTGTCTACCTTGAGTCCCATTAGCCTGTCCAGCACTACCCCCCTAGTGATAGTGATTGTCTCAAGGTCCTCCCTTCCCACATTCCTGTGACCAGCAATTTCTGGCATGGTTTCTGTGTCTTCCACTGTGAAGACCGAAGCAAAATAATTGTTTAAGGTCTCAGCCATTTCCACATTTCCCATTATTAAATCCCCCTTCTCATCTTCTAAGGGACCAACATTTACTTTAGTCACTCTTTTCCGTTTTATATATCTGTAAAAGCTTTTACTATCCGTTTTTATGTTTTGCGCAAGTTTACCTTCGTAATCTATCTTTCCTTTCTTTATTGCTTTCTTAGTCATTCTTTGCTGTCATTTAAAATTTTCCCAATCTTCTAGTTTCCCACTAATCTTGGCCACCTTATACACATTGGTTTTTAATTTGATACTCTCCTTTAT
Organism: Pristiophorus japonicus; assembly: GCF_044704955.1. NCBI lineage: Eukaryota > Metazoa > Chordata > Chondrichthyes > Pristiophoridae > Pristiophorus > Pristiophorus japonicus. The sequence continues at coordinate 158,827,512 of NC_091984.1, forward strand.
TTCCTTGGTTATCCACGGCTGGTTATCCCTTCTCTTACCGCCCTTCTTTTTCACTGGAATATATTTTTGTTGAGCTCTATGAAAGAGCTCCTTAAAAGTCCTCCACTGTTCCTCAATTGTGCCACCATTTCGACTGTGTTTCCAGTCTACTTTAGCCAACTCTGCCCTCATCCCACTGTAGTCCCCTTTGTTTAAGCATAGTACGCTCATTTGAGACACTACTTCCTCAATCTGTATTACAAATTCAACCATACTGTGATCACTCATTCCGAGAGGATCTTTTACTAGGAGATCGTTTATTATTCCTGTCTCATTACACAGGACTAGATCTAAGATAGCTTGCTCCCTTGTAGGTTCTGTAACATACTGTTCTAAGAAACAATCCCGTATGCATTCTATGAATTCCTCTTCCAGGCTACCCCGTGCGATTTGATTTGACCAATCGATATGTAGGTTAAAATCCCCCATGATTACTGCCGTTCCTTTTTCACATGCCTCCATTATTCCCTTGATTATTGCCCGCCTGACCGTGAAGTTATTATTTGGGGGCCTATAAACTACGCCCACCAGTAATTTTTCCCCCTTACTATCTCTAATCTCCACTCACAATGATTCAACATTTTGTTCATTAGAGCCAATATCGTCTCTCACAACTGCCCTGATATCATCCTTTATTAACAGAGCTACCCCACCTCCTTTCCCTTCTTGTCTATCTTTCCGAATCGTCAGATACCCCTGTATGTTTAATTGCCAGTCTTGGCCACCCTGCAACCACGTTTTTGTAATGGCCACCAAATCATACCCATTTGTAATGATTTGTGCCGTCAACTCATTTACTTTATTTCGAATGCTGTGTGCATTTCGGTAGAGTGTTTTAATACTAGTTTTAAAACCATGATTTTTAGTTTTGACCCCTCCTGCGCAGCCCCTTTACATTCAGTGGCACTTTTTGCTTTTTGCCTTGGGTTTCTCTGCCCTCCACTTTTGCTCATCTCCTTTTTGTCTTTTGCTTTTGTCTCCTTTTTGTTTCCCTCTGTCTCCCTGCATTGGTTCCCAGCCCCCTGCCATATTAGTTTAACTCCTCCCCAACAGCACTAGCAAACACTCCCCCTAGGACATTGGTTCCGGTCCTGCCTAGGTGCAGACCGTCCGGTTTGTACTGGTCCCACCTCCCCCAGAACCGGTTCCAATGCCCCAGGAATTTGAATCCCTCCCTGCTGCACCACTGCTCAAGCCACGTATTCATCTGAGCTATCCTGCGATTCCTACTCTGACTAGCACGTGGCACTGGTAGCAATCCTAAAATTGCTACTTTTGAGGTCCTACATTTTAATTTAGCTCCTAGCTCCTTAAATTCGTCTCGTAGGACCTCATCCCTTTTTTTACCTATGTCGTTGGTACCAATGTGCACCACGACAACTGGCTGTTCTCCCTCCCTTTTCAGAATGTCCTGCACCCGCTCCGAGACATCCTTGATCCTTGCACCAGGGAGGCAACATACCATCCTGGAGTCTCGGTTGCGGCCGCAGAAACGCCTATCTATTCTTCTTACAATCGAATCCCCTATCACTATTGCTCTACCACTCTTTTTCCTGCCCCCCTGTGCAGCAGAGCCAGCCACGGTGCCATGAACTTGGCTGCTGCTGCCCTCCCCTGATGAGTCATCCCCCTCAACAGTACTCAAAATGGTGTATCTGTTTTGCGACCCCTGCACTACCTTCCTTGCACTGCTCTTCCTGCTGGTCTTCCTGTTGTCATGTATATTGCTCAGTTACAGGCCAAGACCTCATACGCTTACTGGGGTTCCTCCTGCTGAACTACTGAAGAGAAATCTCAAGACCAGGCTTTCTCTTGTTCATCCTGATTTGAATGATTGTGTTGAAAACAGAAGTCAAAGTCAGCAATGGTGTCATGATCGTGTTGTCGTGTCATGTGAAATCTCGGTCAACGATCCAGTTTATGTACTGAACTATGGTCAAGATCCAAAGTGGATCGCCGGCACTGTTACAGCCAGGAAGTGTAACAGAGTGTTTGTTGTCATGCTCAAGAATGGGCAAACATGCAGGAAACACCTAGACCAGGTTAAACTGTGGCACACGGATGAACTGGAACTGAGTGAGGAAGATGCAGTCAGTGACCAACCAACCATTGTTCACTCATCAGAGGACTCTGCTGACATTACTGACTCTGAACCTTCAGTCTCTGATGTGGTAATGACCACTCCCATCAGATCGGCTACTCAGCCCTCAGTCTCAACAGATTCAGAATGCTCGCCCAGAGCCAAAGTTGAACTGAGACGATCAACTCGTGAGAGGAAAGCCTCAGACGGTCTTAATTTGTAAAAAGACTGTTGTTAAGATTTTCAAAGGGGGATGTTGTTATGTATTAATGCTTGAGGGTCATCAGACACCAGAGGGCGCTGCGGTCGGAGGTCATCGGGCTGTACGCATGTGGCATGTATGCTTGGTCACCTGTATATAAGCCAGGTGTCTTTGTCACGCAGGCACTGTCGGCCTGGAATAAAGATGGATCCGGTTTCACCTGAGTGAGTTTACAGTAACCAGACTCTTGAGTCATTACAGTAATCAAAGAGGTCTTCCTTTGCTAAATGCTATATGCTTTGATGCAAGGAGTATAACGAATAAGGCGGATGAGCTGAGAGCACAGGTAGACACTTGGGAGTATGACATTGGCCCTGAAATTCCGTTTTGGCCTTCCCGTGGGCATTTTAGAGAAAAAATACGCATCTACCTTAAGCTGCTGCCCACGTTCGACTTTCCGATGCTGAGGCCTCTCCTGACAGCCAGTCGCAGCGCATGCACATCGACGCGTGCGCAGGCCTACAGCTGGGCAGCCAATCAGGTAAAGTATCATAGTAATAGGATTTCCGCAGGGTCCTAAACTCCTATTACTATGATTGTGATAGAGCCCGAAATACCCAAAACACTAATAAAAATAGAAAATAATTACACTACGTTCATTTAAATTAAAGTTATTAATGTCTTAAAAAAAATATTTTCCCGATTTTTAAAAAAGTTTTTCAAATAAACTTATCATTGTGGGGAGGGTTTTAAAAGATAAAATATGTTTTAATAACTTTATTTTTTATATGTTTTTGTGTTTTTTAAAACACTTGCACCTGTAAAAGTAGGCTATGCGCCTGCTTTTTCAGGAAATATGTAAGCGTAAATATTGGAAATTTCCACTTACAAATGTCCTCACTCCCGAGATGCGGCCATCTGTCAAGTCAGAAACTTGACAAATCGGAAATGCTGGTTTCCAGCGCACGCGCATTGCGTGCTGGAAAACGGCATTTTCGATGCCTTCTGGGTCCGTGGGAACTCCGTACGGACGGGGAGGCCGGAATTTCAGGGCCATTATAGCCATTACAGAGACATGGCTGAAAGAGGGGCAGTTTGGCAGCAAAATATTCCTGGTTACAGGATTTTTAGATAAGACAGAGATGGGGGTAAAAAGGGAGGGGTGGTCGCGGTATCGATTAAAGAAACTATTACAGCAGTGAGAAGGGTTGATATGTGAGAGGGATCATCAAATGAGGCCATATGGGTCGAACTGAAAAATAAAAAAGGGGCGATCACACTGCTGGGCATGTATTGTAGATCCCCAAACAGTGGGAGGGAGATAGAAGAGCAAATATGTAGACAAATTTCTGTGAAGTCCAAAAATCATAGAGCAGTAATAGTAAGGGATTTCAACTATCCTAATATTGATTGGGACAAATATAGTGTGAAGGGTATAGAGGATGCGGAATTCTTAAAATGCAAGCAAGAGAACTATTTTAGTCAGTATGTAACAAGCCCAACACGAGAGGGGCATTTCTGGATTTAGTTTTGGGGAATGAAGCTGGGCAGGTTGAAGGGGTATTAGTGGGAGAGCACTTGGGTGCCAGTGACCATAATTCAGTCAGATTCAAGTTAGTTATGGATAAGGACAAGGATAGACCAGGAATAATAGTCCCAAATTGGGGAAAAGGTGGCTTTGCTAGGTTGAGAAGTGATTTGGCCACAGTGAACTGGAAATAGCTACTTGTGGGTAAATCAGTGTCGGAACAGTGGGAGGCATTCAAGGAGGAGATCTGGAAGGCTCAGGCCAAACATGTTCCCTTGAAGAAAAAGGGTGGGAATAACAATTCTAGAGCCCCTTGGATGTCTAGGGACTTACAGGGGAGCATAAAGAAAAAAAGGGATGCTTATGTCATATACCGACGGCTAAATACTGTAGAATCTCTGGTGGAATATAGAAAGTTCAGCGGTAAAATTAAAAAGGATATTAGGAATGCCATGAGAGAGTGTGAAAAATTCTTGGCAAATAAAATTAAGGAAACCCCAAAGATGTTCTATAAATATATTAAGAGCAAAAGGTTAACTAAAGAAAGCGTAGGGCCTATTAGAGACCATAATCTCTGTGTGGAGGCGGAAGATGTTGGTATGGTTCTTAATGAATACTTGCCGTCTGTTTTCAGAAAGGAAAGGGGCAATGCAGATACTGCTATCGAGGAGGAGTGTGAAATGCTGGATGAAATAAACATAGTGAAAGAGGAGGTTTAGTAGCTTTGAAAGTGGATAAGTCCCCAGGCCCAGATGAAATGCATCCCACGCTGAGCGAAGCAAAAGATGAAATAGCAAAGGCCTTGACCATCATTTTCCAGTCTTCTTTGGATTTAGGCATGGTGCCAGAGGACTGCTAATGTGGTACCCTTGTTTAAGAAGGGAGAAAGGGATAGGCCGAGTAATTACAGGCCTGTCAGCCGAACCTCAGTGGTGGGAAAATTATTGGCAAAAATCCTGAAGGACAGGATAAATCTACATTGAGAAAGGCAAGGATTAATCAGGGACAGTCAGCATAGAGTTATTAAGGGAAGATTGTTTTGACTAACCTGATTGAATTGTTCGAGGAGGGTTGATGAGGGTAGTGGATACGATGTAGTGTATATGGACTTTAGCAAAGCTTTTAATAAGGTCCCACATGGCAGACTGGTCACAAAGGTAAAAGATCCAGGGCAAAGTGGCAAGTTGGATCCAAAATTGGTTTAGAGGTAGGAAGCAAAGGGTAATGGTTGATGGATGTTTTTGTGACTGGAAGGATGTTTCCAGTGGCGTTCCGCAGGACTCAGTACTGGGTCCTTTGCTTTTTGTGGTATACATCAATGATCTATATTTGAATATAGGGGGTATGTTTAAGAAGTTTGCAGATGACACTAAAATTGGCTATGATTGATAATGAAGAGGAAAGTTATGGACTGCAGGAGGATATCAATGTACTGGTCAGGTAGGCAGAACGGTGGCAAATGCAACTTAATTCGGAGAAGTATTAAGTAATGGAAAGGGTATATACATTAAATAGTAGGCCACTTAGAAGTGTAAATGAACAAAGGAACCTTGGAGTGCTTGTCCACAGATCCCTGAAAGTAGCAGGCCAGATGGATAAGGTGGTTAAGAAGGCATACAGAATGCTTACCTTTATTGGCTGAGGCATAGAATACAAGAGCAGGGAGGTTATGCTTAAATTGTATAATACTCTGGTTAGGCCACAGCTGGAGTACTGCGTGCAGTTCTGGTCGCCATATTATAGGAAGGACATGATTGCACTGGAGAGGGTGCAGAGGAGATTTACTAGGATACTGCCTGGAATGGAGAATCTTAGCTATGAGGACAGATTGGATAGGCTGGATTTGTTCTCCTTGGAACAGAGCAGGCTGAGAGGAGACCTCATTCAGGTATATAACATTTTGAGTGGCCTGGATATAGTGGATAGCAAAGGCCTATTTCCCTTGGTGGCGGGGTCAATTACAAAGGGACATAGTTTTAAGGTGGTTGGTGGAAGATTTAGAGGTGATTTGAGGGGAAGCTTCACGCACAGGGTTGTGGGGGTCTGGAACTCACTGCCTGGAAGAGTGGTGGATGCAGAAACCCTCACGGCATTCAAAAGGTGCATGGATGGGCACTTAAAGTGCTGTTACCTGCAGGGTTATGGACCTAGAGCTGGTAATTGGGATTAGACTGGATAACTTCTTGTTGGCGGGCGCAGATTCGATGGTCAGTACTTCAGGGAATCGAATACGGCCAGAGTGATCTCCTGGTCTAGTTTCGATCGCCTGTTTGGGTTGGAGAGGAATTTTCCCAGATTTTTTTCCCCAATTGGCCTGGGTTTTTACTAGTTTTTTGTCTCTCCCAGGAGATCGCATGGCTCCGGTTGGGGTGGAGTGTAAAATGTTGTAATGCATGGGGTGTTATAGTTGTGTGGGATGGACTGGTCGGGCCGGATGCTCTTTACCTTTCCTCCATTGTTCATTGTTCATAGGTTTATATGTAACCAAGGGCCATGCGGCCCTTTGTCGGCCGGCGCAGACACGATGGGCCAAAATGGCCTCATTCTGCACTGTAGATTTCTATGTTTCTATATTTCACTAAAAACATCCCAATAATTAATAATCACTGAGTTATTGCGGTGGGGGGAGGGTGGGACAACGACTTAAAACAATTCACTATCATTAGAGATAAAGTACTAGGCAAACTAATGGGACTAAAGGTGGACAAGTTCCCTGGACCTGATGGCCTGCATCCTAGGGTCTTAAAAGAAGTGGCTGCAGAGATAGTGGATGCATTGGTTGTAATTTACCAAAATTCTCTGGATTCTGGAGAGGTCCCAGCAGACTGGAAAACCATAAATGTAACACCCCTATTTAAGAAAGGAGGGAGACAGAAAGCAGGAAACTATAGACCAGTTAGCCTAACATCTGTCATTGGGAAAATGCTGTAGTCCATTATTAAGGAAGTACCCGGACATTCAAAAAAAGTATATTGCAATTAAGCAGAGTCAGCATGGTTTTATGAAAGGGAAATCATGTTTGACAAATTTGCTGGAGTTCTTTGAGGATGTAACAAGCAGGGTGAATAAAGGAGAACCGGTTGATGTATATTTGGATTTCCAGAAGGCATTCGATAAACATAGACATAGACATAGAAAATAGGTGCAGGAGTAGGCCATTCGGCCCTTTGAGCCTGCACCGCCATTCAATGAGTTCATGGCTGAACATGCAACTTCAGTACCCCATTCCTGCTTTCTCGCCATACCCCGAGTAGTAAGGACTACATCTAACTCCTTTTTGAATATATTTAGTGAATTGGCCTCAACAACTTCCTGTGGTAGATAATTCCACAGGTTCACCACTCTCTGGGTGAAGAAGTTTCTCCTCATCTCAGTCCTAAATGGCTTACCCCTTATCCTTAGACTGTGACCCCTGGTTCTGGACTTCCTCAACATTGGGAACATTCTTCCTGCATCTAACCTGTCTAAACTCGTCAGAATTTTAAACGTTTCTATGAGGTCCCCTCTCATTCTTCTGAACTCCAGTGAATACAAGCCCAGTTGATCCAGTCTTTCTTGATATGTCAGTCCCGCCATCCCGGGAATCAGTCTGGTGAATCTTCGCTGCACTCCCTCAATAGCAAAAATGTCCTTCCTCAAGTTAGGAGACCAAAACTGTACACAATACTCCAGGTGTGGCCTCACCAAGGCCCTGTACAACTGTAGTAACACCTCCCTGCCCCTATACTCAAATCCCCTCGCTATGAAGGCCAACATGCCATTTGCTTTCTTAACCGCCTGCTGTACCTGCATGCCAACCTTCAATGACTGATGTACCATGACACCCAGGTCTCGTTGCACCTCCCCTTTTCCTAATCTGTCACCATTCAGATAATAGCTGTCTCTCTGTTTTTACCACCAAATTAGATAACCTCACATTTATCCACATTATACTGCATCTGCCATGCATTTGCCCATTCACCTAACCTATCCAAGTCACTCTGCAGCCTCATAGCATCCTCCTCGCAGCTCACACTGCCACCCAACTTAGTGTCATCCGCAAATTTGGAGATACTACATTTAATCCCCTCGTCTAAATCATTAATGTACAATGTAAACAGCTGGGGCCCCAGCACAGAACCTTGCGGTACCCCACTAGTCACTGCCTGCCATTCTGAAAAGTACCCATTTACTCCTACTCTTTGCTTCCTGTCTGCCAACCAGTTCTCAATCCACGTCAGCACACTACCCCCAATCCCATGTGCTTTAACTTTGCACATTAATCTCTTGTGTAGGACCTTGTGGAAGGCCTTCTGAAAATCCAAATATACCACATCAACTAGTTCTCCCTTGTCCACTCTACTGGAAACATCCTCAAAAAATTCCAGAAGATTTGTTAAGCATGATTTCCCTTTCACAAATCCATGCTGACTTGGACCTATCATGTCACCTCTTTCCAAATGCGCTGCTATGACATCCTTAATAATTGATTCCATCATTTTACCCACTACCGATGTCAGGCTGACCGGTCTATAATTCCCTGTTTTCTCTCTCCCTTCTTTTTTAAAAAGTGGGGTTACATTGGCTACCCTCCACTCCATAGGAACTGATCCAGAGTCTATGGAATGTTGGTAAATGACTGTCAATGCATCCGCTATTTCCAAGGCCACCTCCTTAAGTACTCTGGGCTGCAGACCATCAGGCCCTGGGGATTTATCGGCCTTCAATCCCATCAATTTCCCCAACACAATTTCCCGACTAATAAGGATTTCCCTCAGTTCCTCCTTCTTACTAGACCCTCCGACCCCTTTTATATCCGGAAGGTTGTTGGTGTCCTCCTTAGTGAATACCGAACCAAAGTACTTGTTCAATTGGTCTGCCATTTCTTTGTTCCCCGTTATGACTTCCCCTGATTCTGACTGCAGAGGACCTACGTTTGTCTTTACTAACCTTTTTCTCTTTACATACCTATGGAAGCTTTTGCAGTCCGTCTTAATGTTCCCTGCAAGCTTCCTCTCGTACTCTATTTTCCCTGCCCTAATCAAACCATTTGTCCTCCTCTGCTTAGTTCTAAATTTCTCCCAGTCCCCAGGTTCGTTGCTATTTCTGGCCAATTCGTATGCCACTTCCTTGGCTTTAATACTATCCCTGATTTCCCTTGATAGCCACGGTTGAGCCACCTTTCCTTTTTTATTTTTATGCCAGACAGGGATGTACAATTATTGTAGTTCATCCATGCGGTCTCTAAATGTCTGCCATTGCCCATCCACTGTCAACCCCTTAAGTTCTAGACCATGGTCTCCGAATTAACCGTTTCATTCTCCATCCAAATGTAGAATTCCACCATATTATGGTCACTCTTCCCCAAGGGGCCTCGCACAACGAGATTGCTAATTAATCCTCCCTCATTACACAACACCCAGTCTAAGATGGCCTCCCCCCTAGTTGGTTCCTCGACATATTGGTCGAGAAAACCATCCCTTATGCACTCCAGGAAATCCTCTTCCACCGTATTGCTTCCAGTTTGGTTAGCCCAATTTATATGCATATTAAAGTCACCCATGATAACTGCTGCACCTTTATTGCATGCACCCCTAATTTCCTGTTTGATGCCCTGCCCAACATCACTACTACTGTTTGGAGGTCTGTACACAACTCCCATTAACGTTTTTTGCCCTTTGGTGTTCTGCAGCTCTACCCATATAGATTCCACATCATCCAAGCTAATGTCCTTCCTAACTATTGCATTAATCTCCTCTTTAACCAGCAATGCTATCCCACCTCCTTTTCCTTTTATTCTATCCTTCCTGAATGTTGAATACCCTTGGATGTTGAGTTCCCAGCCCTGATCATCCTGGGGCCATGTTTCTGTAATCCCAATCACATCATATCTGTTAACATCTATTTGCACAGTTAATTCATCCACCTTATTACGGATACTCCTTGCATTAAGACACAAAGCTTTCAGACTTGTTTTTTTAACACCCTTTGTTCTTTTAGAATTATGATGTAGTGTGGCCCTTTTTGTTTCTTGCCTTTGTTTACTCGGCCTTCCACTATTGCTTTTTACCTTTCTACCATCTGTTTCTGACTCCATATTACTTCGCCCTGTCTCGCTGCATAGGTTCCCATCCCCCTGCCATATTAGTTTAAACACTCCCGAACTGCATTAGCAAATGTTACCCCCAGGACATCAGTTCCAGTCCTGCCCAAGTGCAGACCATCCCTTTTGTACAGGTCCCACTTCCCCCAGAACTGGTTCCAATGTCCCAGGAATTTGAATCCCTCCCTCTTGCACCACTGCTCAAGCCACGTATTTATTCTAACTATCCTGCTCCCTCTACTCTGATTAGCACGTGGCATTGGTAGCAATCCAGAGATTACTACCTTTGAGGTCCTACTTTTTAATTTAACTCCTAGCTCCCTAAATTCAGCTTGTCGAACCTCTTCCCGCTTCTTATCTATATCGTTGGTATCTACATGTACCACGACAACTGGCTGTTCACCCTCCCTCTCCAGAATGCTCTGCTCTAAAGGTTATTGCACAAGATAAGAGCTCACGGGGTTCGGGGTAATATATTAGCGTGGATTGAGGATTGGCTAACTAACAGAAACCAGAGAGTTGGGATAAATGAGTCGTTTCAGGTTGGCAAACTGTAACTAGTGCGGTACCATAGGGATCAGTGCTGGGGCCTCATCTATTTACCAATTATATTATTGATTTAGATGAAGGGACCAAGTGTAACATAGTCAAATTTGCTGATGATACAAAGATAAGTGGGAAAGCAAGTTGTGAGGGAGACGCAAAAAATCTACAAAGGAATATAGATAGGCTCAGTGAGTAGGCAAAAATTTGGCAGATGGAGTATAATGTGGGAAAATGTGAGGTTATCCATTTTGGTAGGAAAAATAAAAAAGCAAATCATTATTTAAATGGGGAGCGATTACAAAATGCTGCAGTACAGAGAGACTTGGGGGTTCTTGTACATGAAATGTAAAAAGTTAGTATACAGGTACAGCAAGTAATCAGGAAAGCGAATGGAATGCTGGCCTTTATTGCAAGGGGGATAGAGTATAAAAGTAGGTAAGTCCTGCTCCAATTGTACAGGGTAGTGGTGAGACCACACCTGGAGTACTGTGTACAGTTTTGGTCTCCTTATTTAAGGAAGGATTTACTTGCATTGGAGGCAGTTGAAAGAAGGATCACAAGGTTGATTCCTGAGATGAAGGGGTTGTCACATGAAGAAAGGTTGAGCAGGTTGGGCCCATACTCCTTGGAGTTTAGAAGAATGAGAGGTGATCTTATTGAAACATATAAGATTCTGAGGGGGCTTGACAGGGTAGATGCAGAGAGGATGTTTCCTCTCATGGGGGAATTTAGAACTAAGGGGCATAGTTTCAGAATAAGGGATAGCCCATTTAAAACAGAAATTAGGAATTTCTTCTCTCAGAGGGTCATGGATCTTTGGAATTCTCTCACCCTGTGGAGGCTGGGTCTTTGAATATATTTAAGGTGGAGATAGACAGATTTTTGAATGATATGGGAGTCAAGGGTTATGGGGAGTGGGCAGGGAAGTGGAGTTGAAGCTAGGAACAGATCAGCCATGATCTTATTGAATGGTGGAGCAGGCTCGAGGGGCCAAATGGCTGACTGCTGCTCCTATTTCTTAAGTTCTTACGTAAGACTTGCATTTGCCTTGCGCACTGGATGTCCCAAAGCCTGGATTAATGAATTAACTCATAATGAAGGATCCTCTTGGGAAGAGTGATCATAGCATGGTAGAATTTCAAATTCAGTTTGAGGGTGAGGAAGCTAGGTCACAAACTAGTGTCCTGAACTTAAATAAAGACAATTACAAAGGTATGAAGGCAGAGTTGGCTAAAGGTGACTGGAAAGTAGATTAAATGGTAAGACCTGTTTCCCTTGGCAGAGGGTTCAACAACCAGGGCGCATAGATTTAATGTAATTGGGGGGAGGTTTAGAGGAGATATGAGGGGTAGTTTCTTACCCAGAGTGTGGTGAGGGTCTGGAACTCACTGCCTGAAAGGGTGGTAGAGGCAGAAACCCTCACATTTTAAAAATACTTGGATGTGCACTTGAAGTGCCTTAACCTACAGGGCTATGGACCAAGAGCTGGAAAGTGGGATTAGCTGGATAGCTCTTGGTCGGCCGGTGCAAACATGACGGGCCAAAATGACCCAAAGGAAACAGGTCCTTCCTATTCACTCTATCCAGTCCCCTCATAATTTTATACACCTTAATCAGGTCTCCTCTCAGCCTCCTCTGTTCCAAAGAAAACAAATCCAGCATCTCCAATCTTTCCTCATAGCCAAAATTCTCCAGTCCCGGCAACATTCTTGTAAATCTCCTCTGTACCCTCTCTAGTGTAATCACATCTTTCCTGTAATGTGGTGACCAGAACTGCACGCAGTACTCCAGCTGCAGCCTAACCAGTGTTTTACACAGTTCAAGCATAACCTCCTTGCTCTTGTATTTCATGCCTCGACTAATAAAGGCAAATATTCCGTATGCCTCCTTAACCACCTTATCTACCTGGCCTGCTACCTTCAGGGATCTATCGACCTGCACTCCAAGGTCCCTTTGTTCCGCTCGACTTTTCAGTGTCATACCATTTAAAGTGTATTTCCTTACCTTGTTAGACCTCCCCAAATGCATTACCTCACACTTCCCGGACTGAATTCCATTTGCCACTGTTCTGCCCACCTGACCAGTTCATTGATATCTTCCTGCAGTCTGCAGCTTTATTCTTCTTTATCAACCAAACAGCTTATTTCAGTGTCATCTGCAAACTTCTTAATCATACCTCCAATATTCAAGTCCAAGTCATTGATATATACCACAAAAAAGCAAGGGACCCAGCACTGAGTCCTGCGGAATGCCACTGGATACAGCCTTCCAGTCACAAAAACACCATCAACCATTACCCTTTGCTTCCTGCCTCTGAGTCAATTTTGAATCCAACTTGCCACTTTGCCCTGGATCCCATGGGCTTTTACTTTCATGACCAGTCTATTATTTGGGACCATATCAAAAGCCTTGCTAAAATCCTTGTTAAAATGAGACCCCGCCTGCTCTCTCAAGTGGACATAAAAGATCCAATGGCACTATTTTGAAGAAGAGCAGGGGAGTTATCTCCGGAGTCCTAGCCAATATTTATCCCTCAATCAACATAACAAAAAAAAGATTATCTGGTCATTATCACATTGCTGTTTGTGGGAGCTTGCTTGTGTGCAAATTGGCTGCACAACAGTGACTACGCTCCTAAAGTACCATTGGCTGTAATGCTCTTTGAGATGTCCGGTGTTCGTGAAAGGCACGATATAAATGTAAGGCTTTCTTTCTTTCATTGTAGATTTGTTCACATTGCCCCCTGTCTGATCCCTCCTATTTCTGAACTAGTCTGGTGCTATTTGTGTCTCCCAGTCCTCTGCACCTTATTTCTCCTCTCCAATGTTTCATCCTGATGCCCACCCCTCTGCCAAATTAGTTAAACCTTCCCCCGCAGTACTAGTTAACCTTCTCGCGAGGACATTGGTCCCGGCTCTGTTGAGGGGCAACCCATCACTTTGAAAAGATCCCTCCTGCCCCAGAGCTTGTCCCAGTCAACATTCCCGCTAAGCTATGTGGCAGCTGAACAGTTTGGAGGTCCCACCCAGGCTGCTCACCGGCTTTTAAATGGAAAAAAACTGCATGCATAAACATTTTAAAGGGCCGCACAGCCACCTAAAGGGACCGTGCATGAAAAAAGAATTAGAGGGAATGTTAGCGCCAATGCCCCAGTAATCTGAAGCCCTCCCTCATGCCCCATTTCTCCAGCCACGTGTTAACCTGTTTTATCCTACTATTCCTATACTCACTAGCACGGGCCACTGGGAGTAATCCAAAGAACACTACCTTCGAGGCTCTACTTTTTTACATCCTCTCCAGCTCCTGAAGACAGCAGGACCTCAACCCTTTTCTTTCCGATGTCCTTCTTACGGTCCCGCAGGGACCACGATGCTGGCTTTTCCCACTTTCCCCCCTCAAAAATTCTGCATCCTCTCAGTAATATCCTTTCCCCTGGCACCGTGCGGAGGACACACCGTGCAGGGACACACCGTGCAGGCAGCGGGTGCGGGGACACACCGTGCGGGCGGCGGATGACACACCGTGCGGAGGACACACCATGCTGTTGCAGAAACGACTATCATATCCCCTAAGACTACTGCACTTCTATACTTTGCTGTGGCCTCCTGTGCAGTCATTTTCCCCACAGTGCATGGATATGCTCTGGTCTGCACACCTCCAGGTGTCGACACCCTCATCGACCTTCAGCTCAGAAAACCAATTTGAGAGTGCCACACTCCGGAGGATTCTTGCACTGCCTGCCTTTTCCTACTCTGAACTCTCTGTAGCTGTGGGGTGACCACAGGAAATTTGCATCCTCCCACATACCCTGCCGTAACTCCATCCATTCCTCAAGCTCAAGCTCGAGTTACTGGAGGCACTTATTTCACACGTGGTTATCCAGGACACATGAAGCATCCTGGAGTTCCCACATGGCACAGGAATTGCAGGCGTCGGGTCTCAGCTGCTTCATCATTTAACTTAAAAAATCCCTTTAGATCTATTAATTACTGATTATTTAAAGATTTACTATGGCAGAGGGGTCAACAACCAGGGGTCATAGATTTAAAGTAATTGGTAGAAGGTTTAGAGGAGATATGAGGGGGAATTTCTTCACCCAGAGGGTGGTGGGGGTCTGGAACTCACTGCCTGAAAGGGTGGTAGAGGCAGAAACCTTCACCACATTTAAAAAGTACTTGGATACATACTTGAAGTACTGTAACCTACAGGGCTACGGACCCAGAGCTGGAAAGTGGGATTAGGCTGGATAGCTCTTGGTCAGCCAATGCGGACACAATGGGTCAAAATGGCCTCCTTCCGTACTGTAAATTTCTATGGTGCTATGAAAAGGGAGGTGGGGTTGCTATTTTTATCAGTGAGAATCTAACAGCTAGAGAGACTTGATATTGCCTCATCAGGTACAGCTGAAGCTATCTGGGTTCAAGTGGACCAAGCTCACGGGTAGGGATTAATTATCAGTACTTGTTATAGGCGCCCGGGTCAGATACCTAAACATGATGAGTTATTATGGAAGCAGATTACTAATGCTTTTAATATAAAATACCGCCTTTGTCTGGTGGGTGATTTTAATCTTCCTGGCATTCAGTGGCACGATGGTTTACCTGGAAATCGGCACGGTCCCGGCCTGCAAGACCATCAGCAGACCGGGGCCATTGGAGGGAGCAGCGTGCGGCGACATACCAGTGCAGGGTGCAGCGCGTGCTGCTGCAGGAGGGCAACGGCTGCGAAGCCAGGTCGCTGATTGCAGTGCGGGCAGGTACAACAGGAGGGGCGAAGGAGCGGCAAGAGTTTGTGGAGGGAAATGACTGGGGCCCAGGAGAGGCGTGAGTTTGGGCCCAGAAGAGGCGAGGGCCCAGGGGCAGCATGGGCCAGCCCACACTGCGATATGTGTGCGCGCTAGGTCCGTGCAGCAGAGCTAGTCTCCAGTTGTCTTGGTTAATCCTTGCCACTGGACCAAGACCTAGCTCTGTCAAGCCCATGTGGTGGCTGGTGTGCTGCCACCACACGTTATAAAAATCCATGCACAGGCATCTTCCACCCTTCACGACGTAGTTCAGGATCTGTAATATTAGGTCCTTCATTGAAACACCTGTGAACTATACCTTTTTGGCGTAAAAGCAAGTTATCCTCGCTTCGAGGGACTGCCTATGATGATGGGTTTACCTGCTGTTGTGGTGGAAAGTGCAGCTGAAAAATGTATTGAAAATATACAAGACTGTTTCTTGACTCAACATGTTAATAAAGTAACTGGGGAAAATCATATATTGAAGGTTGGCATGCAGGTACAGCAGGCGGTTAAGAAAGCAAATGGCATGTTGGCCTTCATAGCGAGGGGATTTGAGTACAGGGGCAGGGAGGTGTTACTACAATTGTACAGGGCCTTGATGAGGCCACACCTGGAATATTGTGTGCAGTTTTGGTCTCCTAACTTGAGGAAGGACATTCTTGTTATTGAGGGAGTGCAGCGAAGGTTCACCAGACTGATTCCCGGGATGGCGGGACTGACATATCAAGAAAGACTGGATCAACTGGGCTTGTATTCACTGGAGTTCAGAAGAATGAGAGGGGATCTCATAGAAACGTTTAAAATTCTGACGGGTTTAGACAGGTTAGATGCAGGAAGAATGTTCCCAATGTTGGGGAAGTCCAGAACCAGGGGTCACAGTCTAAGGATAAGGGTAAGCCATTTAGGACCAAGATGAGGAAAGTGGTGAACCTGTGGAATTCTCTACCACAGGAAGTTGTTGAGGCCAATTCACTAAATATATTCAAAAAGGAGTTAGATGTAGTCCTTACTACTAGGGGGGATCAAGGGGTATGGCGAGAAAGCAGGAATGGGGTACTGAAGTTGCATGTTCAGCCATGAACTCATTGAATGGCGGTGCAGGCTCGAAGGGCCGAATGGCCTACTCCTGCACCTATTTTCTATGTTTCTATGTTTCTATCTACTATTGCTCCTTGTTTTAAAGCACAAAGAAAGACAGACTTGTATTTATAGCACCTTTATGACCACCAGAGGTCCCAATGAAGTACTTTTTGAAGTGTAGTCACTGTTGTCATGTAGAACCTCCTTTCTCCTCTGCACCAAATTCCCACTCTCACCAGTTCCTATTGCCACTCTGTTTAGTAAATGCTCCCAGCTCTGTGTTTGGCAAATATCTCTCAAAGATATACCTTTTAGAAACACCCAAGTTACAACTAGAAATTGGGGAAATAAAATGGACAACAATATTGGCAAACAATGATGTAGAACAGCAATGGAAAACATTTAAAACTGTGTTCAACAGACTCCAGGAAAAGTATATTCCGCTAAAACGAACAAATTAAACACTAATGGGACTCCATGGATGAATAAATACATAAGGGAAAATTGAGGGTAAGGAAAGAGGTGTACACTAAGTGCATGGACAGGAGGGGAGAGCATGACAAGGGAGAATACCAAGGGATTTGGAGAAAAGTCAAGAAAATAATTAGGAAGGCAAAGAGGAATTATGAAATGTAATTATCAAGGAACATAAAATAAAATTGGAAAAATATCCTACAGGAACATCAACAAAAAAGAAAGTTGGAAACAGGGCCACTAATGGACGGGCAGGATAAAATCCCAAGCAGTGAGTGTGAAATGGCAGATATATTAAATCATTATTTTGCTTCAGTATTTACCAGGGAGACGGATCGGGAGAACATGACGTCATAAGATGAGATTAGAAATGATATAACCACATTTAAAATGAGAAATATTAAATGAACCAATTAAACGCAGGATAAAACCCTGGTCCAGATGTATTACATCCACGCATTTCAAAACAATCTAGGAAAGAGATAGCAGAGGCACTATTACACATATTTAATAATTCGTTAGAAAAAGGTGTAGTGCCAGAGGACTGGCGGACAGCTACGCTATACTTATATTTAAGAAGGGAGACAGAACATGTCCAGTGAATTATAGACCAGTCACCTTAACATTGGTGGTAGGAAAAATAATAGGATCTCCATTAAAGGAGAAAACAGAAATATATCTAGAAACCAAAACAAATAAATAGCATGGATTTCAAAAGGGAAATTCTTGCTTGACCAACCTCATTGAATTCTATGGAGATGTAACCAAGAGTAGACAAAGGTAATGCGGTAGATGTAATATATCTAGATTTCCAAAAGGCCTTCGATAAGGTACCACATAAAAGACTAATGAATAAGGTCGGAGCATGTGGAGTCAGAGGACAAGCAGCAGAATGGATAGTTAGCTGACTGTAAGAAAAGTAAACGTGGGGGGAAAAGGTAACTATTCGGTGGCAGAAGGTGGTAGTGGTGTTCCACAAGGATCAGTGCTGGGACCACTGTTGTTCACAATTTATAGTAACGATTTAGACTTTGGAATCAAAAACACAAATTTACGGACAACATCAATACTGAGCAGGACTGCAACAAATTACAATACATTAATAAACTTGCTGAATGGACATATAATTGGCAAATGAATTTCAGCATAGTTAAGTATAAGGTATTACATTTTGGTAAGAAAAATAAGATCACATATGACTTGGAAAATAGGAATCTAAATGGAGCAATGGGATATGGGAATACAAATGCACAAATCACTAAAAGTAGCGACACAGGTTAATAAGGCCAGAAAAAGGCAAACCAAGCACAAGCACTAGGGTTTATCTACAGAGAGATGGAATTGAAAAGTTGAGAAGTTATGCCAAACTTGTTTAGATCACACTTGGAGTACTGTGTACAGTTTTGGTTGCCAAATTATAAAAAGGATATAGAGGCATTGGAGAGGCTGCAGAGGTTCACAAGGATGATACCTGAACTGTGAGGTTATACTCATTAGGAAGGAATGAACAAGCTGGGTCTCTTTTGTCATGAAAAAAGGCTGAGGGATGACCTAATGTCTTTAAAATTATGAAAGACTTTGATAGAGTACACACAAAGTGTTTCCACTTGTGGGGAAGAGCAAAACTAGATGCCATCAATAGAAGATAGTCACCAAGAAATCACATAGGGAATTCAGAAGAACTACTTTACCCAGAGAGTGGTGAGAATGTGGAACACGCTACCACAGGGAGTGGTTGAGGTGAATAGTATCGATGCATTTAAGGGGAAGCTAGATAAGTACACGAGGAAGAAGGGAATAGAGAGCTATATGGATAGATTTAGATGAGGAAGGACGGGAGGACAATCAAATGGAGCAAAAACATCGGTATGGAGGGCCAAATGGCCTGTTTCTGTGCTGTGTATTCTATGTATTGTCAACAATTAACACCTGGTGAGGTACCCACTTACAGCTGATTGATTGTTAAGTACCACTGACTTGCAGTTTTAAAGTTAAAAAAAAGTATTTTAAATTTCAGGTTAAAAACACACTATCTGTACTAATTACCCACTACTTACCAGTGAATTCCCACTGCCACTCCGTGTATCAGTTACTCCTAGCTCTGTGCGCACACAGCTACCCAAACTGCTCTCTACCCAAACCCCAGCTTTCTCTAACAAAAGGTAATTGACCTGAAATGTTAACTTGGTTCCTCTCCACAGATGCTGCCTGACCTGCTGAGTATTTCCAGCATTTTCGGTTTTTATTTCAGATTTCCATCATCTGCAGTATTTTGCTTTTCTCTGTTGATAGTGACTGGTCTCCCACCTCAAGCCCGAGCCCTCATTTCATAATGTGACCCCCATCTCCAACCTCCTTTCCCTGATTATACTATACAAGCATGTAGTATATTTAAGTGCCTCAGTTAATTAATGTAAACAGCCCATCAGTTTTTTTAAAAACCTTTACAGTCAGTAAATACACAAGAATCACCAGTAGTGCATTGGGCAGAATATCTGTAGTAAGACCAGTAAATGTCACTTTGGAGCTGTAGCAGCAGCCAAGGTAGGAAAGGAGATTAATTCACTGCTGTGTGCTGTTCCCGTATTGCGTGATGGCATGCCCAACGTTTTATGAATTTCCCATTGTCCCCTACTCCATTTATTAATGAACTGACATCGACAGTACTGCTGCAATCTTCATCATCAATGTGATTTCCTTATTTCTGTGGTTCATCTTTCCTGTTTTAATTTGTATGGTATCCAACAAATAACAGTTTTGTTCTAATTTAATTTCTCCAACGTATTGTGTGTTTTAACCCTCTTGTTAGTGCAATCACTGCTTCTGTCGGCTGCTGTTTTTCAGGTTGCATTATTATGTTCTTTGGGAAACATCAGAATAAAACTGGTCAACACAGTACAGGTCTGAGCTCGCTGGATACAACGCTGCAGCAAATTATCCAGTATTCAAATTCTTGCCATTTTCATGCACATTGTCACGTTTTTGGATAATGCTTTTTATGTAAACATTTTTATCAAAGTTTGTTGAAGAACAACTGATTGACAAAATACCTATTGGGAAAAACCATCTCAACTGCCATTTTTCTTCTGAGATTTCAATTTCAATTATTTAAAATAAGATAAATGAAATTTTAAAGATTCATTGATTCACTGAATGTCTTTTTTAAAACTGACATGGTTTACTTGATGGTGTCAGATACAACAGCTTTGATGGTGACACAGTTACAGTGGGTACAATTTCACCCAATGCAAGAGCGGCACACAGCAAGTCAATGAACAGGAAACCTCTGTTAGTTTCAACGCAAATCCATTTGGCTCTTTTTCAAAACTATTTGACGACAAACCAGAGGAAGATTTCAGAAAGCTTTATTTATGTAAATTTATAGTGTTTAAAAAAAAAATGAGAGAGATTTCTGTCGATACTTTCATTGATTTAGTGGCATCCCTCGAGCAGTCTGAACACCGGACTTTTCTGGGAGCTAATATTTCAATCTCGGACACATTTATTCATCATCATCAGCATAGGCAGTCCCTCGATATCAAGGAAGACTTGCTTCCACTCTAAAAGTGAGTTCTCAGGTGGCTGTACAGTCCAATGCGGCAATTACAGTCTCTGTAATAGGTGGGACAGTGGTTGAAGGAAAGGGAGGGTGGGGAGTCTGGTTTGCCGCACGCTCCTTCCGCTGTCTGCGTTTTGTTTCTGCATGCTCTCGGCAACATGACTCGAGGTGCTCAGCGCCCTCCCCGATGCTCTTCCTCCACTTAGGGTGGTGTTGGGCCAAGGATTCCGAGGTGCCGGTCGGGATGTTGCACTTTATCAAGGAGGCTTTGAGAGTGTCTTTGAAACATTTCCTCTGCCCACCTGGGGCTCGCTTGCCGTGTAGGAGTTCTGAGTAGAGTGCTTTGCTTTCGGAGTCTTGTGTCAGGCATGTGGATGATGTGAATCGCCCAACAGAGCTGGTCGAGCGTGGTCAGTGCTGCGATGCTGGCCTGAGTGAGAACACTGACGTTGGTGCGTCTATCCTCCCAGTAGATTTGCAGGATAAACATAAGAAATAGGAGCAGGAGTAGGCCATATGGCCCCTCGAGCCTGCTCCGCCATTTAATACGATCATGGTTGATCCGATCATGGATTCCGGTCCACTTTCCTGCCCGCTCTCCATATCCCCTTATCGGTTAAGAAGCTGTCTATCTGTCTTAAATTTATTCAATTTCCTGGCTTCCACAGCTCTCTAAGATCAGCCATGATCTTATTGAATGGCAGAGCAGGCTCGAGGGGCTAGATGGCCTACTCCTGTTCCTAATTCTTATGTTCTTATGCTCTAAGGCAGCGAATTCCACAGATTTACAACCCTCAGAGAAGAAATTTCTCATCTCAGTTTTAAATGGGCAGCCCCTTATTCTAAGATTATGCCCCCTAGTTCTAGTCTCCCCCATCAGTGGAAACATCCTCTCTGTATCCACCTTGTCAAGCCCACTCATAATGTTATACGTTTGATAAGATCACCTCTCATTTTTTTGAATTCCAATGAGTAGAGGCCCAACCTCAACCTTTCCTCATAAGTCAACCCCCTCATCTGCAGAATCAACCAAGTGAACCTTCTCTGAACTGCCTCCAAAGCAAGTATATCCTTTTGTAAATATGGAAACCAAAACTGTACGCTGTATTCCAGGTGTGGCCTCATCAATACCCTGTATAACTGTAGCAAGACTTCCTTGCTTTTATACTCCATCCCCTTTGCAATAAAGGCCAAGATTCCACTGGCCTTCCTGATCACTTGCTGTACCTGCATACTAACCTTTTGTGTTTCATGCACAAGTACCCCCAGGTCCCACTGTACTGCAGCACTATACAATCTTTCTCCATTTAAATAATAACTTGCTCTTTGATTTTTTTCTGCCGAAGTGCATGACCTCACACTTTCCAACATTATACTCCATCTGCCAAATTTTTGCCCCTCACTTAGCCTGTCTATGTCCTTTTGCAGATTTTTGTGTGTCCTCCCCACACATTGCTTTTCCTTCCATCTTTGTATCGTTAGCAAACTTGGCTACGTTACACTCGGTCCTTTCTTCCAAGTTGTTAATATAGATTGTGAATAGTTGGGGTCCCAGCACTGATCCCTGTGACATCCCACTAGTTACTGATTGCCAACCCAAGAATGAACCATTTATCCTGACTCTCTGTTTTCTGTTAGTTAGCTAATCCTCTATCCATGCTAATATATTATCCCCAACCCCGTGAACTTTTATCTTGAGCAGTAACCTTTTATGTGGCACCTTGTCAAATGCCTTCTGGAAGTCCAAATACACCACATCCACTGGTTCCCCTTTATCCATCCTGTTCGTTACATCCTCAAGGAATTCCAGCAAATTTGTCAAACATGACTTCCCCATCATAAATCCATGCTGACTCTGCCTGACTGAATTATGCTTTTCCAAATGTCCTGCTACTGCTTCTTTAATAATGGACTCCAACATTTTCCCAACCACAGATGTTAGGCTAACTGGTCTGTAGTTTCCTGTTTTTTGTCTGCTTCCTTTTTTAAATAGGTGCATTACATTTGCAGTTTTCCAATCTGCAGGGGCCTCCCCAGAATCCAGGGAATTTTGGTAAATTGCAACCAATGCATCCATTATCCCTGCCGCTACATCTCTTAAGAATCTAGGACCCTAGACCAGGGGATTTATCCATCTTTAGTCCCATTATCTTACTGAGTACCATCTCTTTCATGATTGTGATTGTATTAAGTTCCTCCGCCCCTATAACCCTTGACTATCCACTGTTGGGATAGTGTTAGTGTCCTCTACAGTAAAGATTTGTTCAGATTTTCTACCATCTCCATGTTCCCCATTACTAATTCCCTGGTCTCATTCTCTAAGGGACCAACATTTACTTTAGCCACTTGCGGAGGCACCGTTGGTGGTACTTCTCCAGCGCTGAGGTGTCCACTGTATATGGTCCATGTCTTTGAGCCATATAGGAGGGCGGGTATTACCACAGCTCTGTAGACCAGAAGCTTGGTGCCGGGTTCGAGGTCCTGGTCTTCACTCTCTTCCTCAGGCGACCGAAGGTGGCACTGGTGCACTGAAGGCGGTGTTGGACCTCGTCGTCGATGTCTGCCCTTGCTGATAGCAGGCTCCCGAGGCATGGAAAGTGGTCCATGTAGTCCAAGGCCAAATCAAAAAAATATTTATTCAATCCTTCTGATGGCATACCAAGTTTCTACTAGACTTGACAAAATCTTAAGCTGCTTTATTCTCCAGCAAGGTGAGCATGTAGAGTGACAGATAATAACTTTTATTCATATAGCACCTTTAACGTAGTGAAATGTTGCACGGTGTTTCACAACAGTGTTACAGACAAACAGATAAATTTGACACCGAGCCACAGAAGAAATTAAGGCAGATGATGAAAAGCTTGTTTAAAGAAGTAGATTTTAACGAGCGTGTTAAAAGGAGAGGTAGAGAGGCATGGAGGGAGTTCCAGATCTTATGGCCCAGGCAGCTGAAGGCACAGCCACCGATGGTTGAGCAGTTATAATGACAGATCTTCAAGAGGCCAGAATTTGAGGAGTGCAGACATCTTGTGGGGTTGTGAGGCTGAAAAAGATTACAATGATAGGGAGGGGCAAGTCCATGGAGTGATTTATAAACAAGGATGAGAATTTTGAAATCGAGACGTTATTTAACTGGGAGCCAATGTAGGTCAGAAAGTACAGGGGTGATAAGTGATCGTGACTTGGTGCGGGTTAATACACCGGCCGCTGAGTTTTGGATGACTTAAAGTTTACGTAGTGTGGAATGTGGAAGACCGGCCAGGAGTGAGTTGGAGTAGTCAAGTCTAGAGGTAACAAAGGCATGAATGAGGGTTTCAGCAGATGAGCCAAGGGTCAAATAGTCTTGTTCACCCTCAGATTGATGCTGGGGAGAGGGATGGAGTCAGTGGTTAGGCAATGCAGTGTGATATGAACCGGTTCATGGAGGTTCAATTTGGGAAAGCTCATCTCGAAGTAATGATATAAAAGTAATTAGCGCTACCTCAATGCAGTGGATCATAGACTTATAGCATTTTACAGCTGAACAGGTCCATGCAGTGTCTCTGCAACACACGAGCCTCCTCCCAGCTTACTTCATTAACCTCGATCAACATATCCTTCCTCCTTCAGGTATTTATCTAGTTTCCCCTTTAATGCGTCAATGCTATTCGCCTCAACTACTCCATGTGGTGGAGTGTTCCACATTCTCACCACTCTGATTAAAGAAGTTTCTTACCTCACCACAACATGTCGATCCATCCACTGCCCCCGATTTGTCACATTGTCAAACATCGAGTATTGGATGAGCAGAAATTTCCTCCAATTAAATATTGTGAAGACCACAGCCATTGTCTTTTGTCCCTGCCACAAACTCCATTCCCATGCCAACCACTCCATCCTTTTCCCTCGTTACTGTCCGAGGCTGAACCAGACCGTTCGCAAACATGGTGTCGTATTTGACCCCGAGCTGTGCTTCCCATCACATAGCCACGCCATCACCAAGATCACCTATTTCCATCTTCCTATCACCAGTCTCCACCCCTGCCTCAGCTCATCTGCTGCTAAAACCCTCATCCATGCCTTTGTTACCTATAGACTTGACTATTCCAACGTACTCCTGGCCGACCTCCCATCTTATACCATCCAGAAGCTAGAGCTCCTCCAAACCTCTGTCCATATCCTAACTCACACCAAGTCCCATTCACCTGTATGCTCGCTGACCTACATTGGCTCCTGATGCGGCAGTGCCTTGATTTGAAAGTTCTCATCCTTGCTTTCAAATCCCTCCATGGTCTTGCACCGCCCTATTTCTAACCTCCCCCAGCTATACAACCCTCCGAGATCTCTGCATTCATACAATTCTGGGCTCTTCTGATCCCCGATTTTAATCGCTCCACCATTGGTGGCTGTGCCTTCAGCTGCCGAGCTCTGAAATTGCCTCCCTAAATATCTCCGTCTCTTTGTCTCTCTCCTCCTTCAAGACGCTACTTAAAACCTACCTCCGACTATAATTTGGGTCATCCGTCCTAATATCTCCCTTTGTGGCTCCGTGTCAAATTGTGTTTGATAATCGGCCTGTGAAATACCTTGGGCCATTACATTCATTAAAAGCATTATATAAATGGCTGTTGTTGAAATCCTCATTGGATTTATTGGCGACTATATTATATTCATGGTCCAGAGTCTTGAACTCCACAAAAGTGATTCATCTTCTCTATGTCTACCCTATCAAACCTATTCATAGCTTTAAAGACCTCTATTAGGCCCCTCAGCCTTCTCTATTCTATCTTCCCCGATAGTTAAAAGCTCTCAGTTCCGTGATCATCCTTGTGTGAATCTATTTTGCACCTGCTCCAGTGCTTACTTACAGAATGGGCTGGGTTTTCATGCTGAAGGCGGGTTGGGGTTCGGGGTGGGGGGCTCCAAGGCTGCGGGTTTCCCGCAGGCCCAGTCGATTTGATTTACGCGCGAGGCTTCTGTTTCCCATCCGCCGCAGCCAACCAGATTAAGAGGCTGGCTGGCTCCAAGCGGGTAGGCCTGTGGCACTAGGCCGCACAGATGGAGGGAGGGAGAGCGAGCGTGGGGAGATTGGGGTTGACTAGAGAAGAACAGGGCAGGGAGGGGTTTACTACGGATCTTTGGGGAGTGGGGGGGGAACGGTATCATCGGGGGCCAACCGGAGGAGGGGGTGTCTGCAGAAGATCGGACGCCTGATGGGGGTAGGATGGGGGATCGGAGGTCTGGGGGAGGGGGGGGGGAGGCGTCGGAGGCCTGGGAGGGGGGGGAGGCGTCGGAGGCCTGGGAGGGGGAGGCGGAGGACCTGGGGAAGCAGAGGTCTGGGGGCATCGGAGGTCTGGGGGAGGGGGGAGTCAGAGGCCTGGCGTGGGGGAGGGGGGGGCGGTGGCCTTGGGGGGGGGGGGGGGGGGGGGGGGGGAAGAACCCTGGACCCAGGAGGAAATTGTAAAGGCCTTTCCTGTCTGGATGTAGCTGTCCTCAACTTGCTGTAACTACTGGGTTTTACGAATTGTGTAAAACTGGACCAGCTTGTCAAAACCAGAATGGATTAAAAACAAGAGAGGTTTCCAGCCTCATTACAAATTGTAAATTGACATCCCACCTCCCAGCAGCGGGTTGGCTGCTGCCTCCTCCACCCACTGCCCAGCAGCCCCCTCCCCCGCTAAAACCGGAAGTGGGCAAGTTAGGAGGCGGGTTGAGGTCTGAATTCCGAGTTTTTATAATTTAACCACTCCTACCCCACCGTTTTTTTAAAAGCTGAAAATCCTTCCCCCCCCCCCCCCCACCCACCCCCAAATAGCTCTCCACCTGTCCTACAACCCAGGGCAAAACACCCTGTCCATGCAGCAATCTCCAGTGACAGTTTTAGGCAGATCCAACGACACCTCCACGGTGCGCTCCACCAGCCTAGCTCAGTAATGACTTGGAGTTCCAAGGGATAAGGTGTGAACGACTGCTGGGATGGCAAATGATCTCCCTGTACCAGCTGCCAGGAACCTGACCGCGTGCACATTTCTTTAACTGACAAAGACATTCTTAACGCAAGTGATTTTATTCAATGAATGTGTGTGTCCTGTCAATATCTAGTTACAGCACAAACTCTATCTTTCAGGCAGCAATCTGGTCCCCCTCAGCTGGCTTGCCAAGGTCTGCATGTAAAGACCATTGAAAAGAGAGGAGGAGAGATCACAGAAGGTCATTCATTCTACAGGACATCTTAACTACATTTTTCAACTTTTCAACTCTTCATAATGATTCTGAACAAAATTATCATGTTATTGGTTATAATTTGAAATATTAGAATGCACAGTCCAATGTGGTGAAAGAAAAGGGGGCTTCTTCAGTTCAATACGACAGCATTAAATGTAGCCTAACAGTGCTGGATAGGGAAGGACCCCAATTAAATCCACACTAACTACAACAAAAAGGAGCTATAACCTGACTGACTGGGCGATGACCTGAGGCTCGAGGAACAGAGCGGACGCACATGGAGACAGCACTCCTGGAAATCACAGGAACTGACGTGTAACGAATCGAAAAGCGTCAGCATCACACCGAGCGAGCTTCAGAGCCACCAGAACCGCACGTAAACTATCAGCATGACCGAGAAGACTGCCACGGCCGCCAGCTTGGCGTATGTTGAACGCATGTTCAAGTACTTAGCATCTTGTCGGTACTTCTTCGACAGGCTGGACAGGCTGCTGGCCTTGCTATCCAAAGCTACATCAACAAAGAGAACAAAAGAACATCATTATTTCAAATGTGACAGCTGGGAGCAGGAAACAGAGACTAATGTGGGGGCAAAGCGGAGGCACAGACTGTCAATACTACTGAACACAACACTGGGCTCCAACCCCACCGATTCCAATCGGAGCACTGGCAATCACCAAACTGAGGAGACGGTCAGTGGGCGCTGTGTGTGGTACAGGGACTCTACCCTACCTATTTAATCTCCTTCCAGGAGGCCATTCAGCCCGTCGTGCCTGTGAAAGAGCTGTTGTGCTCATTCCCACATGCCCACTTTTTGTCCATAACTTTTCAAGTTCGTCATCCTCCAGTACCTATCCAACTCCCTTAATTATTCCGGAATCAGCCATCACCATCTCAGGTAGAGCATTCCAGGTCCCAGCAACTCAATGAAAAAAGTTCTCCCATCTCCCCTCTATATCTTTTTCCTCTGATCATGATCTGGTTATGGACCCGCTCACCAGAGGGAATATTTTCCCTATTTACTCAATCAAAAACTCTCACTCTCTCGAAAACACCCATTAGCTCACCTCTCAACATTCTCTGTTCCAGGGAGAACAGTCCACACTTTTCCAACATCTCCTCAACTCTGAAGTCCCTCATCCCTGGTAACATCCTGGTAAACCTCCTCTGTCCCCTTCCTAACACCTTTACACCTTTCCTGAAATGTGATGCCTAGAATTGTTCACAATACTCCAGCGGAGGCCTAACCTATAATGAATAATGTTCTAGCATGATGTCTTTGCTTTTATATTCTATGCCTCTATTTATAAACCTATTTATAAACCCATATGCTTTTTTAACCACCTTATCAACTTGCCCTACCACCTTACAGGATGTGTATCTGTGGACACCAAGGTCTCTTTGCTCATCTACACTTGAAAATTGTGCCATTTATAGTATACTATTTTTCCATATTAGTCCTCCCAAAGTGCACCACTTTTCAGCATTGAACTCCATCTGACATGCCTCCTCCCCTTTCACCATCCTGTATATGTCATCCCGAAGCCTGTAACTATCCTTATGATCTACTTTACCAAGTTTCTTATCATCAGCAAACTTCTCCCTACCCGTGTTTAGGATGTTTATAAAAATTAAAAAGAATATTGGACCCAAAACTGACCTTGGGGAACAGTACTGCAAACTACCTCCCAGTCTGAAACACATTCATCCCTTTGCCTCTGGTCACTCAGCCAATTTTGCATCCATAACTGCCAGTTTCTCCTTAATTCCATAGGCTTCCATCTTAGTAAGCCTCCTGTGTGGCACTTTACCAAATGTCTTCCGAAGGTCCATATACACAACATCTACTGCATTACCTTCATCAACCTTCTCTGTTACCTCATCAAAGAATTCAACCAAGTTAGTCAGACTTGATTTACCTATTTTAACAAATCCGTTCTGGCTCTCCTTGATTAACCCATGCCTTTCCAAATGAAAGTTTATTTTGCTCGTGATAATGGTTTCCACTAACTTCTCGACCACTGTTGGGCTGACTGGCCTGTAGTTCCCTGCTTTATCTCTCTCCCCTTTCTTGAACAGTGGTATAACATTAGCAACCCTCCAGTCCTCTGGCACTACTCCTGTATCCAATAAGGATTGAATGATTGTGACCAATGCCTCTGCTTATTTCTACCTTTGCTTCTTTCAGCAACCTGGGATGCATTCCATCCGGACCAGGTGACTTACAGTAATGCTAATCTTTTTAGGTCTTCTCTATGACTATCCTTCCCTCTCCTCTTTTAGTGTAACCTTCACATCATCTGCTTCTTTTGTAAAGACAGATGCAAAGTACTCATTTAACACTTTACCCATGTCCTCTACCTCTACATGAAGATTTCCATTTGGGTCCTCAATAAGCCCAAATTTTCCCTAGCTAACCTTACACATTATGGGCTAGTGTTTCCCTAACCTGTTTTTCTGACGCCCTCACCCGAGGTGCGCCGCTTTTGTCCGCCTCCAAGCCGCCGAAAAAAGACGTCCAGCTTCTCCTCGGTGGTGGCGCAGTATGGCCCAATGGATTGGGGACGGAGCCAGGTCCCGGCGCCGAAAACAGTGCCGGGACCTCTGCACATGCGCGCTAGAGTCTACGCGCATGTGCAGTAACTCCTGGCAGGCTGTTTCTGCAAACACGCGCTGCAGGCTGTGTGGGAGGGGCCGAAACACGCCGTCCCTAGCCGTGGCCAAATGGGCTCCCTCATTGGCGGCCCACTGCATTCCCTAAGGTAGGACTTCTATTGTTTATTTGTTATTTACTGATTGATTTTGGTGCTTTAGGGGCAGGGTTCCTTCTATTTTTTTTATTTGTTATTTATTGATTGCTTATTACTTTGGTCTTGATGCTTTAGGGGCAGGGTTCCTTCTATTTTATTTGTTAATTAATTGCTTATTATTTTTTGTACTTTGTTTGGTGCTTGGTGGTGCTTTAAATATAGTTACTTGCACCAATTCCTGAACTCTAGATAAGGTTTTTCTGTGCGGACAGAAGTGGCAACATACGCTGGCCTAAGTTAGTTTGGAGCAACTATTTGCTGGCCAAACACCTAAAACAGGGGTAAGTGGCTGGGAATGGCCCCTTTTGGAAAAAAAAACGAACTAACTCACTTACACTGGCGCAAATTAAATGGTCAGAATTGCAACTAAAAAGATAGTTCAGAAAAATCAAGTTGCTCCAAAAAGATAGGAGCAACTCCTGGGGAAACTTGGGCCCATATGTTTATAAAATGTTTAGGGTTTTAGTATTGCCTGCTAATCTTTTCTCGTAACCTCTCTTTGCCTCCTGCATTATTTTTTCAATTCCCTCCTGTACTTTCCAAAATCTTCCTGGTTATTAATGAATCTTGCTTGTGACATTTGTCATAAGCCTCCTTTTTCGGTTTTATTTTAACTTTTATTTCCCGTGTCTCCAGGGCACATTAGCTTTGGATGCTCCACCTTTTCCTTTCAAAGGAATATGCCACGTTTGTACCTGATCTATCTCTCTCCTGAATGCACTCCATTGCTCCATTACTGCTTTACCCTGCAATCGCCTTTTCTAACCTACCTGTGCTAGGTCCCTTCTTAAAATCACTAAAATTAGCTCTTCCCCAATTGAGCATTTTTACCGTTGAAATTTTCTGGTCTCTTTCCATCTTACTTTACACCGAATGATGTTGTGGTCACAGTTAGCTAGATGATCTCCGACTGTAACACATTCCACTTCATTTCCCAGAACCAGATCCAACACTGTTTCCTTGCTTGGTGGATCAGAGACATAAAGTTCTCCTGTACATATATCAGAAATTATTTTCCCGCCCTATCCTTGGACTGTTGGTCCCAGTCCATATTAGGGTAATTAAAATCTCCAAATATTACTACTCTATTTTTGTTTCACACCGTTGAAATTTGCTCATCTATCTCCTCCTCACTGTTTGGAGCTCGAACAAAAAATCTCCCAACAATATAACAGCTTCCCTCTGTTCCTCAAGCCAAATTCAGTCCTAGACCATCTAGTATATTCTTTCTATTTACAACTGTATCATCCTTAATCAATACTGCCACGGCCCTCCATCATTTCTGAATACTTGGTAACCAGGAATATTAAGAACCCATTCATAACAACATAAGAATTAGGAGGAGTCGGCCATTCGGCCCATCGAGCCTGCTCCGCCATTCAATGAGATCATGACTAATTTTCTACCTTAACTCCACTTTCCTGCACTGTCCCCATATCTCTTGGTTCCCTTAATATCCAAAAAGCTATCGATCTCTATCTTAAATATACTCACGACTGAGCCTCCACAGTCCTCTGGGGCAGAGAATTCCAAAGATTCACCACCCTCTGAGTGAAGAAATTTCTCATCTCAGTCCTAACTGGCCGACCCCTTAGTCTGAGACTGTGACCCCTGGTTCTAGACTCCCCAGCCAGAGGGAACATCCTCCCTGCATCTACCCTTGTCAAGTCCTGTAGGAATTTTGTATGCTTCAATTAGATCATCTCTCATTCTTCTAAACTGAAGGGAATATAGGTCTAGTTTACTCAATCTCTCCTCACAGGGCAATCCCCCTATTCCAGGAATCAGTCTGGTGAACCTTCGTTGCACTCCCTCAATGAGTGCATTGAGGGAGTATATCCTTCCTTAGGTAAGGAGACCAAAACTGTGCACAATACTCCATGTGTGGTCTCACCAGGGCCCTGTATAATTGCAGTAAGACATCTATACTCTTATACTCAAATCCTCTTGTAATAAAGGCCAACATACCATTTGCTTTCTTCATTGCTTGCTGTACCTGAATGTTAACTTTCAGTGATTGGTACAAGGACACCCAAGTCCCTCTGAACACCAAGATTTCCCAATCTCACCATTTAAAATATACTCTGCTTTTCTATTTTTCCTCCCAAAGTGGGCAACTTCACATTTCTCCACATTATATTCCATTTGCCATGTTCTTGCCCACTCACTTAGCCTGTCTATATCCCCGTGAAGCCTCGTTGCATCCTCCTCACAACTTATATTCCCACCTAGCTTTGTAGCATCAGCAAACTTGGATATATTACATTTGGTACCCTCATCCAAATCATTGATACAGATTGTGAATAGCTGGGGCCAAGCACTGATCCTTGTGACACCCCACTAGTTACAGCCTGCCAAAAATGACCCGTTTATTCCTACTCTCTGTTTTCTGTCCGTTAACCAATCCTCAATCCATGCTGATATATTAACCCCAATCCCATGAGCCCTAATTTTGTTCAATAACCTCTTGTGTGGCACCGTATCGAATGCCTTCTGAAAATCCAAATACACCACATCCACTGGTCCCCCTTATCTATTCTGCTAGTTACAACCTCAAAAAACTGTAACAGATTCTTCAAACATGATTTCCCTTTCATAAATCCGTGTTGACTGTCCAATCATATTATCTTCTAAGTGCCCTGTTACCATGTCCCTAACAGATTCTAGCATTTTCCTGACTACTGATGTCAGGCTAACTGTCTACAGTTCCCCGTTTTCTCTCTCCCTCCTTTCTTAAATAGCACGGTTACAGTCACATTTGCTACCTTCCAATCCACGGGAACGGTTTCTAGAATCCATGGAATTTTGGAAGATGATAACCAATGCATCCACTATCTCTATAGCCACCTCTTTCAAAACCCTAGAATGTAGGCCGTCAGGTCCAGGGGATTATCGGCTATCAGTCCCATTTCGTAGCCTTGTTTGAGCCATGTCTCGGTTAATGCAACCAAGTTACAATCCCATGTAGCAATTTGTGCCTGCAGCTCATCAACTTTATCAGTTACATTGACGTACATACAATGTAATACCTCCTTCGTCACTGTCGCTATTTTCCTCCGTCTGGTCCCTGCAGGTTTTGGGGAGATTTCGAATTGTACTGCTGTTTATAGCACTCTGTCCTCTGATCTCATTTCTGCTCCTCTCTACTAATTTCTGGTTTCCTTCTCCCTGCCAAATGAGTTTAAACCCTCTCCAACAGTCCTAGTTAACCTCTCAGCAAGAACAGCTCTGTGCAGGTGCAACCCATCCATCTGGTACAGATGCTCCTACCTCCAGAACCAGTTCCAATGCCCCAAGAATCTGAAAACCTCCCTCCTGCACCACTTCTCCAGCCACGCATTTACACTCACTATCGCCCTGTTTCGATACACAGGAGCACGTTTTTGAACCGTTTTCCTAGCTCCCAAAACTCTGCCTGAAGGACCGCAACACTTTTCTACCGATGTCATTGGTTCCAATATGGACCACGATTTCTAGCTGTTCCCCTTCTCCTCACAGAATATCCTGCACCCGCTCAATGATATCCTTTACCCTGGCACCAGGGAGGCAACATACCATTTGAGAATCATGATTACGCTTACAGAAATGCCTGTCTTTGCCCCTAAATATCGAATCCCCTATGACTACTGCATTTCTACTCTTTTTTTCCCTTGTGTGCAGTCACCCCTTCCATGGACTTGACCCACCCATTTAACGTCCTGAGGGAAAGTTCTATGTGCTTACTCTCCAACTCGTACGAGAATGAAGCCAAACTCCAGAGAATTTAACATTTAACCTAATTTCCTACAACAGTGACTACGCTTCAACAAGTGCTTCACTGGCTGCACAGCGTTTAGCACTTCCAGTGGTCATGAAAGCCGCTATATAAATTCAAGTCTTGCTTTCTTTTCTTTTGATTGAACACTGCTCACTTTGCACTGTTGACATTTCCATGGTGCGAGTAAATACAGGACGGCCTAGTTCCACGCGGAATCTGTGTCTGAGTTGATGTTTAATATATTCCTCTATCTCCAGCCAAATATTTAAATTTATTAATATCCTTCCATTGCTGAAGATGCAGCAATATAGAGTACCAGTCCACAACCATACAGGGCAGCGTGTGGTAATGTTGCTGGTCTGTTACTGGGCGAGTAATGCAGAGAACGCGAGTTCAAATCCCTCCACGGCACATTGACAATTTCAATTCAGTTTTGTAACAAAAGCCGCCGTTGGTTTACTTTTAAAACTCAACTGGCTCACTAATGTCCTTTAGTGAAGGAAACCTGCCGACAATGCCCGGCTTGGCCTGTACGTGACTCCAGCCCCACACCCCAGGAATGAGTTTTTAAAAAATCAATGTAATCAAAATGGCATCTCAGCCAAATCCAATCCTATGCACACACTCACTCGCAACGTGTGCTTCTTAGGAAGGGCCACCGGAGAATGATCAGAAGTAAAATTGGAGGCTGATGTTCTGCAGGGGCACAGGGGTGATGTGAAGTGCCCCAACACCTAGTCACGCTGAGCTCCGCACAGGCCCGAGATATTCTGCTCTCCCAAGGCTCAGCTCAACACTGGGGGCACCATTACGTTTAGACAATAATTCATCAGGAACTCTATTCCACTCCCTTTTGAAGGAGCTATTTGGCATAACTCGAGTTGCTATTACTCAGACTCGAAAGCTTTACCCGAGAGTGCCTCTCCGCGCTGTAACACCTCCTCAATATTCGCCACCATTATTCTCTGCACATCTTGCAGCTCTGTGTTTATGGAGCCAAGGTTCCTGCGTGCTCGACTGTCGATGTAGGATTTCTTTGTTTTTTGAATGTATGTGTCTGAAAGAAAAAGCAGACAGCAAGCAAGTTACCCATCACTGTTCTACATGAAAAAGGGCTGGTGAGGTAACCATTTATCCTGTGTGCAAGCTTTGATTCATCTGTGTTGTAATCAGCAGACAGCAGGGGTGGCAGGAGGACAGGTGAGGGAGGGGTGGCGGGGGAGGAGTCAGGGGAGAGACGGAGAGGAGGGAGGTGGAGGGAGTGAGGAATGGGGAGACAGAGGGACAATGGGAGCGATAGAGACCAGGGGGTGAGTGGGAGAGGGAACGCCATCTTCTGAACTTTACGGAGGGTGCAAGGTCAGGCAGGAGGGGGTTCACGGGGAGGGAAGGAGGGGGTTCAGGGAGAGGGAGCTCATGGGGAGAGTTTATATGGAGGGAGAGGTTTCGGGGAGAGTTTATATGGAGGGGGGGGGTTTCGGGGAGAGTTTATATGGAGGGAGAGGTTTCGGGGGACAGCTTTTTTGGAGGGAGAGGTTTCGGGGAGAGTTTATATGGAGAGGGGGGTTTTGGGGAGAGTTTATATGGAGGGAGAGGTTTCGGGGGACAGTTTTTTTGGAGGGAGAGGTTTCGGGGAGAGTTTATATGGAGAGGGCGGTTTCGGGGAGAGTTTATATGGAGGGCGAGGTTTCAGGGGACAGGTTTCGGGGAGAGTTTACATGGAGGGAGAGGTTATGGGCAGGGGAAAGGGTGGCAGTTTTAAAGGAGAGGCAAGAGGGTTAAACAAAATGGGGTATTTGAAGGAAGAGAAGCTGCCAGAGGAGGTGGTGAGGGACCAAGGTGCAAGTTGATGAGGGGTCACACCAGCACTGCGGCGGTTTGGATGTTAGGTGGTGCAAAGTATAGCCAGGAGAGATGGGGCAATGCCGAGACAGCAGCACGAGAACAGGGAAGGCAGCGGAGCAAGCTAAGCGGGCTCTTCCAGTGCTGGAACATTCTATGACTGTTTTATGTTTGTGGAGTTAGCTAGTACCACTTCTACTGGAAATATATCCATCTTATAATACTGTTACTTATTCACTTAGCTATTATTAAATAAATTCACCAGATAACCAAAATCGGAAACAAGATAGACTGACGACCTACAAATAGTTGATAAAGTAAAAACAGAAAGCATTTTATGTTTGTTCCCCCCCTGCATTTTACCAATGCTGTAGCTGGTAATCACAGATTGTGGAGACACTCAAGGTCACACGGAGTCAGTATTTGCCGATGAGTGATCAAAGATGTAACAGTCGAAAAATTGAGAGAGAAAACACCCCAGAAAATGCAACCATAGTCTTTCCCCACTGCTGGGGTAGAACTCACAAGTGACAAAGAGAAAGGTCAAATCAATGAGCAAAGCTGGTGTGTCCGAGGATATACAGGTGTGCCAACATGCACAAGGTTGTCTCAAACATTGAGTATGAGAGTCAGGTACTGTAGACAGCCAGCTCCAGTAATATTCTGCACCACACGGCCTTGAATGCACCGGAAGATCTGCCTGTTCTTCTCCAAAAAGTACAGTGGGATTACTAACATGCAGCTGAATCAAAAGTTCAAACATAGAAAATAGGTGCAGGAGTAGGCCATTCGGCCCTTTGAGCCTGCACCGCCATTCAATATGATCATGGCTGGTCATGCAACTTCAGTACCCCATTCCTGCTTTCTCTCCATACCCCTTGATCCTTTTAGCCATAAGGGCCACATCTAACTCCCTCTTGAATATATCTCATAAACTGGCCTCAACAACTCTCTGCAGTAGAGAATTGTACAGGTTCACAATTCTCATTGAAGAAGTTACTCCTCATCTCGGTCCTAAATGGCTTACCCCTTATCCTTAGACTGTGACCCCGGTTCTGGACTTCCCCAACATCAGGAACATTCTTCCTGCATCTAACCTGTCCAATCCCGTCAGAATTTTATATGTTTCTCTGAGATCCCCTCTCATCCTAAATTCCAGTAAATATAGGCCTAGTCGATCCACTCTTTCTTCATATGTCAGTCCTGCCATCCCAGGAATCAGTCTGGTGAACCTTTTCACTGCACTGGAATACTATACATTTTGCATTTGTCGCTGCTTCTGCCCTAATTATATGGCCAATGCTACTTGTGTAAAGTGAAGCACATTGACAGATTAAGGTACTTTGAGTAATAAATATTTTGTCGGGAAAAATGTAGATAGGTAGATCAAAGGAATACAAAATACTTTTGTCCTCAAATAAATCTGGCTGTTCTCAATTTTGCACTCTTGTCACATATCAGCATCTCAATGTTGCTCTAGTAATTTAATAAAAACAGCTTCCAGTTAACTATACAAAAAAGGCAGATTTGTTTTCAACATTGCGCTAATTTTCGACCTTACACAATCCTAACTACATGCAACTTTAATGTCTTGATGATCAGTACAATACAACACATCATGTTGGTGGTAACATTAAACTGCTTCAAAAAGGCTTAGTGTTTAAATTTAGGTCCCAAGAGGATGCTCAATTCATCGAAAATAATATCCTGTTTACTAATTTAGCAAGATAGCCAGTTACTGTTAAACAATTCTCTTCGTAATCTGTACTCAATGTACAGGCACAGTAATTCAGCCTTAACGAACCTGCCATCAGTAGGCGGCTGCACAGCAATAAAATTCTTTGCAACAGTCCTGCAGGAAAGCAATTTAAAGTAGTTTTTCATATTGCCTTTCTATTATTTTTGTTACACAAATCGTGTCAATCATAGGCAAACATAGAAAATAGGTGCAGGAGTAGGCCATTCGGCCCTTTGAGCCTGCACTGCCATTCAATATCATGGCTGATCATGCAACATCAGTACCCCACTCCTGCTTTCCCTCCATACCCCTTGATCCCTTTGGCCGTAAGGGCCATATCTAACTCCCTTTTGAATATATCTAACGAACTGGTCTCAACGACTTTCTGCGGTAGAGAATTCCACAGGTTAACCACTCTCTGAGTGAAGAAGTTTCTCTTCACCTCGGTCCTAAATGGACTACCCCTTATTCTTAGACTGTGCCCCTGGTTCTGGAACTCCCCAGCAACGGGAACATTCTTCCTACATCTAACTTGTCCAGTCCCGTCAGAATTTTATGTTTCTATGAGATCCCCTCTCATTCTTCTAAACTCCAGTGGATACAAGCCCAGTCGATCCAGTCTCTCCTCATAGGTCAGTCCTGCCATCCCGGGAATCAGTCTGGTGAACCTCAACACCATTCTACATCTCCCAGCACCGATCCCTGGGACACCCCATTCTACATCTCCCAGCACCGATCCCTGGGACACCCCACTCTACATCTCCCAGCACTGACCCCTGGGACACCCCACTCAGAATCACATTATTTCTCTGGCTCGTACCTACTGCTTTCTGTCTCAACCAGTTCATTATCCACCTCCAAATTTTACCCAGGATACCAGCGTCCTTCGCTGCTGTACAAGTTGCTCATGAGAGACTTAATGAAAGGCCCACACGCTCGAAGTGTGAAGCAGGGGACTTTCCAGCATCCACTGTGTAGGTTACTTCTTGAAAAACGCCAAAGAGTTTGGGCAGGCCTATCTGCGCATTCTGGACCAATGCTGGCTGCCAGCTATAGTTATACAGGTACTAAGGTACTAAGGTTCTCTCTCGATGACTGAATCCAACATTTTGCCTGTCTTACTGATGAAAACCGAAAGAGTCTGTACTTGTAGCTTTTTGCTTTGAATCCGATTGGCCCTCCGCTGTATTCACATATTCCGGCAGGATATCAGCATTGTGTAGATGTTGTCCCAATTTCACTTGGCACCCTTGGGTATAGTCTGTCACTCCCTGCAGATTACTTGGGTTTCAATCCCTTCTGTGTGAGTGAGGCAAGGTCATTAAACTTGCTTAGGTGGCAGCTACTACTGTCTCCCTATTGTACACTCTCAGGGGTAGTCATTTAGCCTGAGAAATACTTTTGGTTAATCCTCCATTTTGACTCTGTGTAAAGGCTTTCAATTGTCCTTATTGTTACCCCAGACTGATTATTTATAAACTCAGCTGAGGGCTTGGTGTCCACTGAGAGACCTTGAGTTTCCATCACCTGTCCTTGCAGGTGAGATGCAAAGGAGCTTGAGCGGCAATAAAAACAAAAGCAAGGCTTGTGAATTGTACACTCACCAAATTCAATGAAAGAGTAAGGCCGAGAGACTGTCGGCACCCGCTTGCCGTGCTGCTCATCGAACTCTGCCTGCAGGTCCTCCAGATATGCAAAAGCCAACTTCTTTGGATATGCTGCCTCGCACAAGACCAGGTAGCACACGCCCTTCTCTATCACATAGCTGTAAAAGAGAGACATTGTGCTAAAGGATCAGCCAGTAGGTGAAGTCTCAATTCCCGTTAAGACAAGACCTCTCGGACCACACGGCCTTGAATGCACTGGAAGATCTGCCTGCTCTTCTCCAAAAAGAACAGTGGGATTACCAACATGCGGCTGAATCAAAAGTTGAAACATAAAAACATAGAAAATAGGTGCAGGAGCAGGCCCTTCGGCCCTTCGAGCCTGTACCACCATTCAATAAGATCACGGCTGATCATGCAACTTCAGTACCCCATTCCTGCTTTCTCTCCATGACCCTTGATCCCTTTAGCCGTAAGGGCCATATTTAACTCCCTCTTGAATATATCTCACGAACTGGCATCAGCAACTCTCTGCGGTAGAGAATTCCACAGGTTCACAATTCTCAGTGAAGAAGTTTCTCCTCATGTTGGTCCTATATGGCTTACCCCTTATCCTTAGACTGTGAACTCTGGTTCTGGACTTCCCCAACATCGGGAACATTCTTGTTGCATCTAACCTGTCCAGTCCCGTCAGAATTTTATATGTTTCTATGAGATCCCCTCTCATTCTTCTAAACTCCAGTGAATACAGGCCCAGTCAATCCAGTCTTTCCTCATATGTCAGTCCCGCCATCCCGGGAATCAGTCAGGTGAACCTTCGCTGCACTCCCACAATAGCAAGAACGTCCTTCCTCAGATTAGGGGACCAAAACTGAACACAATATTCCTGTTGGAGATCCTCAGGCTAACATCTCATCCAAAAAGCACCCCTGACACTGGAACCCACCCTCACTTAACTGGGGGAGGCAGCGGGTCAATCCACAACCAGTTACTCCACCTCAAACTTCCAATCATAGAAACTCAACCTTTGTTTATACAGTATCGGACACTGCCTGTAAAACAGTGATTTATAGTGTCATATAAATGAAGTCAATGTGGTCTCTTGGACTAGCTGGGAGACTGTGTGGTCATGGAAGGCAGCATCAGTTCAGGTGTGACACCTTCCATACTTGAATAGCCAGATGACACGACCCCAAGGTTCATTTCCCCAGACGGGTTAGACACCCTTGGAGCTGTATTCCAGAATGAGTGAGTGACTCCAGAAGATGGGGAGAGGATACAAATCTGGTTGAATATCATGGAAGTGTACCACTTACTGGAAGGACATGGATCCTGCTTGCAGAGTACAGCGTGTGGGAGACTGCTCATTCAGCTTGCGGAACAGCTGTTTGGCCTGGTTCTGGTAATGCTGCAGATCTCGTCCAGACTGTAAGAAGCAAAATAATGTCTTGACCAAAGACTGGATAAAGGACAGGCGATTCAAAGAGTGACGGACTCCAACTCCCTGGATTAGTTGTTCTGAAGCACAATCAACACACCTCCCCACTCACTACATTATGCATACCCCACACCTCCCCACTCACTACATTATGCATTCCCCACTCACTACATTATGCATTCCCCACTCACTACATTATGCATTCCCCACACCTCCCCACTCACTACATTATGCATACCCCACACCTCCCCACTCACTACATTATGCATACCCCACACCTCCCCACTCACTACATTATGCATACCCCACACCTCCCCACTCACTACATTATGCATACCCTCGTACAATGAAAGTGAGCAAGATAACTGATACCCACACAGGGTTCGCGACATTTTCATATCCCGTCCTCTTAAACTGTGCTTTAGATACTTGGCAATGTCTGGACATAGGGATATAACTACGGAGTTGGGGAGACAGTGCTGGGATAAAAACAGAAAATGCTGGAAATCTCAGCAGGTCAGCAGCATCTGAACCATAGAAAATAGGTGCAGGAGTAGGCCATTCGGCCCTTCGAGCCTGCACCACCATTCAATATGATCATGGCTGATCATTCCCTCAGTACCCCTTTCCTGCTTTCTCTCCATATCCCTTGATCCCCTTAGCCGTAAGGGTCATATCTAACTCCCTCTTGAATAGATCCAATCTGTGGAGAGAAAAACAGGTTTCAGGTTGACGACCCTTCATCAGAACTGGTGAATGTTCGAAAAGAACACGTTCTGAAGGAGCACTGAAAGGGGGAGGGGAGGAAAGAACAAAAGGGAAGGTCTGTGATAAGGTGGGAGGCAGGAGAGACTAGAGAGACAAAAGGGATGATGAGCCAAATTGCAATGATAATAACAGAAGTTAGAAAAAGGTTAGTGTAGATAGGGTGTGAATGGCGAAATAATGACCAGCTGCCATTGGAGACAGAGAGAGAAAAAACAAGGGATCAGGGTGGGGGGGAAAGAGAGGGAGCCAAAAATGGGCAGAGGTTATATTCTGGAATTGTTGAACTCGATGTTGAGTCCAGAAGCTGTAAAGTGCCTAAACGAAAGATGAGGTGCTGTTCCTCGAGCTTGCGTTGAGCTTCATTGGAACAGTGTAGGAGGCCGAGAACGGAGAGGTCAGAGTGGGAATGGAACAGGGAATTAGAGTGACAGGCGACCGGAAGCGCAGGGTCACACTTACGGACTGAACGGAGTGCTGGAAGGTAGTGATTTAAGAGAAGAGTGAAGAGGAACGCGGGAGAGGGTTAGGGGACGAAGGGAGGAGGCGGGAGCAGGGGAGGGAGAGGTGAAGGGGACAGATGCATCTCTAATTCACTCCCAGTAATGATTATATACAATATGTATATCTCCAATTCACTCTCTGTTAAATAGAAACATAGAAAATAGGTGCAGGAGTAGGCCATTTGGCCCTTCGAGCCTGCACCACCATTCAATAAGATCATGGCTGATCATTCCTTCAGTACCCCTTTCCCACTTTCTCTTCATACTCCTTGATCCCTTCAGCCGTAAGGGCCATATCTAACTCCCTCTTGAATATATCCATTGAACTGACATCAACAACTCTCTGCGGCAGGGAATTCCACATGTTATCAACTCTCCGAGTGAAGAAGTTTCTCCTCATCTCAGTCCTAAATGGCCTACCCCTTATCCAAAGACTGTGTCCCCTGGTTCTGGACTTCCCCAACATCGGGAACATTCTTCCTGCATCTAATCTGTCCAGTCCCGTCAGAATTTTATATGTTTCTGAGATCCCCTCTCATCCTTCTAAACTCCAGTGAATACAGACCCAGTCGATCCAGTCTCTCCTCATATGTCAGTCCTGCCATCCCGGGAATCAGTCTGGTGAACCTTCACTGCACTCCCTCAATAGCAAGAACGTCCTTCCTCAGATTAGGAGACCAAAACTGAACACAATATTCCAGGTGAGGCCTCACCAAGGCCCTGTACAACTGCAGTAAGACCTCCCTGCTCCTATACTCAAATCCCCTAGCTATGAAGGCCAACATACCATTTGCCATCTTCACCGCCTGCTGTACCTGCATGCCAAGTTTCAATGACTGATGTACCATGACACCCAGGTCTCATTGCACCTCCCCTTTTCCTAATCTGCCGCCATTCAGATAATATTGTGTCTTCGTGTTTTTGCCACAAAAGTGGATAACCTCACATTTATCCATATTATACTGCAACTGCCATGCATTTGACCACTCACCTAACCTGTCCAAGTCACCCTGCAGCCTTTTAACGTCCTCCTCACGGCTCACACCGCCCAGCTTAGTGTCATCTCAAACTTGGAGATATTACACTCAATTCCCTCCTCCAAATCATGAATGTATATTGTAAATAGCTGGGGTCCCAGCACTGAGCCCTGCGACACCCCACTAGTCACTGCCTGCCATTCTGAAAAGGACCCATTTATCCCGACTCTCTGCTTCCTGTCTGCCAACCAGTTCTCTATCCACGTCAGTACATTACCCCCAATACCATGTGCTTTAATTTTGCACACCAATCTCGTGTGGGATCTTGTCAAAAGCCTTTTGAAAGTCCAAATACACCACATCCACTGATAATAACAGAAGTTAGAAAAAGGTTAGTGTAGATAGGGTGTGAATGGCGAAATAATGACCAGCTGCCATTGGAGACAGAGAGAGAAAAAACAAGGGATCAGGGTGGGGGGGAAAGAGAGGGAGCCAAAAATGGGCAGAGGTTATATTCTGGAATTGTTGAACTCGATGTTGAGTCCAGAAGCTGTAAAGTGCCTAAACGAAAGATGAGGTGCTGTTCCTCGAGCTTGCGTTGAGCTTCATTGGAACAGTGTAGGAGGCCGAGAACGGAGAGGTCAGAGTGGGAATGGAACAGGGAATTAGAGTGACAGGCGACCGGAAGCGCAGGGTCACACTTACGGACTGAACGGAGTGCTGGAAGGTAGTGATTTAAGAGAAGAGTGAAGAGGAACGCGGGAGAGGGTTAGGGGACGAAGGGAGGAGGCGGGAGCAGGGGAGGGAGAGGTGAAGGGGACAGATGCATCTCTAATTCACTCCCAGTAATGATTATATACAATATGTATATCTCCAATTCACTCTCTGTTAAATAGAAACATAGAAAATAGGTGCAGGAGTAGGCCATTTGGCCCTTCGAGCCTGCACCACCATTCAATAAGATCATGGCTGATCATTCCTTCAGTACCCCTTTCCCACTTTCTCTTCATACTCCTTGATCCCTTCAGCCGTAAGGGCCATATCTAACTCCCTCTTGAATATATCCATTGAACTGACATCAACAACTCTCTGCGGCAGGGAATTCCACATGTTATCAACTCTCCGAGTGAAGAAGTTTCTCCTCATCTCAGTCCTAAATGGCCTACCCCTTATCCAAAGACTGTGTCCCCTGGTTCTGGACTTCCCCAACATCGGGAACATTCTTCCTGCATCTAATCTGTCCAGTCCCGTCAGAATTTTATATGTTTCTGAGATCCCCTCTCATCCTTCTAAACTCCAGTGAATACAGACCCAGTCGATCCAGTCTCTCCTCATATGTCAGTCCTGCCATCCCGGGAATCAGTCTGGTGAACCTTCACTGCACTCCCTCAATAGCAAGAACGTCCTTCCTCAGATTAGGAGACCAAAACTGAACACAATATTCCAGGTGAGGCCTCACCAAGGCCCTGTACAACTGCAGTAAGACCTCCCTGCTCCTATACTCAAATCCCCTAGCTATGAAGGCCAACATACCATTTGCCATCTTCACCGCCTGCTGTACCTGCATGCCAAGTTTCAATGACTGATGTACCATGACACCCAGGTCTCATTGCACCTCCCCTTTTCCTAATCTGCCGCCATTCAGATAATATTGTGTCTTCGTGTTTTTGCCACAAAAGTGGATAACCTCACATTTATCCATATTATACTGCAACTGCCATGCATTTGACCACTCACCTAACCTGTCCAAGTCACCCTGCAGCCTTTTAACGTCCTCCTCACGGCTCACACCGCCCAGCTTAGTGTCATCTCAAACTTGGAGATATTACACTCAATTCCCTCCTCCAAATCATGAATGTATATTGTAAATAGCTGGGGTCCCAGCACTGAGCCCTGCGACACCCCACTAGTCACTGCCTGCCATTCTGAAAAGGACCCATTTATCCCGACTCTCTGCTTCCTGTCTGCCAACCAGTTCTCTATCCACGTCAGTACATTACCCCCAATACCATGTGCTTTAATTTTGCACACCAATCTCGTGTGGGATCTTGTCAAAAGCCTTTTGAAAGTCCAAATACACCACATCCACTGATTCTCCCTTGTCCACTCTACCAGTTACATCCTCAAAAAATTCTAGAAGATTTGTCAAGCAAGATTTCCCTTGCATAAATCCATGCTGACTTGGACCGATCCCGTCACTGTTTTCCAAATGTGCTGTGATTTAATCTTTAATAATTGATTCCAACATTTTCCCCACTACTGACCCGTTTTCTCTCTCCCTCCTTTCTTAAAAAGTGGTGTTACATTAGTTAGCCTCCAGTCCACAGGAACCGATCCAGAGTCAATAGACTGTTGGAAAATGATCACCAATGCATCCACTATTTCTAGGGCTACTTCTAGACTATCAGCCTTCAATCCCATCAATTTCCCGAACACAATTTCCAGGCTAATAA
This sequence comes from Pristiophorus japonicus, assembly GCF_044704955.1. Lineage (NCBI taxonomy): Eukaryota > Metazoa > Chordata > Chondrichthyes > Pristiophoridae > Pristiophorus > Pristiophorus japonicus. Next base: position 158,871,979 of record NC_091984.1, read on the forward strand.
GGATTTCCCTTCAGTTCCTCCTTCCTACTAGACCCTCGGTCCCCTAGTATTTCTGGAAGGTTATTTGTGTCTTCCTTCGTGAAGACAGAACCAAAGTATTTGTTTAATTGGTCCGCCATTTTTTTGTTTCCCATTATCAATTCACCTGAATCTGACTGCAAGAGACCGACGTTTGTTTTCACTAATCTTTTTCTCTTCACATATCTATAGAAGCTTTTGCAGTCATATTTTATGTTGCCAGCAAGCTTCCTCTCATACTCTATTTTCCTCCTCCAAATTAAATCCTTTGTCCGCCTCTGCTGGATTACAAAATTCTCCCAGTCCTCAGGTTTGCTGTTTTTCTGGCCAATTTATATGCCTCTTTCTTGGATTTAACACTATCCTTAATTTCCCTTGTTAGCCACGATTGAGCCACTTTCCCCGTTTTATTTTTACTCCAGATAGGGATGTACAATTGTTGAAGTTCATCCATGTGATCTTTAAATGTTTGTCATTGCCTATCTACCATCAACCCTTTAAGTATCATTCGCCAGTCTATTCATAGAAAAAAAAAACAGGAACATAGAAAATAGGTGCAGGAGTAGGCCATTTGGCCCTTCGAACCTGCACCGCCATTCAACAAGATCATGGCTGATCACCCACCCCAGCACCTCCCCCGCACGCCCCCTCCACACCCCCCCAACCACAAGGACCACATCCAACTCCCACCCGAACACATCCAATGAACTGGCATCAACAATTCTCCGCAGCAGGGAACCCCACAGGCCAACAACTCCCCGAGTGAAGAAGTCTCTCCCAATCCCAGCCCCAAACAGCCCACCCCCCATCCCAAGAGCGTGGCCCCCCCCCCCCCCGGCTCTAGTCCCACCCAACACCGGGAACACTCCCCCAGCACCCAACCCGCCCCGTCAGAAAATGTGAGGTCATCCACCTTGGGGAAAAAAAACAGTAAAAGGGAATATTATTTGAATGGGGAGAAATTACAACATGCTGAGGTGCAGAGGGACCTGGGGGTCCTTATGCATGAATTTTTCGTAGCCAATCTTTCCAATTCTTTGTCAGATCATAAACACCAGAGGTCACCTTGCACACATCAAGGATCACTCTGCGCCAATGCTCTTAGCCAAAAGGCCGAGAGCCACTGCACCGTTCCTGGAAGTACTGCAATACCAGGTTCGTGCCATGGAGGTGGATGGGTCAGCAACCCCACACACCGAATCCCAAAAAGTTAGTTTGCAGGTGCAGCAGGTAATCAGGAAGGCGAATGGAATGTTGGCCTTCATTGCGAGAGCGATGGAGTACAAAAGCAGGGAGGACCTGCTGCAAATGTACAGGGTATTAGTGAGGCCGCACCTGGAGTACTGCGTGCAGTTTTGGTCACCTTACTTAAGGAAGGATATATTAGCTTTGGAGGGGGTACAGAGGCGATTCACTAGGCTGATTCCGGAGATGAGGGGATTACCTTATGATGATAGATTGAGTAGACTGGGTCTTTACTCGTTGGAGTTCAGAAGGATGAGAGGTGATCTTATAGAAACATTTAAAATAATGAAAGGGATAGACAAGATAGAGGCGGAGAGGTTGTTTCCACTGGTCGGGGAGACTAGAACTAGGGGGCACAGCCTCAAAATACGGGGGAGCCAATTTAAAACCGTGTTGAGAAGGAATTTCTTCTCCCAGAGGGTTGTGAATCTGCGGAATTCTCTTCCCAAGGAAGCAGTTGAGGCTAGCTCATTGAATGTATTCAAGTCACAGAAAGATAGATTTTTAAACAATAAGGGAATTAAGGGTTACGGGGAGCGGGCGGGTAAGTGGAGCTGAGTCCACAGCCAGATCAGCCGTGATCTTGTTGAATGGCGGAGCAGGCTCGAGGGGCTAGATGGCCTACTCCTGTTCCTAATTCTTATGTTCTTTTGTTCTATGTCCCGTCAGAATCCTTCCCAATTGCCAAACACCCCCGGATGTCGAGCCCCCAGCCCCAGCCACCCCGGAGTCACGCCCCCGCGACGCCAACCACACCACATCCACCATCTGCACAGTCAACCCGTCCACCCCACTATGAACACTCCCTGCACCGAGGCACAGAGCCCCCAGGCCCGCCCCTGCAACGCCCCCCCCAGACCTCCGCTGCAATGTGGCCCCTCCTGTCCCCCGCCCTGGGTTTCTCCGTCCCCCACCTACACCACTCTCCCCTCCATCCCCCGCCACCGTCTTCCCTCAGCCACCCCGCACAGGCTCCCATCTTGGGGGCGGTAACCTTCTGGGGCAGGGAATTTCAGCCCCCAGCGTGGAAGTCCTGCTCCCGCCGCAGAATTGGCCTTACCACCCCTCAATGGAAGCGGAGTGCAATTTCCCACACGCCACTTCCTTTGGGGGGCTGTTACCGGGACACGACTGGATGCTCCTGTGAGAGTTTGAACTGGTGCCCTCCACTCTCTCTCCTGTGACAGTGGGAACTGGTGCTCTCCACTCTCTGTCCTGTGACAGTGGGAACTGGTGCTCTCCACTCTCCCGTCCTGTGACAGTGGGAACTGGTGCTCTCCACTCTCTGTCCTGTGACAGTTGGAACTGGTGCTCTCCACTCTCTGTCCTGTGACAGTTTGAACTGGTGCTCTCCACTCTCCCGTCCTGTGACAGTGGGAACTGGTGCTCTCCACTCTCTGTCCTGTGACAGTGGGAACTGGTGCTCTCCACTCTCCCGTCCTGTGACAGTGGGAACTGGTGCTCTCCACTCTCTGTCCTGTGACAGTTGGAACTGGTGCTCTCCACTCTCTGTCCTGTGACAGTTTGAACTGGTGCTCTCCACTCTCCCGTCCTGTGACAGTGGGAACTGGTGCTCTCCACTCTCTGTCCTGTGACAGTGGGAACTGGTGCTCTCCACTCTCCCGTCCTGTGACAGTGGGAACTGGTGCTCTCCACTCTCTGTCCTGTGACAGTTGGAACTGGTGCTCTCCACTCTCTCTCCTGTGACAGTGGGAACTGGTGCTCTCCACTCTCTGTCTTGTGACAGTTGGAACTGGTGCCCTCCAATCTCCCGTCCTGTGACAGTTGGAACTGGTGCTCTCCACTCTCCCGTCCTGCGACAGTGGGAACTGGTGCTCTCCACTCTCTGTCCTGTGACAGTGGGAACTGGTGCTCTCCACTCTCCCGTCCTGTGACAGTGGGAACTGGTGCTCTCCACTCTCTGTCCTGTGACAGTTGGAACTGGTGCTCTCCACTCTCCCGTCCTGTGACAGTGGGAACTGGTGCTCTCCACTCTCTGTCCTGTGACAGTTGGAACTGGTGCTCTCCACTCTCTGTCCTGTGACTGTTGGAACTGGTGCTCTCCACTCTCCCGTCCTGTGACAGTTGGAACTGGTGCTCTCCACTCTCTGTCCTGTGACAGTGTGAACTGGTGCTCTCCACTCTCTGTCCTGTGACAGTTGGAACTGGTGCTCTCCACTCTCTGTCCTGTGACAGTGGGAACTGGTGCTCTCCACTCTATCTCCTGTGACAGTGGGAACTGGTGCTCTCCACTTTCTGTCCTGTGACAGTGGGAACTGGTGCTCTCCACTCTCTGTCCTGTGACAGTGGGAACTGGTGCTCCCCACTCTCCCGTCCTGTGACAGTTGGAACTGGTGCTCTCCAATCTCTGTCCTGTGACAGTTTGAACTGGTGCTCTCCACTCTCTGTCCTGTGACAGTGGGAACTGGTGCTCTCCACTCTCCCGTCCTGTGACAGTGGGAACTGGTGCTCTCCACTCTCTGTCCTGTGACAGTGGGAACTGGTGCTCTCCACTCTCTGTCCTGTGACAGTTGGAACTGGTGCTCTCCACTCTCCCGTCCTGTGACAGTTGGAATTTGTGCTCTCCACTCTCTGTCCTGTGACAGTGGGAACTGGTGCTCTCCACTCTCCCATCCTGTGACAGTGGGAACTGGTGCTCTCCACTCTCTGTCCTGTGACAGTGGGAACTGTTGCTCCCCACTCTCTGTCCTGTGACAGTGGGAACTGGTGCTCTCCACTCTCCCGTCCTGTGACAGTGGGAACTGGTGCTCTCCACTCTCCCGTCCTGTGACAGTGGGAACTGGTGCTCTCCACTCTCTCTCCTGTGACAGTTGGAACTGGTGCTCTCCACTCTCTGTCCTGTGACAGTTGGAACTGGTGCTCCCCACTCTCTGTCCTGTGACAGTTGGAACTGGTGCTCTCCACTCTCTGTCCTGTGACAGTGGGAACTGGTGCTCTCCACTCTCTGTCCTGTGACAGTGGGAACTGGTGCTCTCCACTCTCTGTCCTGTGACAGTGGGAACTGGTGCTCTCCACTCTCCCGTCCTGTGACAGTGGGAACTGGTGCTCCCCACTCTCTGTCCTGTGACAGTTGGAACTGGTGCTCTCCACTCTCTGTCCTGTGACAGTGGGAACTGGTGCTCTCCACTCTCTGTCCTGTGACAGTGGGAACTGGTGCTCTCCACTCTCTGTCCTGTGACAGTGGGAACTGGTGCTCTCCACTCTCCCGTCCTGTGACAGTGGGAACTGGTGCTTTCCACTCTCTGTCCTGTGACAGTGGGAACTGGTGCTCTCCACTCTCCCGTCCTGTGACAGTTGGAACTGGTGCTCTCCACTCTCTCTCCTGTGACAGTGGGAACTGGTGCTCTCCACTCTCTGTCCTGTGACAGTGGGAACTGGTGCTCTCCACTCTCTGTCCTGTGACAGTGGGAACTGGTGCTCTCCACTCTCTGTCCTGTGACAGTGGGAACTGGTGCTCTCCACTCTCTGTCCTGTGACAGTGGGAACTGGTGCTCTCCACTCTGTGTCCTGTGACAGTGGGAACTGGTGCTCTCCACTCTGTGTCCTGTGACAGTTGGAACTGGTGCTCTTCACTTTTTTTCCTGTGACAGTGGGAACTGGTGCTCTCCACTCTCTCCTGTGACAGTGGGAACTGGTGCTCTCCACTCTCTCTCCTGTGACAGTGGGAACTGGTGCTCTCCACTCTCTGTCCTGTGACAGTGGGAACTGGTGCTCTCCACTCTCCCGTCCTGTGACAGTGGGAACTGGTGCTCTCCACTCTCGGTCCTGTGACAGTTGGAACTGGTGCTCTCCACTCTCTGTCCTGTGACAGTGGGAACTGGTGCTCTCCACTCTCTGTCCTGTGACAGTGGGAACTGGTGCTCTCCACTCTCCCGTCCTGCGACAGTGGGAACTGGTGCTCTCCACTCTCTGTCCTGCGACAGTGGGAACTGGTGCTCTCCACTCTCCCGTCCTGTGACAGTGGGAACTGGTGCTCTCCACTCTCTGTCCTGTGACAGTGGGAACTGGTGCTCTCCACTCTCCCGTCCTGTGACAGTGGGAACTGGTGCTCTCCACTCTCCCGTCCTGTGACAGTTGGAACTGGTGCTCTCCACTCTCTGTCCTGTGACAGTGGGAACTGGTGCTCTCCACTCTCCCGTCCTGTGACAGTGGGAACTGGTGCTCTCCACTCTGTGTCCTGTGACAGTTGGAACTGGTGCTCTCCACTCTCTCTCCTGTGACAGTTGGAACTGGTGCTCTCCACTCTCTGTCCTGTGACAGTGGGAACTGGTGCTCTCCAGTCTCTGTCCTGTGACAGTGGGAACTGGTGCTCTCCACTCTCTGTCCTGTGACAGTTGGAACTGGTGCTCTCCACTCTCTGTCCTGTGACAGTGGGAACTGGTGCTCTCCACTCTCTGTCCTGTGACAGTGGGAACTGGTGCTCTCCACTCTCTGTCCTGTGACAGTGGGAACTGGTGCTCTCCACTCTCCCGTCCTGTGACAGTGGGAACTGGTGCTCTCCACTCTCTGTCCTGTGACAGTTGGAACTGGTGCTCTCTACTCTCTGTCCTGTGACAGTGGGAACTGGTGCTCTCCACTCTCTCTCCTGTGACAGTTGGAACTGGTGCTCTCCACTCTCTGTCCTGTGACAATGGGAACTGGTGCTCTCCACTCTCTGTCCTGTGACAGTGGGAACTGGTGCTCTCCACTCTCTCTCCTGTGACAGTTGGAACTGGTGCTCTCCACTCTCTGTCCTGTGACAGTTGGAACTGGTGCTCTCCACTCTCTGTCCTGTGACAGTGGGAACTGGTGCTCTCCACTCTCTGTCCTGTGACAGTGGGAACTGGTGCTCTCCACTCTCCCGTCCTGTGACAGTTGGAACTGGTGCTCTCCACTCTCTCTCCTGGTGACAGTTGGAACTGGTGCTCTCCACTCTCCCCTCCTGTGACAGTTGGAACTGGTGCTCTCCACTCTCTGTCCTGTGACAGTGGGAACTGGTGCTCTCCACTCTCTGTCCTGTGACAGTTGGAACTGGTGCTCTCCACTCTCCCGTCCTGTGACAGTTGGAACTGGTGCTCTCCACTCTCTGTCCTGTGACAGTTGGAACTGGTGCTCTCCACTCTCCCCTCCTGTGACAGTTGGAACTGGTGCTCTCCACTCTCCCGTCCTGTGACAGTTGGAACTGGTGCTCTCCACTCTCCCGTCCTGTGACAGTGGGAACTGGTGCTCTCCACTCTCTGTCCTGTGACAGTGGGAACTGGTGCTCTCCACTCTCCCGTCCTGTGACAGTTGGAACTGGTGCTCTCCACTCTCTGTCCTGTGACAGTGGGAACTGGTGCTCTCCACTCTCTGTCCTGTGACAGTTGGAACTGGTGCTCTCCACTCTCCCCTCCTGTGACAGTTGGAACTGGTGCTCTCCACTCTCCCGTCCTGTGACAGTGGGAACTGGTGCTCTCCACTCTCTGTCCTGTGACAGTGGGAACTGGTGCTCTCCACTCTCTGTCCTGTGACAGTGGGAACTGGTGCTCTCCACTCTCTGTCCTGTGACAGTTGGAACTGGTGCTCTCCACTCTCTGTCCTGTGACAGTGGGAACTGGTGCTCTCCACTCTCTGTCCTGTGACAGTGGGAACTGGTGCTCTCCACTCTCTGTCCTGTGACAGTTGGAACTGGTGCTCTCCACTCTCCCCTCCTGTGACAGTGGGAACTGGTGCTCTCCACTCTCCCGTCCTGTGACAGTGGGAACTGGTGCTCTCCACTCTCCCGTCCTGTGACAGTTGGAACTGGTGCTCTCCACTCTCCCGTCCTGTGACAGTTGGAACGGGTGCTCTCCACTCTCGGTCCTGTGACAGTTGGAACTGGTGCTCTCCACTCTCCCGTCCTGTGACAGTTGGAACTGGTGCTCTCCACTCTCTCTCCTGTGACAGTTGGAACTGGTGCTCTCCACTCTCCCGTCCTGTGACAGTGGGAACTGGTGCTCTCCACTCTCTGTCCTGTGACAGTGGGAACTGGTGCTCTCCACTCTCCCGTCCTGTGACAGTGGGAACTGGTGCTCTCCACTGTCCCGTCCTGTGACAGTGGGAACTGGTGCTCTCCACTGTCCCGTCCTGTGACAGTTGGAACTGGTGCTCTCCACTGTCCCGTCCTGTGACAGTTGGAACTGGTGCTCTCCACTCTCCCGTCCTGTGACAGTGGGAACTGGTGCTCTCCACTGTCCCGTCCTGTGACAGTTGGAACTGGTGCTCTCCACTCTCTGTCCTGTGACAGTGGGAACTGGTGCTCTCCACTCTCCCGTCCTGTGACAGTGGGAACTGGTGCTCTCCACTCTGTGTCCTGTGACAGTTGGAACTGGTGCTCTCCACTCTCTCTCCTGTGACAGTTGGAACTGGTGCTCTCCACTCTCTGTCCTGTGACAGTGGGAACTGGTGCTCTCCAGTCTCTGTCCTGTGAGAGTGGGAACTGGTGCTCTCCACTCTCTGTCCTGTGACAGTTGGAACTGGTGCTCTCCACTCTCTGTCCTGTGACAGTGGGAACTGGTGCTCTCCACTCTCTGTCCTGTGACAGTGGGAACTGGTGCTCTCCACTCTCTGTCCTGTGACAGTGGGAACTGGTGCTCTCCACTCTCCCGTCCTGTGACAGTGGGAACTGGTGCTCTCCACTCTCTGTCCTGTGACAGTTGGAACTGGTGCTCTCCACTCTCTGTCCTGTGACAGTGGGAACTGGTGCTCTCCACTCTCTCTCCTGTGACAGTTGGAACTGGTGCTCTCCACTCTCTGTCCTGTGACAATGGGAACTGGTGCTCTCCACTCTCTGTCCTGTGACAGTGGGAACTGGTGCTCTCCACTCTCTCTCCTGTGACAGTTGGAACTGGTGCTCTCCACTCTCTGTCCTGTGACAGTTGGAACTGGTGCTCTCCACTCTCTGTCCTGTGACAGTGGGAACTGGTGCTCTCCACTCTCTCTCCTGTGACAGTTGGAACTGGTGCTCTCCACTCTCTGTCCTGTGACAATGGGAACTGGTGCTCTCCACTCTCTGTCCTGTGACAGTGGGAACTGGTGCTCTCCACTCTCTCTCCTGTGACAGTTGGAACTGGTGCTCTCCACTCTCTCTCCTGTGACAGTTGGAACTGGTGCTCTCCACTCTCCCCTCCTGTGACAGTTGGAACTGGTGCTCTCCACTCTCCCGTCCTGTGACAGTGGGAACTGGTGCTCTCCACTCTCTGTCCTGTGACAATGGGAACTGGTGCTCTCCACTCTCTGTCCTGTGACAGTGGGAACTGGTGCTCTCCACTCTCTCTCCTGTGACAGTTGGAACTGGTGCTCTCCACTCTCTCTCCTGTGACAGTTGGAACTGGTGCTCTCCACTCTCCCCTCCTGTGACAGTTGGAACTGGTGCTCTCCACTCTCTGTCCTGTGACAGTGGGAACTGGTGCTCTCCACTCTCCCGTCCTGTGACAGTTGGAACTGGTGCTCTCCACTCTCTGTCCTGTGACAGTGGGAACTGGTGCTCTCCACTCTCCTGTCCTGTGACAGTGGGAACTGGTGCTCTCCACTCTCTCTCCTGTGACAGTGGGAACTGGTGCTCTCCACTCTCTGTCCTGTGACAGTTGGAACTGGTGCTCTCCACTCTCCCCTCCTGTGACAGTTGGAACTGGTGCTCTCCACTCTCTGTCCTGTGACAGTGGGAACTGGTGCTCTCCACTCTCTCTCCTGTGACAGTTGGAACTGGTGCTCTCCACTCTCCCGTCCTGTGACAGTTGGAACTGGTGCTCTCCACTCTCCGTCCTGTGACAGTTGAACTGGTGCTCTCCACTCTCTGTCCTGTGACAGTTGGAACTGGTGCTCTCCACTCTCTCTCCTGTGACAGTGGGAACTGGTGCTCTCCACTCTCTGTCCTGTGACAGTGGGAACTGGTGCTCTCCACTCTCCCGTCCTGTGACAGTTGGAACTGGTGCTCTCCACTCTCTGTCCTGTGACAGTTGGAACTGGTGCTCTCCACTCTCCCGTCCTGTGACAGTTGGAACTGGTGCTCTCCACTCTCGGTCCTGTGACAGTTGGAACTGGTGCTCTCCACTCTCCCGTCCTGCGACAGTTGGAACTGGTGCTCGCCACTCTCTGTCCTGTGACAGTTGGAACTGGTGCTCTCCACTCTCCCGTCCTGTGACAGTTGGAACTGGTGCTCTCCACTCTCTGTCCTGTGACAGTTGGAACTGGTGCTCTCCACTCTCTATCCTGTGACAGTTGGAACTGGTGCTCTCCACTCTCTCTCCTGTGACAGTTGGAACTGGTGCTCTCCACTCTCCCGTCCTGTGACAGTGGGAACTGGTGCTCTCCACTCTCTGTCCTGTGACAGTTGGAACTGGTGCTCTCCACTCTCCCGTCCTGTGACAGTTGGAACTGGTGCTCTCCACTCTCTGTCCTGTGACAGTTGGAACTGGTGCTCTCCACTCTCTATCCTGTGACAGTGGGAACTGGTGCTCTCCACTCTCTCTCCTGTGACAGTTGGAACTGGTGCTCTCCACTCTCCCGTCCTGTGACAGTTGGAACTGGTGCTCTCCACTCTCCCGTCCTGTGACAGTTGGAACTGGTGCTCTCCACTCTCCCGTCCTGTGACAGTGGGAACTGGTGCTCTCCACTCTCTGTCCTGTGACAGTTGGAACTGGTGCTCTCCACTCTCCCGTCCTGTGACAGTGGGAACTGGTGCTCTCCACTCTCCCGTCCTGTGACAGTTGGAACTGGTGCTCTCCACTCTCCCCTCCTGTGACAGTTGGAACTGGTGCTCTCCACTCTCCCGTCCTGTGACAGTTGGAACGGGTGCTCTCCACTCTCCCGTCCTGTGACAGTTGGAACTGGTGCTCTCCACTCTCCCGTCCTGTGACAGTTGGAACTGGTGCTCTCCACTCTCTCTCCTGTGACAGTGGGAACTGGTGCTCTCCACTCTCTCTCCTGTGACAGTGGGAACTGGTGCTCTCCACTCTCCCGTCCTGTGACAGTGGGAACTGGTGCTCTCCACTCTCTGTCCTGTGACAGTTGGAACTGGTGCTCTCCACTCTCTCTCCTGTGACAGTTGGAACTGGTGCTCTCCACTCTCCCGTCCTGTGACAGTTGGAACGGGTGCTCTCCACTCTCTGTCCTGTGACAATGGGAACTGGTGCTCTCCACTCTCTGTCCTGTGACAGTGGGAACTGGTGCTCTCCACTCTCTGTCCTGTGACAGTGGGAACTGGTGCTCTCCACTCTCTGTCCTGTGACAGTGGGAACTGGTGCTCTCCACTCTCTGTCCTGTGACAGTGGGAACTGGTGCTCTCCACTCTCTGTCCTGTGAGAGTGGGAACTGGTGCTCTCCACTCTCTGTCCTGTGACAGTTGGAACTGGTGCTCTCCACTCTCTCTCCTGTGACAGTGGGAACTGGTGCTCTCCACTCTCTCTCCTGTGACAGTGGGAACTGGTGCTCTCCACTCTCCCGTCCTGTGACAGTGGGAACTGGTGCTCTCCACTCTCTGTCCTGTGACAGTTGGAACTGGTGCTCTCCACTCTCTCTCCTGTGACAGTTGGAACTGGTGCTCTCCACTCTCCCGTCCTGTGACAGTTGGAACGGGTGCTCTCCACTCTCTGTCCTGTGACAATGGGAACTGGTGCTCTCCACTCTCTGTCCTGTGACAGTGGGAACTGGTGCTCTCCACTCTCTGTCCTGTGACAGTGGGAACTGGTGCTCTCCACTCTCTCTCCTGTGACAGTTGGAACTGGTGCTCTCCACTCTCTGTCCTGTGACAATGGGAACTGGTGCTCTCCACTCTCCTGTCCTGTGACAGTTGGAACTGGTGCTCTCCACTCTCTGTCCTGTGACAGTGGGAACTGGTGCTCTCCACTCTGTCCTGTGACAGTGGGAACTGGTGCTCTCCACTCTCTGTCCTGTGACAGTTGGAACTGGTGCTCTCCACTCTCTGTCCTGTGACAGTGGGAACTGGTGCTCTCCACTCTCTGTCCTGTGACAGTGGGAACTGGTGCTCTCCACTCTCTGTCCTGTGACAGTGGGAACTGGTGCTCTCCACTCTCTGTCCTGTGACAGTGGGAACTGGTGCTCTCCACTCTCTGTCCTGTGACAGTGGGAACTGGTGCTCTCCACTCTCTGTCCTGTGACAGTGGGAACTGGTGCTCTCCACTCTCTGTCCTGTGACAGTGGGAACTGGTGCTCTCCACTCTCTGTCCTGTGACAGTGGGAACTGGTGCTCTCCACTCTCTGTCCTGTGACAGTGGGAACTGGTGCTCTCCACTCTCTGTCCTGTGACAGTGGGAACTGGTGCTCTCCACTCTCTCTCCTGTGACAGTTGGAGCTGGTGCTCTCCACTCTCTGTCCTGTGACAGTTGGAACTGGTGCTCTCCACTCTCTGTCCTGTGACAGTGGGAACTGGTGCTCTCCACTCTCTGTCCTGTGACAGTGGGAACTGGTGCTCTCCACTCTCTCTCCTGTGACAGTGGGAACTGGTGCTCTCCACTCTCTCTCCTGTGACAGTGGGAACTGGTGCTCTCCAGTCTCCCGTCCTGCGACAGTTGGAACTGGTGCTCTCCACTCTCCCGTCCTGTGACAGTGGGAACTGGTGCTCTCCACTCTCTCTCCTGTGACAGTGGGAACTGGTGCTCTCCACTCTCTCTCCTGTGACAGTGGGAACTGGTGCTCTCCACTCTCTGTCCTGTGACAGTGGGAACTGGTGCTCTCCACTCTCTCTCCTGTGACAGTGGGAACTGGTGCTCTCCACTCTCTCTCCTGTGACAGTGGGAACTGGTGCTCTCCACTCTCCCGTCCTGTGACAGTGGGTACTGGTGCTCTCCACTCTCTCTCCTGTGACAGTGGGTACTGGTGCTCTCCACTCTCTCTCCTGTGACAGTGGGAACTGGTGCTCTCCACTCTCTCTCCTGTGACAGTGGGAACTGGTGCTCTCCAGTCTCCCGTCCTGCGACAGTTGGAACTGGTGCTCTCAAGTCTCTCTCCTGTGACAGTTGGAACTGGTGCTCTCCACTCTCTCTCCTGTGACAGTTTGAACTGGTGCTCTCCACTCTCTGTCCTGTGACAGTGGGAACTGGTGCTCTCCACTCTCCCGTCCTGTGACGGTTGGAACTGGTGCTCTCCACTCTCCTGTCCTGTGACAGTGGGAACTGGTGCTCCCCACTCTCCCGTCCTGTGACAGTGGGAACTGGTGCTCTCCACTCTCTCCCCTGTGACAGTGGGAACTGGTGCTTTCCACTCTCTCTCCTGTGACAGTGGGAACTGGTGCTCTCCACTCTCTGTCCTGTGACAGTGGGAACTGGTGCTCTCCACTCTCTGTCCTGTGACAGTGGGAACTGGTGCTCTCCACTCTCTGTCCTGTGACAGTTTGAACTGGTGCTCTCCACTCTCCCGTCCTGTGACAGTTGGAACTGGTGCTCTCCACTCTCTGTCCTGTGACAGTTGGAACTGGTGCTCTCCACTCTCCCGTCCTGTGACAGTGGGAACTGGTGCTCTCCACTCTCCCGTCCTGTGACAGTGGGAACTGGTGCTCTCCACTCTCCCGTCCTGTGACAGTGGGAACTGGTGCTCTCCACTCTCCCGTCCTGTGACAGTTTGAACTGGTGCTCTCCACTCTCTGTCCTGTGACAGTGGGAACTGGTGCGCTCCACTCTCTCTCCTGTGACAGTGGGAACTGGTGCTCTCCACTCTCTCTCCTGTGACAGTTGGAACTGGTGCTCTCCACTCTCCCGTCCTGTGACAGTGGGAACTGGTGCTCTCCACTCTCTGTCCTGTGACAGTGGGAACTGGTGCTCTCCACTCTCCCGTCCTGTGACAGTGGGAACTGGTGCTCTCCATTCTCTGTCCTGTCACAGTTGGAACTGGTGCTCTCCACTCTCTGTCCTGTGACAGTTGGAACTGGTGCTCTCCACTCTCTGTCCTGTGACAGTTGGAACTGGTGCTCTCCACTCTCTGTCCTGTGACAGTGGGAACTGGTGCTCTCCACTCTCTCTCCTGTGACAGTGGGAACTGGTGCTCTCCACTCTCTGTCCTGTGACAGTGGGAACTGGTGCTCTCCACTCTCTCTCCTGTGACAGTGGGAACTGGTGCTCTCCACTCTCTCTCCTGTGACAGTGGGAACTGGTGCTCTCCACTCTCCCGTCCTGTGACAGTGGGAACTGGTGCTCTCCACTCTCCTGTCCTGTGACAGTGGGAACTGGTGCTCTCCAATCTCCCGTCCTGTGACAGTGGGAACTGGTGCTCTCCACTCTCTGTCCTGTGACAGTGGGAACTGGTGCTCTCCACTCTCCCGTCCTGTGACAGTGGGAAATGGTGCTCGCCACTCTCCCGTCCTGTGACAGTTGGAACTGGTGCTCTCCACTCTCTCTCCTGTGACAGTTGGAACTGGTGCTCTCCACTCTCCCGTCCTGTGACAGTGGGAAATGGTGCTCTCCACTCTCCCGTCCTGTGACAGTGGGAAATGGTGCTCTCCACTCTCCCGTCCTGCGGCAGTTGGAACTGGTGCTCTCCACTCCCCCATCCTGCGACAGTTGGAACTGGTGCTCTCCACTCTCCCGTCCTGTGACAGTGGGAAATGGTGCTCTCCACTCTCCCGTCCTGTGACAGTTGGAACTGGTGCTCTCCACTCTCTGTCCTGTGACAGTTGGAGCTGGTGCTCTCCACTCTCCCGTCCTGTGACAGTGGGAACTGGTGCTCTCCACTCTCCCGTCCTGTGACAGTGGGAACTGGTGCTCTCCACTCTCCCGTCCTGTGACAGTGGGAACTGGTGCTCTCCACTCTCCCGTCCTGTGAGAGTGGGAACTGGTGCTCTCCACTCTCTGTCCTGTGACAGTTGGAACTGGTGCTCTCCACTCTCTGTCCTGTGACAGTGGGAACTGGTGCTCTCCACTCTCCCATCCTGTGACAGTTGGAACTGGTGCTCTCCACTCTCTGTCCTGTGACAGTGGGAACTGGTGCTCTCCACTCTCTGTCCTGCGACAGTGGGAACTGGTGCTCTCCACTCTCTGTCCTGTGACAGTGGGAACTGGTGCTCTCCACTCTCTGTCCTGTGACAGTGGGAACTGGTGCTCCCCACTCTCTGTCCTGTGACAGTGGGAACTGGTGCTCTCCACTCTCCCGTCCTGTGACAGTGGGAAATGGTGCTCGCCACTCTCCCGTCCTGTGACAGTTGGAACTGGTGCTCTCCACTCTCTCTCCTGTGACAGTTGGAACTGGTGCTCTCCACTCTCCCGTCCTGTGACAGTGGGAAATGGTGCTCTCCACTCTCCCGTCCTGTGACAGTGGGAAATGGTGCTCTCCACTCTCCCGTCCTGCGGCAGTTGGAACTGGTGCTCTCCACTCCCCCATCCTGCGACAGTTGGAACTGGTGCTCTCCACTCTCCCGTCCTGTGACAGTGGGAAATGGTGCTCTCCACTCTCCCGTCCTGTGACAGTTGGAACTGGTGCTCTCCACTCTCTGTCCTGTGACAGTTGGAGCTGGTGCTCTCCACTCTCCCGTCCTGTGACAGTGGGAACTGGTGCTCTCCACTCTCCCGTCCTGTGACAGTGGGAACTGGTGCTCTCCACTCTCCCGTCCTGTGACAGTGGGAACTGGTGCTCTCCACTCTCCCGTCCTGTGAGAGTGGGAACTGGTGCTCTCCACTCTCTGTCCTGTGACAGTTGGAACTGGTGCTCTCCACTCTCTGTCCTGTGACAGTGGGAACTGGTGCTCTCCACTCTCCCATCCTGTGACAGTTGGAACTGGTGCTCTCCACTCTCTGTCCTGTGACAGTGGGAACTGGTGCTCTCCACTCTCTGTCCTGCGACAGTGGGAACTGGTGCTCTCCACTCTCTGTCCTGTGACAGTGGGAACTGGTGCTCTCCACTCTCTGTCCTGTGACAGTGGGAACTGGTGCTCCCCACTCTCCCATCCTGTGACAGTTGGAACTGGTGCTCTCCACTCTCCCATCCTGTGACAGTTGGAACTGGTGCTCTCCACTCTCTGTCCTGTGACAGTGGGAACTGGTGCTCTCCACTCTCTGTCCTGTGACAGTGGGAACTGGTGCTCTCCACTCTCTGTCCTGTGACAGTGGGAACTGGTGCTCTCCACTCTCTGTCCTGTGACAGTGGGAACTGGTGCTCTCCACTCTCTGTCCTGTGACAGTGGGAACTGGTGCTCTCCACTCTCTCTCCTGTGACAGTTGGAACTGGTGCTCTCCACTCTCTGTCCTGTGACAGTGGGAACTGGTGCTCTCCACTCTCCTGTCCTGTGACAGTGGGAACTGGTGCTCTCCACTCTCTCTCCTGTGACAGTTGGAACTGGTGCTCTCCACTCTCTGTCCTGTGACAGTGGGAACTGGTGCTCTCCACTCTCCTGTCCTGTGACAGTGGGAACTGGTGCTCTCCACTCTCCCGTCCTGTGACAGTTGGAACTGGTGCTCTCCACTCTCCTGTCCTGTGACAGTGGGAACTGGTGCTCTCCACTCTCTCTCCTGTGACAGTTGGAACTGGTGCTCTCCACTCTCTGTCCTGTGACAGTGGGAACTGGTGCTCTCCACTCTCCTGTCCTGTGACAGTGGGAACTGGTGCTCTCCACTCTCCCGTCCTGTGACAGTGGGAACTGGTGCTCTCCACTCTCTGTCCTGTGACAGTTGGAACTGGTGCTCCCCACTCTCTGTCCTGTGACAATGGGAACTGGTGCTCTCCACTCTCTGTCCTGTGACAGTGGGAACTGGTGCTCTCCACTCTCCTGTCCTGTGACAGTGGGAACTGGTGCTCTCCACTCTCCCGTCCTGTGACAGTTGGAACTGGTGCTCCCCACTCTCTCTCCTGCGACAGTTGGAACTGGTGCTCTCCACTCTCTGTCCTGTGACAGTGGGAACTGGTGCTCTCCACTCTCTGTCCTGTGACAGTGGGAACTGGTGCTCTCCACTCTCTGTCCTGTGACAGTGGGAACTGGTGCTCTCCACTCTCTGTCCTGCGACAGTTGGAACTGGTGCTCTCCACTCTCTGTCCTGTGACAGTGGGAACTGGTGCTCTCCACTCTCTGTCCTGTGACAGTGGGAACTGGTGCTCTCCACTCTCTGTCCTGTGACAGTGGGAACTGGTGCTCTCCACTCTCTGTCCTGTGACAGTGTGAACTGGTGCTCTCCACTCTCTGTCCTGTGACAGTGGGAACTGGTGCTCTCCACTCTCTGTCCTGTGACAGTGGGAACTGGTGCTCTCCACTCTCTGTCCTATGACAGTGGGAACTGGTGCTCTCCACTCTCTCTCCTGTGACAGTGGGAACTGGTGCTCTCCACTCTCCCGTCCCGCGACAGTTCGACAATTCTAGCCAATTCACGTCTCATACCATCGTAGTATTGATTATATACAATATTTATATCTCCAATTCACTCCCTTTATTGATATACAAAGTATTTGTATCTCCAATTCACTCGCTGTATTGATTATATACAATATTTATATCTCTAATTCACTCTGTATTGATTATATTCAATATTGTGAACCTGTGGAATTCTCTACCACAGAAAGTTGTTGAGGCCAGTTCGTTAGATATATTCAAAAGGGAGTTAGATGTGGCCCTTACGGCTAAAGGGATCAAGGGGTATGGAGAGAAAGCAGGAATGGGGTACTGAAGTTGCATGATCAGCCATGATCATATTGAATGGTGGTGCAGGCTTGAAGGGCCAAATGGCCAATTACACACCTATTTTCTATGTTTCTGTACCTCTAACTCGCTCAGTACTGATGATATACAATATTTATATCTATAACTCGCTCAGTATTGATGATATACAATATTTATATCTATAACTCGCTCAGTATTGATGATATACAATATTTATATCTATAACTCGCTCAGTATTGATGATATACAATATTTATATCTATAACTCGCTCAGTATTGATGATATACAATATTTATATCTATAACTCGCTCAGTATTGATGATATACAATATTTATATATCACTGAGCAGTATTTGGACATGAATATATTTCCCACCTGTTCATCCTCCTGCATGGAGGCGGCGAGCGGGAGACCGTCCGCCACCCTCGCGATCATCGTCAGCAGCACCATGTCCGCGGGCCCGGCCTCGGCCTCGGGTAATGGGGGCCCGGTCTGTGTCCGCTGGGCCCCGGCCTCGGATAAGGTGGGCCCGGTCTGTGTCCGCTGGGCCCCGAGCTCGGGTAATGTGGGCCCGGTCTGGGCTAATCCAGGCTCCGGCCTCGGGTAATGTGGGCCCGGACTGGGCTAATCCAGGCTCCGGCCTCGGGTAATGCGGTGCGCGGGGATCCGGTCCTGGGTGTGAGCAGTGGCGCTCTGAGTGAGGGGAGGCCGGGCTCGGGCTCGGTGTGCCGCTCACTGAGTCTGCTGACGGTGAGCCGGCCCCCTGCTCCGCCCCATGCCCCGCCCCGGGACACGGCCCAGTGTGCCCGGTCCTGGCCTCCGGCCACCTTCCGTCATACACAACTCCTTCAGGCCGGCCTGCAGCACACAGAGCAGGTGCTGCAAATCCCACATCACCATTACACTGCAGTCAGCACCCGGCAGGGCAGGGCATGGCAGGGAGCACCACACACAAGCTGCTGCACTCGCTCTCTCTGCCCACACAAGCTGCCTGACCTGTTGAGAATTTCCAGCATTCTCTGCTTTGACCCAAAATGTACATGTTGTGCCCATTTCCTGCCCAGGGTCTAAGAACGTAAGAAATAGAAGCATGAGTTGGCCATTTGGCCCCTCCAGCCTGCTCCGCCATTCAATAAGATCGAGCTACAGTACGCGGACGACGCCTGCGACTGCGCACACGCAGATGCCGCACTCCAGGACATAGTCGACGAATTTACTGAGGCGTACGAAAGCATAGGCCTTACATGAAACATCCGTAAGGCAAAGGTCCTCCCTCACCGCACAGCACAGCCCCCCTCCAGTCATCAAGATCCACGCGCTGCCCTGGACAACGTGGACCACTTCCCCTATCTCGGGAGCCTCCTATCAACAAGAGCAGACATCGACGACGAGATCCAACACCGCCTCCAGTGCGCCAGTGCAGCCTTCAGCCGCCTGAGGAAAAGAGTGTTTGAAGACCAGGCCCTCCAAACTGTCACCAAGCTCATGGTCTACAGGGCTGTAGTAATACCCGCCCTCCTGTATGGCTCAGAGACATGGACCATGTACAGCAGACACCTCAAGTTGCTGGAGAAATATCACCAACAATGTCTCCGCAAGATCCCACAAATCCCCTGGGAGGACAGACGCACCAACATCAGCGTCCTCGACCAGGCCAACATCCCCAGCATTGAAGCACTGACCACACTCGATCAGCTCCGTTGGGCAGGCCACATTGTTCGCATGCCAGACACGAGACTCCCAAAGCAAGCGCTCTATCCGGAGTTCCTTCATGGCAAACGAGACAAAGGTAGGCAGCGGAAACATTACAAGGATCCCCTCAAAGCCTCCCTGATAAAGTGCGACATCCCCACTGACACCTGGGAGTCCCTGGCCAAAGACCGCCCTAAGTGGAGGAAATGGATCCGAGAGGGCGCTGAGTACCTCGAGTCTCATCGCCGAGAGCATGCAGAAATCAAGCACAGGCAGCGGAAGGAGCGTGCGGCAAACCAGCCCCACCCACCCCTTCCCTCAACGACTATCTGTCCTACCTGTGACAGAGTCTGTGGTTCTCGTATTGGACTGTTCAGCCATCAAAGAACTCACTTCAGGAGTGGAAGCAAGTCTTCCTCGATTCCGAGAGACTGCCTATGATGATGATGGTGACTCCCTTATCGTTCAAAAATCTGTCTATCTCCACCTTAAGTATAGTCAATGACCCAGCTTCCACAGCTCTCTGGGGCAGAGAATTCCACAGATTTACAAACCTCAGAGAGGATAAATTCCTCCTCATCTCAGTTTTAAATAGGGGGGGGGGGCCCTTATTCTGATTATGGATTAGACTTTCCACTTTTTTTGCATTGATACCGCCCACTTAATGTCCATTTTAACGCTGAGATGAGGTATAACGCCCAGATATTGCCCATTTCGGCACAAAATGGAAAATAACGGCCACTTATCACTCACTTATCACCCAGCGTTACTTTCAGCATGTACTTAACACCAAGAAATTATAATACCGCCCGCCCATTTTTTTGGGCGTAAAGATCAGAATGGGTGAAACTAACGCCCAAAATATCGCCGAGCGTTACTTTCGGCATCTCGCGCACACATATCGCCAAAAATATTTATCGCCAAAAAAACCGCTGTGAAAAAGTTGCTCTCACCTGAACTAATCACAGCGGTATGGACACCATTTTGTAAATCGCAGGTCACATCATTTAAAAGACTGATTCAATTTCTGGGGAGTTTTGAGGTACTGTGGAGTTCTTTTAAGGTGATTTCAACATCTGAAACATTTTATCATACTGTGGATGATTGGAATTTAGTTTAAGTGTCTTAGTGTGAAAATGTATTCTTTGTGAACAATAGGTATAATATGATAGTTGTTGGAATGGGGCCTGTCATTTCGCAGCCTGTCTTGATGACCACGCACATGCTGCAGACTCGAGATGGCAGAAGGACACCACGGCACTTTCCTTCTATGCATCGGGTTCCTTTCAGGCCTCAGCTGGCGACATTTGCGCTATATCTCAGCATGCCACATGATAGAGAATTCAAACAAGCAGTCTGTGAGAAAGCACAGACCCCCCCCCAGTCAGAGCTGCTACATGAGTGAGAGTATGTTGCATTAAGTCATCAATCAACTTGACATTTCAGGACCTTTGGCAGCGAGCCAATTAATGGTTAACAAAATATCAATTGAGCCAATAAGGTCAAAGAAAGCAAGTTTTTTTCTGTAAATTGATAAGGTATAAGAACAGCCATGTTTTGCCATGTGTTCTCAGAAGGTCAAAGGAACTGGCAATCAGCCAGAAGCTTGTCGCTGTTGCCAGAATAAAATTACATTAAACCTACAACCGGAGTTCGCATTTCATTGAAAATTAAGAGATCTAACAATTTTGGCGTCGCGAACAGGATCGCTGAGGGAAGAAACTGAATTTTGGACATCGGACCTACATACTGAGGTAAGGACTCCTCTTTATAAAAGTCCTCGGTCAAAAGTCTAAATTCGCCTCTCCTACGCGATTCCGAAAGCCTCCGGTTTGCGAACCCTCTGGTTGGTAATCGGCTCGAGCTCCCATAGACGTCTAACTTCGGCGGTGTGTTAGTTAATTAATCACCGACCCACTGATCGGCTGGAAAGCCTACGAGTCGAGACCCCAGTAAAGAAATCAGTATTAT
Source organism: Pristiophorus japonicus (assembly GCF_044704955.1). Classification (NCBI taxonomy): domain Eukaryota; kingdom Metazoa; phylum Chordata; class Chondrichthyes; family Pristiophoridae; genus Pristiophorus; species Pristiophorus japonicus. Next base: position 158,892,517 of record NC_091984.1, read on the forward strand.
GGCAGCAGGAGATAAGAGCAAAGAATTGCCTACAACTGTTAAAAGTGGGCAGGTACCACCTGAGATTTCGATAGATGAAATCTTCGAACAGTTGAAAGAATACATAGAGCAACAATTCAACTTATCTAAAAGCTGTATTAAGATCGAACAAAAATACGGAACCTCCAAAGGACAATGGTCCTTGGACGAGATCAAAAGGGTCTGGGGAAAAACGACCCGTATGAAAAATAAAGAGCGAATCAGATGGTCCCTAGCCGTTATGGGACAGATCCGACAGCGGAATGAAATTATAACACGTTCCCAATATGATAGGGACCTGACCAGTACAAAGGACCAATTGCAAGCTGTTTGTGAACAGCTCCGACAGAAAAAACTTGAACTTGAAAAGTCGGAAGCGGAAGTTAAAGATCTTAAAGGTGAAATTAAAGAATGGAAAAAATCATTAGGTCAAGAGACAGTAATAGGAAAAGGAAAATGTATCGGTCAATTCCCAGGGTACCCATGTTTGGATAAATTAAAAGCGCAAACCCGAAGACACGACCGAGGAATAGATACGGATTCTGAATCCTCCGACGATACAGGGTCGGATGATGAAGAATTAGGGGTGCGCTTTGCCCCTTTGAAAAAAAGACGAGTTGTAGTCAGATCAGAAGAGACTGCGGCTGAGGGCGGAACCAAAAAAACGAAGAAAAGGGTGTATGCAAAATATTTAATTCATGATCCGGCAGACCCAGAGAAAATTGATAAATGGTCCAAGGAGTTGCCCAATCCAAAGAAAGGGGGAGTAAAAACGTGGGACCAATTGGACCGCTTAAGAAATATATATCAACTTCATCCCTGGGACGGAGTGCAAATTTTGACCATAATGGTGCCAAAAACACGGAAGAAAATTGCACGACAAGGTAGAAGAAGCTTTGGGGCAGGATGAGCAAGAATTAAACGCAGGATGGGAGACGATTAAACACTGGCTGCAAGCCTTCAGTCCAGCTAAGACAGACTGGGGAAAAATTGCAGCCTGCCAACAGAAAGGAACAGAGGAGATCCTGGAGTATGACGAGCGGTTTGGATGCACGTGGCTAGAACATTCGGGTATGAATAATACGGATGAGGAAATGGATGAACAAGCATTTGGACCCCTGAAAGCAGCTTTCGTGGCAGGTCTAAAGCCAGAACTGTCCAAAATGCTTAAGGTAGTGTTACCAGACTGGGAAGGTAGAGGAACTACCTTTGCAGCATTGGTGGATCGATGTAACCAATTAGATTGGGATATGGGAGCTAAAGTCCAAAAAAAGCCCTGCAGGCTATGGGATGGAAATCCCAGGATTCTGATAAAGTTATTCGGAAAATTACCCGGAAAATGTCATTATTGTGGGAAAGAAGGTCACTGGGCCAAGACGTGCAGGGCAAAACAGCAAGGTCGTGGCTGGGGAAGAGGGCGCAGCCAGGGATACAATTCAGCCAACAAACCAGGCTTGTCACAAGATACCGACCTCATAGAAGCATTTAAGCGACGGACAATACAACAACAGAAGGAATTACTTGGGACAGCAAAAAACGATTAGAGCCCGGCCTGGCCCCCCTCCTCGCACTAATACAACAAAGGGGAGATGGGCTATATATAACTGTGAGGGTGGGCGAAAGGATGTGGACTGTCTTTTAGACATGGGCGGAATTAACATGCTTACCCCTACAACATGGAGACTTTTTGCCGTTGGATGGTAGGGCACGTACAGCCTATGGAGTTGGGGGCCATAAAATGGAAATTAAAAGGACAACACCAGTACTTATAGGGCTGGGTCCACATGAACTAACCACGCCGGTCTGGATAGGCCCAGTAGATCAACCCCTTTTGGGAATGGACGTTCTAATCCAAATAGATTCATCGTTGCATTTTGAGGATGGTCGGATGACATGGTCAATTAGAACTTTGAAGAAAGAAGAATTGAAGGAACACCCGATATGGGCTAAAGATAAGAACGATTGTGGCCTACTCCAGATGGAACCTGCGACATTTACCGGGACCAAGCCTCCATGCACTAAATAGTATCCCATCAGTCCAACTGCCATCGCGGGAATCTTACCAGTTATTCAGCAATTGGAGAAACAAGGGGCGCTTATTAAAACGCATAGCTCCTCCAATAGCCCCGTGTGGCTGGTACAGAAATCTAATGAGACTTGGCGTTTGACTGTCGATTATAGGAAAGCTAACCAGTGTATTGATCAAAAAGCTCCTTTGGTCGCAGATCCCTCCACCATTTTTAATGCCCTCAAACCGGAACATAAATATTTCTCGGTTATAGATATGGCCAACGGATTTTGGTCGGTGCCTCTGGCACCGGAGGTTCGACAGTGGTTTGCTTTCACGGTCCAAGGACAACAGTATACTTGGACCCGGTTACCGCAGGGTTTCCACAACAGCCCTACGGTATTCCACATGGCTTTACAAAGCCATTTGCGAGAATTACCTCCCCAGTCATCCACAGTCATCCAATATGTAGACGATATCCTACTAGCTTCAAACACGAAAGAACAGCATGAACAAGATTTACGAGCTTTGCTGGACCACCTTTGGCTGAAAGGACATAAAGCCAGCATCGACAAAGCACAAATATCCCAAGAAGAGGTTGTATACCTGGGACAAAAAATTTCACAAGGAAAGAGAGAACTTACCCAGGATAGAACTGCAGCCATTCAGGCTGCTACAAAACCCACCACTATTCAGGAATTAAGGTCTTTTTTGGGATTGTGTAACTTTAACAGAAATTGGATTGACTCCTTCACACAGCTTGCTCAGCCATTGAATGATATCTTAAAGGGGAAACGTGCCTCTAAAGAAGCCATCACCCTCACTAAAGAACAGCAAGAGTCCTTCCTGAGTTTGAAAAAGGCTTTGTGTTCGGCACCGGCTCTGAGAATCCCCGACAGTGGTAAGCCATTTAATGTGTCCATGAGAAAGAAGGATATATGACAGCTGCACTGACACAAGAACATGGGGATCGGCAAAGACCTATTGGCTATTATTCGGCAAAACTGGATGCGGTAGCTCTCGGATGGGGAAGTTGCCTAAGGGCTATGGAAGCTACATGTCGAGCGGTAATGATCACTGCGGGTCTAGTCCTCGACCAAAAGCTGATTGTCAAGTGTCCCCACACCGTATACGCTTTGCTGTCTATGAATAGAATGTCTCAGGTGACGGCAGCTAGATGGACCCGCTGGACAGCAGTTTTGGAAGCTCCTAATCTCCATATCGTCCGGGCCAGCCTGGTTAATCCCGCAACTATGCTCCCGATATCAGAATTGAGGGAGCAAGAGGGGGGAGAATGTGAAGAGCATGACTGCGTGGAGATTTTAAAAGAAACAGAAGAAGCAGCCTTAGGAGCAGAGGAGCCTCTACACAGCCCAGACCTCATCCTGTTTACAGATGGTTCCTCCTTTGTTGACAATGGTACCAGAAAAGCAGGATGGGCAGTTACAACCTTATATGAGGTAGTGGCAAAAGGATGTTTACCCTCAGGAACGTCAGCACAACAGGCCGAGTTACGGGCCCTGTCAGAAGCATGTCGAATAGCAGAAGGACAGACAGCTAATGTCTACACAGATTCGCGTTATGCTTTTGGAGTCGCTCACGACTTTGGCCTGTTATGGCGGAAAAGAGGATTCCTCACTGCTGCTGGTACACCTATCTGAAATGGAAAAGAAGTCCGAGACTTACTGGAGGCCATACAATTACCTCAGGATGTGTCCATCCTGAAGTGTAAGGCCCATACCAAGGAAAATACCATGGAAACACAGGGAAATGCCCTAGCCGACCAGGCAGTTAAAGATGCTGCCTCACAGGCGCAGAAGAACCAACACAAATGTGCAGATTGAAAGCACTCAGGACTCTGACACGAGACCTTTAAACAATGCAAGGCGAGTGCTCCCGAGAGGAAAAATGGACATGGATTGAGGCAGGAATTAAGCCATGCGAAGATGGTGTCTGGAGACAAAGAGTTACCGACAAGCCAGTCACGCCACAAGCGCTTATGCCTTTTTTAGCCCAACAGATCCACTCGTGGGGACACTTGGCCTCACAACAGATGATGGCACGGTTCCAGAAAAGCTGGTGGGGTCGGGGATTTAAAAAACATGCCCAGCTGGTAGCAGACCGCTGTGTGGTCTGCCAGAAAAATAATTCTGGACCCATCACGGTAATGCCCCAACTGAGGCCCCCTGCCCCTGTCGGACCATTCCAGCATCTGCAGGTTGATTATATATCTCTTCCTTCATGCCAAGGATACACTAACATTCTTGTCATGGTCGACAGATTCTCGAGATGGTTAGAAGCTGTTCCAACTAAAAGAGCCACAGCCAATCACACTGCAAAGGTCTTTTGTAAGGATTACATTCCCCGATGGGGAGTCCCGAGTAGCATTGACTCAGATCAGGGAACACACGTCACAGGTGCTGTCTGCCAAGAAGTCTGTAGGTTACTGAACATTACGTGGGATTTACACTGTCCTTATCATCCACAATCATCAGGACAAGTAGAACGAATGAATCGAACTCTGAAACAACGGCTTGCCAAATATCACCAAGAAGGAGCACCATGGCCCCAGGCACTACCAATAGTGCTATGTAAACATAGATACATAGAAAATAGGTGCAGGAGCAGGCCATTCAGCCCTTCTAGCCTGCACCGCCATTCAATGAGTTCATGGCTGAACATGCAACTTCAGTACCCCCTTCCTGCTTTCACGCCATACCCCTTGATCCCCCGAATAGTAAGGACTTCATCTAACTCCCTTTTGAATATATTTAGTGAATTGGCCTCAACTACTTTCTGTGGTAGAGAATTCCACAGGTTCACCACTCTCTGGGTGAAGAAGTTTCTCCTTATCTCGGTCCTAAATGGCTTACCCCTTATCCTTAGACTGTGACCTCTGGTTCTGGACTTCCCCAACATTGGGAACATTCTTCCTGCATCCAACCTGTCCAAACCCGTCAGAATTTTAAACGTTTCTGTGAGGTCCCCTCTCACTCTTCTGAACTCCAGTGAATACAAGCCCAGTTGATCCAGTCTTTCTTGATATGTCAATCCCACCATCCCGGGAATCAGTCTGGTGAATCTTCGCTGCACTCCCTCAATAGCAAGAATGTCCTTCCTCAAGTTAGGAGACCAAAACTGTACACAATACTCCAGGTGTGGCCTCACCAAGGCCCTGTACAACTGTAGCAACACCTCCCTGCCTCTGTACTCAAATCCCCTCGCTATGAAGGCCAACATGCCATTTGCTTTCTTAACCATCTGCTGTACCTGCATGCCAACCTTCAATGACTGATGTACCATGACACCCAGGTCTCGTTGCACCTTCCCCTTTCCTAATCTGTCACCATTCAGATAATAGTCTGTCTCTCTGTTTTTACCACCAAAGTGGATAACCTCACATTTATCCACATTATACTTCATCTGCCACGCATTTTCCCACTCACCTAACCTATTCAAGTCACTCTGCAGCCTCATAGCATCCTCCTCGCAGCTCACACTGCCACCCAACTTAGTGTCATCCACAAATTTGGAGACACTACATTTAATCCCCTCGTCTAAATCATTAATGTACAATGTAAACAACTGGGGCCCCAGCACAGAACCCTGCGGTACCCCACTAGTCACTGCCTGCCATTCCGAAAAGTACCCATTTACTCCTACTCTTTGCTTCCTGTCTGACAACCAGTTCTCAATCCACGTCAGCACACTACCCCCAATCCCATGTGCTTTAACTTTGCACATTAATCTCCTGTGTGGGACCTTGTCGAAAGCCTTCTGAAAGTCCAAATATACCACATCAACTGGTACTCCTTTGTCCACTTTATTGGAAACATCCTCAAAAAATTCCAGAAGATTTGTCAAGCATGATCTCCCTTTCACAAATCCATGCTGACTTGGACCTATCATGTCACCATTTTCCAAATGCGCTGCTATGACATCCTTAATAATTGATTCCATGATTTTACCCACTACTGAGGTCAGTCTGACTGGTCTATAATTCCCTGCTTTCTCTCTCCCTCCTTTTTTAAAAAGTGTGGTTACATTGGCTACCCTCCACTCGATAGGAACTGATCCAGAGTCAATGGAATGTTGGAAAATGACTGTCAATGCATCCACTATTTCCAAGGCCACCTCCTTAAGTACTCTGGGATGCAGTCCATCAGGCCCTGGGGATTTATCGGCCTTCAATCCCATCAATTTCCCCAACACAATTTCCCGACTAATAAAGATTTCCCTCAGTTCCTCCTCCTTACTAGACCCTCTGACCACTTTTATATCCGGAAGGTTGTTTGTGTCCTCCTTAGTGAATACCGAACCAAAGTACTTGTTCAATTGGTCTGCCATTTCTTTGTTCCCCGTTATGACTTCCCCTGATTCTGACTGCAGGGGACCTACGTTTGTCTTTACTAACCTTTTTCTCTTTACATACCTATAGAAACTTTTGCAATCCGCCTTAATGTTCCCTGCAAGCTTCTTCTCATACTCCATTTTCCCTGCCCTAATCAAACCCTTTGTCCTCCTCTGCTGAGTTCTAAATTTCTCCCAGTCCCCAGGTTCGCTGCTATTTCTGGCCAATTTGTATGCCATTTCCTTGGCTTTAATACTATCCCTGATTTCCCTTGATAGCCACGGTTGAGCCACCTTCCCTTTTTTATTTTTACGCCAGACAGGAATGTACAATTGTTGTAATTCATCCATGCGGTCTCTAAATGTCTGCCATTGCCCATCCACAGTCAACCCCTTAAGTATCATTAGCCAATCTATCCTAGCCAATTCATGCCTCATACCTCCAAAGTTACCCCTCTTTAAGTTCTGGACCATGGTCTCTGAACCAACTGTTTCATTCTCCATCCTAATGCAGAATTCCACCATATTATGGTCACTCTTCCCCAAGGGGCCTCGCACAATGAGATTGCTAATTAATCCTCTCTCATTACACAACACCCAGTCTAAGATGGCCTCCCCCCTAGTTGGTTCCTCGACATATTGGTCTCGAAAACCATCCCTTATGCACTCCAGGAAATCCTCCTCCATCGTATTGCTTCCAGTTTGGCTGGCCCAATCTATGTGCATATTAAAGTCACCCATTATAACTGCTGCACCTTTATTGCATGCACTCCTAATTTCCTGTTTGATGCCCTCCCCAACATCACTACTACTGTTTGGAGGTCTGTACATAACTCCCACTAACGATTTTTGCCCTTTAGTGTTCTGCAGCTCTACCCATATAGATTCCACATCATCCAAGCTAATGTCTTTCCTAACTATTGCATTAATCTCCTCTTTAACCAGCAATGCTACCCCACCTCCTTTTCCTTTTATTCTATCCTTCCTGAATGTTGAATACCCCTGGATGTTGAGTTCCCAGCCCTGATCATCCTGGAGCCACGTTTCCGTAATCCCAATCACATCATATTTGTTAACATCTATTTGCACAGTTAATTCATCCACCTTATTGTGGATACTCCTTGCATTAAGACACAAAGCCTTCAGGCTTGCTTTTTTAACACTCTTTGTCCTTTTAGAATTTTGCTGTACAGTGGCCCTTTTTGTTCTTTGCCTTGGGTTTCTCTGCCCTCCACTTTTCCTCATCTCCTTTCTGTCTTTTGCTTTTGCCTCATTTTTGTCTCCCTCTGTCTCCCTGCATAGGTTCCCATCCCCTGCAATATTAGTTTAACTCCTCCCCAACAGCAATAGCAAACACTCCCCCTAGGACATTGGTTCCGGTCCTGCCCAGGTGCAGACCGTCCGGTTTGTACTGGTCCCACCTCCCCCAGAACCGGTTCCAATGCCCCAAGAATTTGAATCCCTCCCTGCTGCACCACTGCTCAAGCAATGTATTCATCTGCGCTATCCTGCGATTCCTACTCTGACTAGCACGTGGCATTAGGGCAACCCCGAATAGAACTACAGGTCTAAGCCCATTGTAAATTATAACAGGAAGACCCATGTCGCTGCCAGGAACTATTGATTTACGGAAAGCTGATGTTCACTTAATGAGTGACACTTTGTTATCATACTATCAGAACCTAACCAATGCTATTAGTTCTGTTTCTCGACAGGTATCGGCAGCTTGGGGTAATCCACACGAAGGAGAACACGACATAATCCCGTGAGTCTGGGTCTATGCGAAAAAGTTGCATAAAGAGCCTTTGGGTGCCAAGTGGGAGGGACCTTACCAAGTGTTATTGACCACCCAGGCAGCTGTTAAAGTCCAAGGAAAGAAAGCTTGGATCCACGCTTCACACGTTAAACGAGCACCCGTAACTGAAGCTGAAATCTAATAAGGACAATTACTTTTTGCCAAAATGTATACATTTACTGTATTACTGACTGTAGGTATTCTAGGCATATGCCTACTTCTTACTAGCCGACCCTCTGCACCAAAGGGAAATAGTAGAGTACCAAGGGATTTACATGTAAATGCCTTTTTATATATGTCATACATTTATGCCAAACAAGGTAACATTTCTAGTTGTTGGATACGTGCACATATTCCTATTCACTCAAAGGGAGGGATTCCCTTGAGGCCAGTTCCCTTGAATATCTCGGAAATGGCTGAGTAGATAATTAATCAAAACAAAACAGGCTATGCGTTTCAGGATACGGAAAACTGGGCACGTAAATGGAAGTCAGAGGTTACAATCTGACTACCTTTGAAGGGGGATACCAACCGTGCTACAATAATTCCAAACGGCCCCCATTTTTTGTTATCACTAATACAACGGGGATAGGAAGACCGGGGGAATCGGTCTGTCTGATTAGAAACATCAAAGGAGGCCAAAATATGGGGTATAGTAACTGCTTCCGGAATTATAATATAATCAAACCACGGAACCGTCCAAACTGGGCCGATGTGGGAATTCTTAATGTAACAGGGATTCTGAATAAAACAGATGGAAAAGCCTGGACAGGCCCCGGAGTGTTGCTGACAAAGAAACAGCGAACATTCATTGCCTATAATGGCACCTATTGGGTGTGTGGCCACAAGGCCTATCCTTGACTGCCCAGAATTGGATGCGATCCTGCTATTTAGCCTATATTGTGCCATATATGTATCATATAAAGTCACTGTCAGAACATTTACACCGTCCTAAGAGAGCTATCACAGAAACAGAGAGGTTCTTTGCCATTCTGATCCCCAGGTATGGGACCGCCAAACTGGCAAGGGAATCCATTTACGTGGCATCCATTGTAGAATGGGTAGCCAATGATACCTCAGGGGCCCTAGTTAAAATCAATACAGAAATGGTAGCAATCCGCACAGTAGCCCTACAGAACAGACTGGCCCTTGATTACATCCTGGCTGAAAAGGGAGGTACTAGCGCCCTACTCGGAACTGAGTGTTGCACGTATATCCCAGATAGCTCCGAAGAAATTACCCACTTAGCGGAGCATATCCAAAAGGAGGTAGAAAAACTTAAGCAAACCCCATCATTCACTTTGTGGAGCGGAGCCACTGGATGGCTAGGTTCAATAGGAACTTCATTGGTGGAAGGTTTAATTCTATTCGTTGTAATTATTTTACTTTTATATTGTTTGTTTATGTTGATTAAATGTTGTTGCAACCAGGCGGCTGTCCCGCAGGTGAGACACCTTGCAGGTCCCAGGTACGTGGCACAGGGGTATGTTATGGTTAAGGAAAGGTTGTTTACTGGTTGAATTAAGATATTGATTTGGATTAAATTGGAATAAGGTTAATTAACCTACTAAAACCAGACTTCCATTGTGGCCACGATGGAATTTGAGTTGGTATAAATTTATGTGCAAGCTACTAGTCCGGACATGTGGTGAAACACATCAACAAATTTTAGAAGGAAACTCTATTAACATGTATGAAATTATTTTGTAGAATGTTTAACCAGTGATACCTGATGTTTTATGATTCAGTTTGTGAAAGAATCAAAGGGGGGATTGATAGAGAATTCAAACAAGCAGTCTGTGAGAAAGCACAGAGCCCCCCCCGCCCCAAGTCAGAACTGCCACGTGAGTGAGAGCATGTTGCATTAAGTCATCAATCAACTTGACATTTCAGGACCTTTGGCAGGGAGCCAATTAAAGGTTAACAGAATATCAATCGAGCCAATAAGGTCAAAGAAGGCGAGTTCTTTTCTGTAAATTGATCAGGTATAAGAACAGCCATGTTGTGCCATGTGTTCTCAGAAGGACAAAGGAACTGGCAATCAGCCAGAAGCTTGTCGCTGCTGCCAGAATAAAATTACATTAAACCTACAACCGGAGTTCGCATTTCATTGAAAATTAAGAGATCTAACAGCACACATTGCTACATTCTACAGGTCACTGAAGCCCTTTACGCACGCAGGATGGACTTTATCAGCTTCCCTATGATCAAGGAGGCTCAGACTGGCAGGGCTCTAGGATTCTACCGAATTGCTAACTTCCCCAAGGTGCAGGGAGCAATAGACTGTACGCACATCGCCATGCAGGCACCTTTTCAGGATGCAGAGGTTTTTCGGAACCGAAAGGGATTCCACTCCCTGAATGTGCAACTCGTTGTCGACCACCAGCAAATTATTATGGCAGTGAATGCTAAATTTCCGGGCAGCATCCATGATGCTCACATCCTGCGTGAGAGCACTGTATCTGACGTTTCACAATCAGCCACAAGGTCAATGCTGGATGCTTGGTGACAAAGGATATGGCCTCGCCACCTGGTTGATGACCACCCTGCATAATACCCAGACATAGAAACATAGAAAATAGGTGCAGGAGTAGGCCATTCGGCCATTCGAGCCTGCACTGCCATTCAATAAGTTCATGGCTGATCATTCCCTCAGTACCCGTTTCCTGCTTTCTCTCCATACCCCTTGATCTCTTTAGCCGTAAGGGCCATATCTAATTCCCTCTTGAATATATCCAATGAACTAGCATCAACAACTGCGGCAGTGAATTCCACAGGTTAACAACTCTCTGAGTGAAGAAGTTTCTCCTCATCTCAGTCCTAAATGGCCTACCCCTTCTACCCCTTATCCTAAGACTATGTCCCCTGGTTCTGGACTTCCCCAACATCGGGAACATTCTTCCTGCATCTAACTTGTCTAGTCCTGTCAGAATCTTATACCTTTCTATGAGATCCCCTCTCATCCTTCTAAACTCCAGTGAATACAGGCCCGGTTAATCCAGTCTCTCCTCATATGTCAGTCCAGCCATCCCTGGAGTCAGTCTGGTGAACCTTTGCTGCACTCCCTCAATAGCAAGAACGTCCTTCCTCAGATTAGGAGACCAAAACTGAACACAATATTCCGGCTGAGGCCTCACCAAGGCCCTGTACAACTGCAGTAAGAGCCGAGAAGCGATACAACGAGATCCACAGAGCCACATGAAATATCATGGAGAAAACCATTGGAGTGCTTAAGCAGCACTTTAGATGCCTGGAGCACTCAGGAGGTGAGCTGCAATACCACAATGAGCAGGTAGCTCAATTCATGGTGGTGTGCTCCATGCTGCACAACTTAGCTATCAGGAGGGGACAAGAATTGCCAGAAGGGACTGCCAGCCCACCTCAGGAGAGAAAGGACGAGGAGGCGGACACTGACCTCGGGCCAGACAATCAGGCTGACGCTGAAACCATGACCCCACCCCCCTCTATACCACAGGAAAGGACCCATGGGGGCTATATAGCTGCAAGACTCTTACGTCAGCAGCTCATAAATGAGCACCTTGATGAAATAACGTTGGTGGTATTTACATAGCTGCAACACTGCTGTGTCTGCAGCTCATACATCAATGGTGTGCATCACCTTGGTTACAGTTAAAGTTTAAGTTGATTCAAGTTGTTTAATTGTCCGCTTTCAAGTCAAGGAATCACCAGTGTGTAGCGGTGCAGCTATCTGAGACAATGCGCAACAAGGTTATGTTAAATAAAAAACATTTAATGAGAACATTTGTATGAAATCATAATTATCACTGTAAAAAACACCCCACCCCACAACAAATTTATAACATTTAGATCAATCAAATGGTCAACATTTCCAACAACGCAGAACACAAATGCAAACCAACAAGGTAGCCCCCTCGCCCCTTCCCCCCAAACCTCCCAACAAAATAGCACCAACAACATAAAAATATGCCCCACACACCCTGCGGCCATGCACCTCACTTTCCTTCCCCCCGCTTCTCCCCCCCCCCCCACCCCCGCTTCTCCTCCCCACCTCTACCCCTTCCCCTTCTCCTGAATCCAAGCCACCTGGCCGAGGAGATCCTCAGACACTGCTTCATTGGGGGAGATGACGGCAGAACAGCTGGTTGGATGGATACGGGAAAGGACGGTCCCGAGGTGGGAATGTGCTCCGAGCCAGAAGCAAGATCTTCCTCCTGGCTCTCATATGTCGTTGGCAATGGGGGTGTGGCACCTTGGGGTGCAGTGCCGTGCTCCAGGACCACTGGGAGGCCTCTGCCACCAGTGTTCCTGACTATCACCTCCAAGGCCTCCGCCATCCATGGCACATACTCCGTTATGGTGGCAAACATGCTGGCCAGCTGTTGGGATATGCCCCCATTGTCTGTAGGATCTGCTGACCTATGTCAACACTCCTCCTGGACAAGTCTACCATGTCGCCGCTCAGATCTGCCGTTGTGGAGCAGACCTGCCGCGTCGAATCAACCTCCGCTTGGTCGGCGCCATCCTGGAGACACCTGGGGTGCCCTGTGGCAAGGTGCTTGGGCCCGGTACCTCCACGGTGGAGGTGGGAATGGCCGCAGGAGCACTAGATGTCTTTGGTGTGACTGCATTATGGAGCTTGGCGATGCAGGTTCCTCAAAGTCGGCACTGTCATCCGTGGAGAATGGACCCAGCAGATGCATGGGTGAGAATGGGTGCTCCTCAGCACCAAATGGAGGATCGTCCGGCGAGTCCGGCCCCACGGCCCCACCTTCTGGGCTCGGTGGTGTTGCATGGGGCCACGCTGCTGGCTGAGCTGCAAAACATAAATGAGGTTATTAGAGGAGAAGGGAGTGCTAGGGTCACAAGGTGAGTCCCGCGCTACACACAGCATATGCACAACAAAAGGACCACCGCTATCAAAATCATCACAGACATCACATTTCATGACCATCACTAAATTCTGCATTGCAATGATTTTCATAAGGCCATCATTATTTAGAGAACATTTTTATCATTCATCTACCATATATGATTGGTTGGATATGAGTGGGTGTGGCCTCTATTGACTTTACATCATGCAATGGTGGATACTTTATTCACGTGACATCACATCAAGCTCTGCTGCTGCTTGCGTGACTGACCGGGGATGGGTCCCCACTAGTGCCAGCACCCACTCCTCGATGTCGGTGAGGTCGCTGATGACTGGTGGCCCCCACCCATGCACCTTTGCTCGGCCCTATTCCTCGAAAGCTTCTTCTGTAAAAGGTAACAACAGCACGACATGGCATGAGATCATTGCGTGATATTATTGCTAAGTACTGTCACAAAGACTGATACAACACATAATCGACAGATGTAATCATGATTATTATGAAAATTATCATTCTTTACCTGAAGGTGTACACCATAACCGCAGGCTTTGAGTAAAACATTCCCGGTATAAGTGCAAGACATCACATCTGATTTTAATCATTCATTACACTTTCAATTCAAATTATATAAATATATAAGTACATGTAAATAAATGTAACACTTACTCTGGCAGATCCGACAAGGTCGTTCCAGCACTTGCGGCACTGGTTGCCCTCGCGCACCTCGTTCATCGCCAACGAGACCACCTCGGTGATGTCGGCCCCTATCCTCTGGTAGACCTTTGGGGTGGGCTTCCCACGCTCACCCTGGGTCAATTGACCCCAGCGTGACTCGACCTCCTGCACGAGGGAGGCATTTGCCTCGTCTGAGAATCTCCTCGCTCTTTTTTGTCCTCCCAATTGTTCCTTTCCTACCTCATTGATTTCACCAGTGTCAGTCTCCATAGCATGCTGTGTCGCCTCCTCCATCCCTTCCATTATAAAAAAAAATGTCCGCAAAAAACTCAGTGGGAACAGCGTTATTTGTGCTCTGAATTCTTTTTGCTACTGGAAAATCTCCCTCCTACCTCACAAAAGAGCCAAACAAGCACACACCTCACCCACACATGCTTTCAGTCCCTCTCTTCTCCTTCTCTCTCTCTCCTCTTCTGCGCATGTAATGATCACCCCTGACCTCCTGAAATGCGGGAAACGACCGTTGCCATGTTATTGCTATGGACGCTGATACTTTACGGCAAAAGGTCAAAAAAATTTAACGCTAACGCCCATTTCAGATCGCTCACGGTAACGCCCATTTTCTAAAATGGAAAGTTGGGTTTTGAAAATGGGCGATAATCCGCCGATCTCAAAATCCATATTTACTGCCAACGCTGGAAATAACGCCCATTTTTGGGTGATCTGCACAAAAGTGGAAAGTCTAGCCCATTGTCCCCTAGTTTTAGTTTCCCCTGTGAGTGGAAATATCCTCTCTGCATCCACCTTGTTGAGCCCCCTCATTATCTTGTAAGTTTCAATAAGATCACCTCTCATTCTTCTGAACTTCAATGTGTATAGGCCCAACCTACTCAACCTATCCTCATAAGTTAACCCCCTCATCTCCGGAATCAACCTAGCGAACCTTCTCTGAACTGCCACCAATGCAAGTATATCCTTCCTTAAATACAGAGACCAAAACTGTACGCAGTATTCCAGGTATGGCCTCATCAATACTCTGTACAGTTGTACCAGGACTTCTCTGCTTTTATACTCTATCCCCCTTGCAATAAAGGCCAACATTCCATTTGCCTTCCTGATTACTTGCTGTACCTGCATACTAATTTTTTGTCTTTCATGCATAAGGACCCCCAGGTCTCTCTGTACTGCAGTACTTTGCAATTTTTCTCCATTTAAATTATAATTTGCTTTTCTATTATTTCTGCCAAAGTGGATAACCTCACATTTGCCCACATTATTTTTACCCACTCACTTAGCCTGTCTATATCCCTTTGCAGATTTTTTGTGTCCTCCTCACAATTTGCTTTCCCACCCATCAGCAACCTTGGCTACATTACACTCCATCCCTTCATCCAAGTCATTAATATAGATTGTAAATAGTTGAGGACCCAGCACTGATCCCTGCGGCACCTCATTTGTCACTATTTGCCAACCGGAAAATTACCCATTTATCCCGACTCTCTGTTTTCTGTTAGTTAGCCAATCCTCTATCCATAATAATATATTACCCCCAACCATGTGAGCTTTTATCTTGTGCAGTAACCGCTTATGTGGCACCTTATTGAATGCCCCATCCCAGCGACTAATTGCTGAATAGGAAATTAACCAGTGCTCACTATAGAGTCGCTCTGCACACTGGGTCAGACTGGGCTAAAACTCCAGGTCCACGCCCGCCCTTGTGGAAACACAACTTCCCTCTTTTCGATACCAAACCCCAACACGGCGGTGAAAGCCAGCGACTTCAATTAACAGCATCAGTAATGCCGGAGGCGGACGGCACATGAGGGCCCTGAGCAACGTTACCCTTTTAGTGACAAAGGCAGCTGCCCTCTTTCCTCCTCTCCTACCCTTTCACAAATAGTCGGCAGTATCTCAAAGGGCACGAGTGCCCAGACTTGGCCTACCCGTCCATTGGAGAAGCACATGGTCTAAGGTACGAGGAAAGTCCATTAAAGCCTTCAGCTATTTTATTAACTCAGCATGAAGACATTGAAGGAGAGAGTCAGACTGGTCCCGATTATTACGGCCTTGCCGCAGGCCACGAAACTGGAAAGCCTCTCTCTTTCCTACCCTCTCCCCCATTCCCCATCAAGGCCGCGTGGCGTGAGCATTCTCTTCATGACAGCGCTATTTTCAAATGCACAAGCTGTTTCCAACCGACACAGGGTGGCTCTACACGTGGGGAGAGAAAGGGTTGAAAGGAAGGGTCCCACAAGCTCGGCCCACGCAATGTCGGACTAACTCGCATATTTCCTCACTCCAACTCAGGAAGAGAAGTTATAACTTACACTTTTTTTTAATCGTTAAAAGCGGCAAATGGTTTATGAACGTGGATGCAATTAGGGCTGGATCAAAAAATAGAGATAAATACTGCAGTAAAAGTTAGTGACACGCAAAGGGACTTGTCTAAGCGCTCAAGTGGTATCCAACAGTTAGAGACTGAATTGATAGAGCAGGCACAGCCTTTGTATCGCTGAGACTATTCCATTGCCTCAATATAAAGGGGAGATTACTATGGTTTATGCCATAAACATCAGTAGTCTACCCTATATATTGTGGGACAAACCAACTGGCGAAATCTTCTCGCTGACCCATGGGGGCCGCAGACCCTGGATCAGAACTCCATGGGCTAGAACCTCCACTTTTTTTGCCTGCTTAATGCCCACTTTACTGCTGAAATGATGTATAATGCCCAGATATCGCCATTTTGGCATAAAATGGAAACTGGCGGGGATTTTTTGGAAACTTATCGCCAAGCGTTACTTTCCCCGTGTGTTTCACACCGGGAAAAAATATTACCTCCTGCCCACTTTTTTTGAGCGGAATCAGCAGAATGGGCGAAATCAACGCCCAGAATATCGCCCAGCGTTACTTTCCGCACGGATTTAATGCTGAGATTCAATATTAATGTCCACCCACTTTTTTTTGTCGTGAAGAACATATTTACCAAAACTAACGCCCAGCAGATCACTCAGCATCAATTTCACCACCTTGTACACATATTGCCCACAATATCGCACGTCCAAAAAACAGCCTGCAAAAAGTGGAACTGTTTTGAACGGTGTGGCTGGCATTTGTTAAATCCCACTCTAACATGAGGATCTGATACCTGAACGATTTTCCTGAAAGAGCGTTGATGTGAGTGACAACACTGACACACTGCTGTGTGTGTGCAGCTCAGACATCAATGGTGCCCATCACCTTGGTGCCAGTTAAAGTTTACGTTGATTGATGTTAAGTTGTATTTAACCCTCTAATGTTAAGGAATCACCAATGTGTAACGATGCAGCTATCTGAGGCAATGCGCAACAAGGTTATGTTCAATTAAAAAAAATTATACCAACATTGATCTGAAATCATAAGCATCACAGGCAATAACACCCAACCCCGGCCCACACCCCACTTTTTCCACCATTGACATAAATCACATGTTCAACATGTCCAGCAACACGGAATACAGGGGCAAAACAGGAGATGGTCCCCAGCCCTCATACAATGCAAAAATTTGCATAGATCCAGATGGCGATATAACACAGCCATCACCTGCGGACATGCACCTCACATTCCTTCCTCCCTCCCCTTCTTCTCCCCACCCCTACCCCTTCCTCTCCTCACTCCATGGTGCCTGGCCGAGGAGCTCCTCAGGCGGTGCCTCATTGGAGAGGATGAAGGCAGAGGCGGTGGTTGCATGGGTACGGGAGTGGGGGGTGCCGAGGGGATAACATTCTCTGATGCAGAAGCAGGATCTCGGTCCTTGCTCTCATCTGTCATTCGCAGTGTGGTGCGAGACCTGGGGGTGGAGTGCCGCACTCGAGGTCCACTGGGAGGCCTGTGCCAGCAGTGTTCCTGCCTAAGATAGAAACATAGAAAATAGGTGCAGGAGTAGGCCATTCGGTCCTTCGAGCCTGCACCACCATTCAATATGATCATGGCTGATCATGCAACCTCAGTACCCCACTCTTGCCTGCTCTCCATATCCTTTGATCCCTTTAGCCATAAGGGCCACATCTAACTCCCTTTTGAATACATCTAGAACTGGCCTCAAAAACTTTCTGTGGTAGAAAATTCCACAGGTTCACAATTCTCTGAGTGAAGAAGTTTCTCCTCATCTCGGTCCTAAATGGCTTACCCCTTATCCTGAGAATGTGTCCCCTGGTTCTGGACTTCCCCAACATCGGGAATATTCTTCCTGCATCTAACTTGTCCAATCCCGTCAGAATTTTATATGTTTCTATGAGATCCCCTCTCATTCGGCTAAATTCCAGTGAATATAAGCCTAGTCGATCCAGTCTTTCTTCATATGTCAGTCCTGCCATCCCGGGAATCAGTCTGGTGAACCTTCGCTATACTCCTTCAATAGCAATAATGTCTTTCCTCAGATTAGGAGACCAAAACTGTACACAATATTCAAGGTGTGGCCTCACCAAGGCCCTGTACAACTGCAGTAAGCCCTCCCTGCTCCTATAGTCAAATCCTCTCGCTATGAAGGTCAACATGCCATTTGCCTTCTTCACCGCCTGCTGTACCTGCATGCCAACTTTCAATGACTGATGTACCATGACACCCAGGTCTCGTTGCACCTCCCCTTTTCCTATTCTGTCACCATTCAGATAATATTCTGCCTCCCTGTTTTTGTCACCATAGTGGATGACCTCACATTTATCCACATTATACTGCATCTGCCATTCATTTGCCCACTCACCTAAACTGTCCAAGTCAGGCTGCAGCCTCTTAGCATCCTCCTCACAGCTCACACTGCCACCCAACTTAGTGTTCTCTGCAAACCTGGAGATATTACTTTCAATTCCTTTGTCCAAATCATTGATGTATATTGTAAATAGCTGGGGTCCTAGCACTGAGCCTTGCGGTACCCCACCAGTCACTGCCTAACATTCTGAAAAGGACCCGTTTATCCTGACCTCTGCTTCCTGTCTGCCAACGAGTTCTCTATCCACATCAATACATTACCCCCAATACCATGTGCTTTCATTTTGCACACCAATCTCTTGTGTGGGACCTTATCAAAAGCCTTTTGAAAGTTCAAATACACCACAGCCACTGGTTCTCCCTTGTCCACTCTACCAGTTACATCCTCAAAAAATTCCAGAAGATTTGTCAAGCATGATTTCCCTTTCATAAATCCATGCTGACTTGGACCGATCCTGTCACTGCTCTCCAAATGTGCTGCTATTACGTCTTTAAGTACTGCACCAGCTGGCTCCTCGGACTGCTGCCGCTCCCAGTTGCTGTCGCCGCCCTTTATCCTCCTGTGCTGCTCCGCTCTCGCGATGCTGGCTCCTCGGACTATCACATCCAGGGCCTCCGCCACCTGCGGAATGTACTCGGTCATGGTGGCCTGCTGTCGGGATATGCCCCACAATGCTTCAATGAGCTGGTCACCAATGTCTACAGTTCTCCTGGACAACTGTACCATCTCTCTGCTGCCATGTGGCGCTCATAGAACACAACTACCATGTCCACGGGACCTCCGCGGGGTCGGCGGCGTCCTGGGGAGAAATGAGGTGCCCTGTGGTGAGGTGCTTGGGCCCGGTACCTCCAAAGTGGAGGCGGAAATGACGGGAGGACCACTAGATGGACTTGGGATGGAATGGCTTCTGGAGCGTGGCGATGCAGGTTCCTCGAAGTCCGCGCTCTCATCCATGCAGAACAGACCCAGCAGATTGACGGGCGATTATCGGACCTCCTCAGCACCAGATGTAGTAGGATCTTCCGCCGACTACTGCCCCGCATCCACACCTTCTGGCCTCTGTGGTCTTGCCTTGGAACATGCTGCTGGCTGAGCTGCAAAACGCAAATGAGGTTATTAGAGGAGAAAGGGGTGCTAGGGTCACAAGGTGAGTCCAGCGCTGCACGACAAAAGCACCACCGCTATCAAAATCATCGCAGACATCACATTTTAAGTCCATCAACACATTTGCATTGCAATGTTTTTCATCAGGCCATCATTATTTCCAGGACAATTTTAGAAATCATCTATCATTTATGATTGTCCGGATATGAGTTGGTGTGGCATCTATTGACTTTACTTCAGGCAATGGTGTAAGCTTTACTCACGTGGTATCACTTCAGGGTTTGCAGATGCATCCGCGGCTATCCGGGGGTGCTTCCCCACGAGTGCGAGCACCCGCTCCTCCATCTCAGTGATGTCGCTGGGGACTGGTGGCCCCCCACCCGTTCGCCTCTGCATGGACCTCATCTTCGATAGCTTCTTCTGTCAACAGTTCATATCTTCTGGTATGCCTTTGGGGGGACTCCCCACGCCCTCCCTGTGTCAAATCACCCTAGTGTAACTCAACGTCCTGCAGAAGGGAGGAATTTGCCTCATCCAAGAACCTCCTGGCTCTTTTGCGTCCTCCTATGTGCTCCTCTCCAACCTCACTGCTCTTTCCAGCGTCCGTCTCCACAGCGAGCTGTGATGCCTCCTCCTCTCTCTCTATTATAGGACAAATTCGGTCAAATATGTGGCTGGTAACAGCTACTTTTTGTTTGCCTACTTGCTGTGAAGCTCTAAAGTCTCCCTCCTTCCTCCCAAAGCAGCCAGCCACGCGTTCAGTACCTCTGAGCTCCCTCTCTCTCTGTCTCCTCTTCTGTGCATGTCATGATGACCCTTGACCTCCAGAATCGCGGGAATCGAGCGCTACTATGCCGTTGCTAATGACAGCCACACTTTACAAAAGTAGGTCAAAAAAATTTAACACTACCGCCCATTTTATATCGCTCGGGGTAACGTCCATTTTCAAAAGTGGAAACTAGGTGTTTTGAGAATGGGTGAGAAGCCTGCGATCTGAAAACCCTTTTTTAATGCTCTAAGGGGTGGTTTGCAGGGGGTCAGCTTTCCCTTCTGACCTTATATGAGCAGTTCCGAATCGCTCCCACACCTTTGGTTCGAGACACTGGAATTATGAAGGGACTGTGACAGACTTGGACAGACAATCGGTTTCAAGATAGGAAGCAGGTATGGCTTTATTGTGTTTAAAAAGAAGTAAAAGGCACACCTTTAATAACACACACAGACCAATACACACTGAAGGGTACAACACATTGAATAAAATGTCAAATTACAGCCTGTGGGGAAAAGAATACAGCTTAAACTCTAAATGGGGTAAAGAGGAGAATGCAGATACATTTACACAAGTTATCCCAGCCTCCCCCCTCCCAATTCCCCTAACTAACTAAGTTATAGCTCTGAGGGTTCAGGAGCTATGCTCACCAACCCCTTTAGACAGTTGCCGGTGAATCACGGTTTTGGGGTTCACTGCACTTGGCCTTCTAGGCGAGCCGTACCCCGGACGGAGGAGAGGACTTCGGACTGCGTAGTCTTCAGTTGGGGTGCGTCCGTTGATGCGGTAATTTGCGTTTTGGATGTTTGGGGTAAGTACCCACTTTCTTTGGTTAGGAATAGTTTTAGTTAGTCCCTTTTGCAAATTTCTCACCCGTTGGTCATTCAGAAGTAGATTGTAGAGTGGAAATAAAGGTCGATTCTTCAGTTTTTGCTGAGTTTCGGTTGGTCGTTTCGCTGGTTGTGGTAGCCCGGGTTTGTCAATTTGGTTGCTGACAACCTTCCATTTCGTGGGCCTCATGCTCGGTCGGTCCTTGACGATTTCTTGTAGTTTCCTTCACTACTCCATTTCTTCACTCCCCAGCTCCAGCTGCTTGTTTCTGTCTGTGTTCCTTTTGAGTCTGTGTTCCGTTCGAGTCTGTGTTCTGCTACTCTGTGTTCTGCTACGTTCTGCTAGTTTTTCCTTATAAAACTGGGGGATAGATATATCCCAAAAAAAGGCTCCGTTATCTCCCATCAAATCTCTTGAGCTCTGTTTAAACTGTTCTGTCCATTGATTTTCAAATGTCTCCTTTGTCAGGAGTAACTCGATTAGTGTGTGAGAATGTTCTATCACTGGTTTTGCATTGTTTTAGGATTGTCCAGTTTTTCTGACCATGATTTCCATTGTGCTTGATTGGGTAATTCGATTATCTCTTAGGGGGTGAATAGCCTGGGGTCTTTAATACACAAATTTGCTTCAGACGTTGGCCCCACCTCCTGTATTTGGTAATTCTTTTTCGCAGCCAAAATGTTGCAGAATCTTAAAATTGATATGCTCCTTTCCATAGATGTTTAGGGGATCTCAAGCTTCTGTAATTTAGATCCATTTTGAATTCCCTTTCCTATGAGTCCAAACACTGGGGGGGGGGTGTTCTCCATGAATGAATCCCCTTTTATCCCCCGCAGGCTTCGTCTGCCCCTTTAAACTCATTTTAAAAGCCCAGAAAGGGATTCTTCTCCTCTGCAGGGGAAAGGTACCTGGAACCTTTGCGAGATATTGGTAAATTCTACATTCCCCCTGTGATACCATATCACTTATGGTATCATTCTTCGAGGTGAGCAAAGTTCCTGACTCCCAAGAGATAACCTTCCCCGTAAATTAGCTAAACTAATACCCAAAATGCATTACACTTATGCAACATCACCATAGATGCACACTTTCCCTTTACAGGTACAAACCTTTTACATTTATACCCTCCCAGCTTGGAGGGGGTTCAATCACTACAATTGTATTTCAGCACAGTTACATTTCATTTCAGTTACATTATATTCATCAGCATATAGGCAACGTACAACCACATTACAGAAGGAAAAAAACATCGATTAAAATTAAACAACATCAATTGGTCTCCTGAGGTTTGTCCATCACCCGGTAATGTCTGGATCCTGCCCTTGAGAACTGCTCTCAGACTGGCTGACACACAAGACAAACTCAAAATAATTACCTAAACATTACTGCAACATAAACCTCAATTCTAAACTAAACCTTAAAATGTAAAATGGTGCAGTCAGCTGCCTTAAAGTAAAATTAGAGCTATGTACAACCGCCACCGGTCTCCGGGTGGCCTGGTTAGTCCCTGTCAGGCCCATGCCTTGTGCAGCCTGATAGCCGCCTGGGTGCTAGGGTTTCCCCGCAGCCGGTGAGCTGGAGACCCTTGTCTCTGGGACAGCTCATTGCTACTGCTCCTGTGAGACCCCCTGGCTGGGGGTCCCTACTCTGAGCGGGCTCTGTACTTCTGACCTTCGGCCTTTCCTGTCGGGCTGCCCTTCTCCGAGGGTAGAATCGCTGAGGCTCAGATGCCGGTGACCACGGGATCTTTGGCCGTGATGTACGGAGGGTCCTTCTCAGGGCTTGGGTTACTGGGGTTGCGTCCGAATCCCAAACGATGGGTGGGATAGCCCCTCCAGAACTGCAATTCACTGCCCCTATAGGCACGGTTTCTGAGCCTGCCACATTCCCTGTGCGCCCTCCACCGTCGGAGGCGGCCAACGGAGGGTCCCTGTCCTGAGGACGGTTCACCCCTCCCGGCTGCCCTCTGTGCTTGGCTGACCCTGGGTTGTACAGCTTGCACTGGTTGATGTGGAACCACTTAGTACGACGGGGCAGTTTTATGGCATAGACCATCGGGCTTGCCTTGTCCACAATGCTGTATGGCCCCATATATAATGCTTCAAAAACCCCGACCCGAGCATAGTTCCTCACCATGACCTGGTCCCCTATCTCCCATTCGTGGTGTTTGCTGGGTTCTAGCAGCATTCGGTTACTCCGATGCTGTCTGCCCATGTTACCAGCAGCCTGCCAGTGAATCTGTTTGAGGTGTTCAAACAGGTTCCTGACAAACCGGTCCCGGTTCACCTCTCTGAGCTGACATTCTGTGAGCACCGGGGCTAGGACATGGGTGGGGGTCCGCATGATCCGGCCAGTCATGAGCTCGTATGGGGAATACCCGGTGCTCTTTGACTGGCTGGCTCGGATCCCCATTAGGACCAACGGTAAGACCTCCACCCACTTTTGGGGTGAGTCTCCCGTTTCCTTCCGCAGCCTTTCTTTAATGGTGCGGTTTAAACGCTCCACAATAACCGATGACTGTGGATTGTGGGCAACATGCCATTTCCCCTCAATGCTGAGCACCTTAAGGGTTGCCTGCATTACCTGCCCGGTGAAATGGCTCCCCTGGTCTGACTCCACATACTGTGGGAGTCCCCACTGGGAGAACACTTCCCTCACTAGAATCTTAGCTGTCCCTAGTGCGGTGGCTGTTCGGCAGGGGAAGGCTTCAACCCATTTTGAGAACACGTCCACCAGGACAAGGCAGTATTTGTAGCCTCCCTGGGCAGTGGGTAGGGGCCCGATGCAGTCAATTTGGATTGATTGCCATGGTCCCTCTACCCTCCTGACGTGTCCTAGGGACACCTTCCTTTTCTGGGGGGCAGGGTTGTTTGCAGCACACACCAGGCAGTTCGCACAGAACTCGCGGACGTCCTCCCTGAGTCCCGGCCACCATCCTGCCTGTTCCACCCGTTGCCAGGTGGTCTCAGGCCCGGGATGTCCCGCTCCTGGACCCTCATGGGCCAGTTTTAGGAATTCCCTCTGGTGCTGCTGTGGCACGACCCATTGTCCCTCTTTAAACAGCATGCCTTCCTTAACGGTAATGGCTGCTGTGCCGTACGGACCTTCTACTCTCTCTCCTCTAGCTAGCGCATTCAGGACAGCTTTCAGACCGGGTCCTGTGCCTGAACTGTTTTTAAGTCCGGGGCCAAAGCTCTCCCTGTACTCTCTGCTGCCCTGTTCTTATTCTTGACCGCTGCTATGCGGCCGGTGTCATAGTGGTCCCAGAACTTTCCCGTGCGGGCACCTTCTTTGACCAGTTTGTCAGCCTGTTGGTTTCCCTCTGCACGGGGTTCGGTTTTTGATTGGGCCTTCACCTCATGTATGTGGACCTTTCCTTCTTCCCCCACCGCTATCATGATTTTCTCCAGCAGGGGTCTCCCGTCAGCGGACGTGTATCCGCGACGGGACCAGATAGCCAGGTACTCCGTACATGAATTGCAGGTGAACATACTGTCCGAGCAAATCGTGTACGGGGTAGGGAATTCCTCGGGGTGGGTCACCACCTACATTACAGCAGACAGTTCAGCATGCTGGGCGCTCATGGTGCTGGGGAGCTTGATTGCCAGGGCAATATCTGCCCTTGGGTCGTAGACTCTGGACCCAGTGAGTCGTTCGCCAGCAGATACCGTGCTGGACCCGTCCACATAGATGTCCCGGCCTGTAGGGTGTAACCCAGCCTGAAGGCCAATGTTCACCTTCCATACCCCTTCTATGGAGCACCTGTGGGCTTTCCCTGGATAGATTAGGTTGGCTGCGAGCCTTGGCTCGCGGGGGCCTTCTACTCTGAGGTCCATCTGGGAGAGGAGCAGGGTCCAGCGAGCAATGTTGGCACTGCTCACCGTCCCGTCCTTAATCGTCCCATCTAGGAGCATCTGAGTAGGTGTGTGGTGGGTTAGGAGTGTTAGAGGAGACCCTCCCGTGAAGATCAAGGATCTTTTCACTGCCCAATGTGTGGCTAGGTGGTGTCTCTCACAGTTGGAGTACCCCTTCTCCACATCTGTGAGGATCCTGGAGGAGTAAACCACCAGCCTCAGCTGGCCGTGCCGCTCTTGAAGCAGCACTGAGCTCAAACTGTCCCCGCTGGCTGCCACCTCCAGGAAAAACTCCTTTCCTACATCTATCGCTCCCAAGGCTGGCGTGGTCTGCAAGTCCTTCTTGAGCTGATTAAATGCTGCCTCGCAACCCTCATCCCAGTCCCACTCTACACCCTTGTGTACGAGCCTGAGCAGAGGGGCTGCAGTGGCTGCATAATCCTCAATGAAGTCTCTGCAGTACCCGGTGAGTCCGAGAAAGGATCTTACCCCTGTCACTGTGTTGGGGGCTGGTAACTCCTGTACTGCCTCCCTTCTAGCCTTGCCTATGGCCCTTTCCCCAGCGCGCACAGTCAGCCCCAGGAATTGACTTCCTTCTGGCCGATCTGTGCCTTCTTGGGGTTTACTTTAAACCCTTCTTCTTTTAGCAGCTCCAGCAGCTCAGCCAGCAGTGGGCCATGCTCCTCCCCCTGATCGGTGAACAGGAGCAGGTCATCCACATACTGCACCAACTGCTGGGGTCTGCTAAAGCCCTTTAAACAGTTCGCCATACATTGGTGAAAAATGCTGGTGCTGTTGTGGAAGCCTTGGGGAAGACAGTTCCACATGTATTTTTGGCCCTTAAAGGTAAAGGCGAACTTGTACTGGTCCTCCCGTTTTAAAGGAATGGACCAGAACCCATTTGAAATGTCCAGCACCGTGAAAATGGTCGCAGATGCTGGAATACTCCTTATGAGATCCGCTACGGCTGCTACAGTGGGTGCACAGGCAGGGATATTCTTATTTAGTACTCGATTGTCCACGGTGGCCCTCCAGGAGTTGTCCGGTTTCTTAACCGGCCACAGTGGAGAGTTCACATGGGTAGCTATCGGTCTTAACACCCCTTGCTCTACCAGTGATCCCAGCGCCGTTGTCAGGTCTGCCTCTGCCTCCCTGGGGAAGTTATATTGCTTTTGTCATGGGGTCCCCTACTATACTAACTTCCACCCCCGTTACCCTACCACAGTCATGTTTGTGGGTGGCAAATGCTGCAAGGTGTGCCCGTACATATGCCTGGTACTCCACTGGGGTGTTACTGACCAGTAATTCCAAGTCATAACCCTCCTTTGGCTTCACGGTACACAATGTTCCCTTGGCCCCTTTTTCTGGGATCACCGCCACTTCACCTTCCCTGTCAGTCTCTATGGCTCCCCATAGACAGTGGTTCCTGAGATCCACTAGGATCTGGTGGCCAATGATAAAATCAGCCCCCAGGATCCCTTTTCCCTCCCCATAGACAGAGGTTCCTGAGATCCACTAGGATCTGGTGGCCAATGATAAAATCAGCCCCCAGGATCCCTTTTCCCTTCTGCTCCCATTTCATCAGGACACACTTCCATTTGGTTTTGAGTGTCCCTAACTGAATGGTGAGCGGGATGGAAAACGAACCAGTTTGCTCATTGCCTGTAAACCCCACGAGACTGTACGGGACCACGTTCGATAGAGGTGAGGTAGCTGGGTTATCTGCATATACAAGGGTGCTGGAAGCACCAGTATCTAGCAGGTAGGTTCCTTTCACTTTCTCCACCTCCATCATAACGCACGGTCTCTTCCAGGCATCGTACTCTGGTACACAGGCTGCGCTGGCTCTAGTCATGCATCTGGGTGGGTTGGAGCAGAGGGTTTTACCGTACCGGCTACTAGACCAGTTGCAATAGCTACTACTCCCTCTCCGTTTATGAGTGTCTGTAGGGTGGCTACGAGTGTCTCATATGAGTCGGGTGTTCCTGCCCCACCCTTACGGGCTGGGGCTGAAGTGGCCTTTCCCTTAGTCTCTTTCCATGGGTTCCTACAGTCCTTCCTCCAGTGCCCACTTTTCCCACACCCAAAACACTCGCCCCCTTTGTGGGGAGGGTTCCCACCTTCCTGATGCCACTCTCTCTTGCCTTGGCTGGGTTTAATCTCATGGACCCTCCCTTTAGAGGAGGGCTCCTCAGTCCCTCTACCGTTCCCGTAAGCCAGGGTCAACTGTCTGACCACTGTCTCCTCGGTGGTTCTGGGATCTCTTGGATGGAACTAGACCTCGGCTTTTGCCTTTACTTCAGGTAAGCTGTTTGCCACCAGGCTGCGGAGCCAGTGAGCCAGCTCGTTAGGGTTCAGGTGGGCCCGGTCAAGAACCCCACTACAGACCCTTTCGTAGACCGGCCACAACCTGTCGGCGAAAGCCTGTGGAGTCTCCCCATCGAGCTGCACTGTTTTCACCACTTGGGAGAAAGGACTCCCGTCGTTCATACCCATGGCCTCTAGAATCTCCTCCTTAACCGTAGCGTACGTGTTTCGCCCCTTTCTGCTGTCTGCAGAGAGGGAATGGCACAGCTTGGTGTCTAGCGAGAAGAGCAACAGCTTAGCCTGCTCTGAATCATCGCACCCGTTAATATCCCCTGTGTGTTCCACTTCCAGGAAGTGTATTGAGGGATCCCCTTGTTGGGTGAGCTTATTTAGGTGGCCTATCATAGCCCTCAGTTTTTGGGTGTCGTGGGGGACTACGAAGTTGCTTTCTAGGGGTCCTGCTGCCCCATTGGCATCAGGCGGGCCAAACCTCTGCTGCCGGACCGGGTGCATTGGCCCTGGTTCCGGCCCTTCTTGTATTGGCTCGCCCTCTTCCCCCTGCTGCCAAACCGAGTTAAAACTCAGGGCTGCCGGTGTTGGTAGTTTGCAATCCTTGCCTGCCCCGCACTCTGGCTGACACCCCTGCTGCCCCGGGCCATTCCTGGGAGCTGCAGGCGGTGACTGAGGGGTTTCTCCTTGCCCAACCAGGTGTTCCTGGGCTAAACCCGGGTTTATCAGGCACACCATGCCTTTAGCCCGGGATAGAGCAAGGTTCAAGCTTTGGATCTGCTGCTGGCAGTGGCCGTGGTCTCCTGCCTCAAATTCCCTGGTACTGGCTACCTTATAGGCTTCCTGAATGTCTCTCACCCTCTCCCCGTACTCTTTAACTTGCTTGGCGAGGCAGGAATTCTCTTCCTGCAACGCCCGTTCGCTATTCTTGGCTTCAATAATCTGACACCATAAAAGGTCCAATTGGGTTTTGTGCCTTTCTTTAGTGAGCTCTCTACTTTCCTTTAACTGTTCCACCTCTGTCCACAGCCTTTCCCCGACTGTGGCCCTTGCGCTGGACCTCTCTTCTGCCTGTCTCAATACTTCCTTTAATTTCTCATTCTCCTCATCTAGAAGCCGGATCTGTTGCTGAAGGCAATTAGACAAATGGCCTTCTCTATCGACCTTTAATGGTACTTGCTCTCGGTCCATTGAGCTGCAGCATCTTCTGGACGCTCAGCATACAATAGATCAAGTACCCACTCCTTAGCCACATTTACCCTCTTAAACACATACGAGGAAATTCCCTCTTCCATTTTGCTTCTTTTCCTGAAATCAGTCTCTCTCTTATCACGTCCCTTGTACCAGTGTCCCATCTGGGGTGGTTTGCAGGGGGTCAGCTTTCCCTTCTGACCTTATATGAGCAGTTCCGAATCGCTCCCACACCTTTGGTTCGAGACACTGGAATTATGAAGGGACTGTGACAGACTTGGACAGACAATCGGTTTCAAGGTAGGAAGCAGGTATGGCTTTATTGTGTTTAAAAAGAAGTAAAAGGCACACCTTTAATAACACACACAGACCAATACACACTGAAGGGTACAACACATTGAATAAAATGTTAAATTACAGCCTGTGGGGAAAAGAATACAGCTTAAACTCTAAATGGGGTAAAGAGGAGAATGCAGATACATTTACACAAGTTATCCCAGCCTCCCCCTCCCAATTCCCCGAACTAACTAAGTTGTAGCTCTGAGAGTTCAGGGGCTATGCTCACCAATCCCATTAGACAGTTGCCGGTGAATCATGGTTTCGGGGTTCGCTGCACTTGGCCTTCTAGGCAAGCCGTACCCCGGACGGAGGAGAGGACTTCGGACTGCGTAGTCTTCAGTTGGGGTGCGTCCGTTGATGCGGTAATTTGCGTTTTGGATGTTTGGGGTAAGTCCCCACTTTCTTTGGTTAGGAATAGTTTTAGTTAGTCCCTTTTGGTAATTTCTCACCCGTTGGTCATTCAGAAGTAGATTGTAGATTGGAAATAAATGTCGATTCTTCAGTTTTTGCCGAGTTGGTTTTGGGTGGTCGTTTTGTTGGTTGTGGTAGCCCGGGTTTGTCAATTTGCTTGCTGACAACCTTCCATTTCGTGGGCCTCATGCTCGGTCGGTCCTTGACGATTTCTTGTAGTTTCCTTCACTACTCCATTTCTTCACTCCCCAGCTCCAGCTGCTTGTTTCTGTCTGTGTTCCTTTCGAGTCTGTGTTCCGTTCAAGTCTGTGTTCTGCTACTCTGTGTTCTGCTACGTTCTGTGTTCTGCTACCTTTCCTTGTAAAACTGGGGGATAGATATATCCCAAAAAAAGGCTCCGTTATCTCCCATCAAATCTCTTGAGCTCTGTTTAAACTGTTCTGTCCATTGATTTTCAAATGTCTCCTTTGTCAGCAGTAACTCGATTAGGGTGTGAGAATGTGCTATCACTGGTTTTGCATTGTTTTAGAATTGTCCAGTTTTTCTGACCATGATTTCCATTGTGCTTGCTTGGGTAATTCGATTATCTCTTAGGGGGTGAATAGCCTGGGGTCTTTAATACACAAATTTGTTTCAGACGTTGGCTCCACCTCCTGTATTTGGTAACTCTTTTTCGCAGCCAAAATGTTGTAGAATCTTAAAATTGATATGCTCCTTCCCATAGATGTTTAGGGGATCTCAAGCTTCTGTAATTTAGATCCATTTTGAATTCCCTTTCCTATGAGTCCAAACACTGGGGGGGGGGGGGGTCTCCATGAATGAATCCCCTTTTATCCCCCGCAGGCTTCGACTGCCCCTTTAAACTCATTTTAAAAGCCCAGAAAGGGATTCTTCTCCTCTGCAGGGGAAAGGTACCTGGAATCTTTGCGAGATATTGGTAAATTCTACAATGCCCACGCCAGAAATATCGCCCATTTTAGGGCAATAACCACAAAAGTGCATGTTCTAGCCCATAGATTTAGAACATTTTAATAATTGTAAAATTTGTTGGCACTTCACTGATTGGAATTGACCTTGGACAGGAGATGCATTGGGAGTTACATCAGCATTTTTACACCAGACTGATGTAAAAAATTTGTTCATTGTTTATGGATGTAGTTGGCAAGGCCAGCATTTATTGCCCATCCCTAATTGCCCTTGAGAAGGTGGTGGTGAGCCGCCTTCTTTAACTGCTGCAATCCGTAAGTTGAAAATACTCCCACAGTGCTGTTAGTGAGAGAGTTCCAGGATTTTGACCCAGCAACGATGAAGTAACTCTGATATATTTCCAAGTCAGGATGGTGGGTGACTTGGAGGGGATGTCATACCATGCTGCCATCCTCCTTTTCGGTGCTGGAGGTCATGGGTTTGGGAGGTGCTGTCGAAGAAGCTTTGGCGAATTGCTGCAGTGCATCATCATCATCATAGGCAGTCCCTCGAAACGAGGATGACTTGCTTCCACGCCAAAAAAGATGAGTTTACAGGTGTTTCGAATGAAGAACCTGAACTACATCCTGAAGGGTGGAAGATGTCTGTGTGTGGATTTTTTTAACGTGTGGTGACCGTTGCACACCAGCCACAACACGGGCTTGACAGAGCTATGTCTTGGTCCAGTGGCAAGGATTAACCAAGACAATTGGAGACCTGCTCTGCTGCACGGACCTACTGCACACACATATTGCAGTGTGGGCTAGCCCGTGCTGCCCCTGGGCCCCTGGCACCCTGGCCCAGAATTCACGCCTTCCCTGGGCCCGATCACATCCCTCCACAGTCTCTCGCTGCTCTTTCGCCCCGACATTGCCACTCCTGCTGTATCTGCCCATGCTCCAATCACTGACCTGGACCTTGCTGACATCATTCTTCACTGCCGTTGCTCTCCTGCACCAGCTCGCGCTGCTCCCTGAAGTGACATACCTCCGTGCTGTCCAGGGGCCGCTGTTCGCTGCTCCTTTTATGGCTGCAGTGCATCTTGTAGATGGTACACACTGCAGCCAGGGTGTGCCAGTGGTGGAGGGAGTGAATGTTTAAGGTGGTGGATGGGGTGCCAATCAAGAGGGCTGCTTTGTCCTGGATGGTGCCGAGCTTTTTGAGTGTTGTTGGAGCTGCACTCATCCAGGCAAGTGGAGAGTATTCCATCACACTCTTGACTTGTGCCTTGTAGATGGTGGGAAGGTTTTGGGGAGTCAGGAGGTGAGACACTCGCCGCAGAATACCCAGCCTCTGACCTGCTCTTGTAGCCACAGTTTTTATGTGGCTGGTCCAGTTAAGTTTCTGATCAATGATAACATCTGGATGTTGATGGTGAGCGATTTGGTGATGGTAATGCCATTGAATGTTAAGGGGAGGTGGTTAGACTCACTTGTTGGAGAGAGTTATAGCTGAGCACTTGTGTGGCGTGAATGCTACTTGTCAATTATCAGCCCAAGCCTGAATGTTTTCCAGGTCTTGCTGCATGTGGGCATGGACTGCTTCATTATCTGAGAAGTTGTGAATGGAACTGAACACTGGGCAGTCATCAGCAAACACCCCATTTTTAAAGATATGATGGAGGGAAAATCATTGATGAAGCAGCTGAAGATGGTTGGGCCTAGGACACAGCCCTGAGGAACTCCTGCAGTGATCTCCGTGGGCTGGGATAATTGGCTTCCAGCAATCACAGCCATTTTCTGTTGTGCGAGTATGACTCCAGCCAGTGGAGAGTTTTACCCCTGATTCCCATTGACTTCAATTATACTAGGGATCTGTGATGCCACATTCTGTTAAATGCAGCCTCAATGTGAAGGTCAGTCACTCTCACCTCACCTCAAATTGTCTCTAATATTTGTACATTAGTGTCAATTTTAGTCCAGTATGGTGAATGGAAGGATAATTTAATCCTGGCTGCAGGATTAAGATTAGGTCAATTCGAGGGACACTG
The DNA here is from genome assembly GCF_044704955.1 of Pristiophorus japonicus. Lineage (NCBI taxonomy): Eukaryota > Metazoa > Chordata > Chondrichthyes > Pristiophoridae > Pristiophorus > Pristiophorus japonicus. The sequence continues at coordinate 158,924,734 of NC_091984.1, forward strand.
GATCAATGGGAGAGACACTGGGTCACTGGGAGAGACTGGGTCACTGGGAGGGACACTGGGTCAATGGTAGAGATACTGGATCACTGCGAGAGACACTGGGTCAATGGGATAGACATTAAGTCACTGGGAGAGACACTGAGTCACTGGGAGAGACACTGGGTCAGTGGGAGATATACTGGGTCACTGGGAGAGACACTGTGTCAATGGGAGAGATACTAAGTCACTGGGAGAGACACTGAGTCACTGGGAGAGACACTGGTTTACTGGGTCAGTGGGAGAGACACTGGGTCAATGGAGAGACACTGGGTCAATGGGAGAGATACTGGGTCAATGGGAGAGACACTGGGTCAATGGGAGAGACACTGGGACAAGGGGAGAGACATTGAGTCACTGGGAGAGACACTGGGTCAATTGGAGAGACACTGGATCACTGGCATAGACACTGGGTCAATAGGAGAGACACTGGGTTGCTGGGAGAGACACTGGGTCAGTTGGAGAGACACTGGGTCAATGGGAGATACACTGGCTGACTGGGTCACTGTGAGAGACACTGGGTCAATGGAAGAGACACAGGGTCACTGGGAGAGATACTGGGTCAATGGGAGAGTCATTGGGAGAGACACTGTATGACTGGGAGAGACAATGGGTCAATGGGAGAGTCACTGGTTCAATGGGAGAGACACTGGGTCAATGGGAGATAAACTGGGTCACTGGGAGAGATACTGGGTCAATGGGAGAGACACTGGGTCAATGGGAGAGACACTGGGTCAATGGGAGAGACACTGGGTCACTGGGTCATTGGGAGAGACACTGGGTCAATGGGAGAGACACTGGGTCAATTGGAAAGACACTGGGTCAATGGGAGAGACACTGGGTCAATGGGAGAGACACTGGGTCAATGGGAGAGACATTGAGTCACTGGGAGAGACACTGGGTCAATGGGAGAGACACTGGGTCAATGGAGAGAGACTGGGTCAATGGGAGAGACACTGGGTCAATGGAGAGACACTGGGTCAATGGGAGAGACATTGGTCACTGGGTCACTGGGAGAGACACTGGGTCAATGGGAGAGACACTGGTTTACATTGAGAGACACTGGGCCATTGGGAGAGATGCTGGATCAATGGGAGAGACACTGTGTCAATGGGAGAGACACTAATTCACTGGGAGAGACACTGAGTCACTGGGAGATATGATGGGTCACTGGGTCAGTGGGAGAGACGCTGGGTCAATGGAGATACACTGGGTCAATGGAGAGACAGTGGGTCAATGGAGAGACACTGTGTTAATGGGAGAGACAGTGGTTCAATGGAGAGACACTGGGTCAATGGAAGAGACAGTGGGTCAATGGGAGAGACACTTGGTCAATGGAGAGAAACTGTGTCAATGGGACAGATACTGGGTCAATGGGAGAGACATTGATTCACTTGGAGAGACACTGGGTCACTGGAGATACACTGGGTTAATGGGAGAGACAATGGGTCCAATGGGAGAGACATTGGGTCAATGGGAGAGATACTGGGTCAATGGGAGAGACACTGGGTCAATGGAGAGAAACTGTGTCAATGGGAGCGATACTTGGTCAATGCAAGAGACATTGAGTCACTGGGAGAGACGCTGGGTCAATGGGAGAGACATTGAGTCACTGGGAGAGACACTGGGTCAATGGGAGAGACACTGGGTCAATGTGGAGAGACTGGGTCAATGGGAGAGACACTGAGTCAATGGAGAGACACTGGGTCAATGGGAGAGACATTGGTCACTGGGTCACTGGGAGAGACACTGGGTCAATGGGAGAGACACTGGGTCACTGGGGGAGACACTGGGTCAATGGGAGAGACATTGGTCATTGGGTCACTGGGAGAGACACTGGGTCAATGGGAGAGACACTGGGTCAGTGGGAAAGACACTGGTTCAATGGAGAGACATTGGTCACTGGGTCACTGGGAGAGACACTGGGTCAATAGGAGATACATTGGATCAATGGGAGATACATTGGTCACTGGGTTACTGGGAGAGACACTGGGTCAATGGGAGATATACTGGGTTACTGCGAGAGATACGGGGTCAATGGGAGAGACACCGGGTCACTGAGAGATACACTAGGTCAATGGAGAGACACTGTGTCAATGGGAGAGACACTGGGTCAATGGGAGAGACATTGAGTCACTGGAAGAGAAACTGGGTCAAGAGAGAGACATTGAGTCACTGGGAGAGACACTGGGTCAATTGCAGAGACACTGGGTCAATGGGAGAGACACTGGGTCAATGGAGAGACACTGGGTCAATGGGAGAGACACTGGGTCACTGGGAGAGACACTGAGTCAATGGGAGAGAAACTGGGTCAATGGGAGAGACACTGGGTCAATGGGAGAGACACTGGGTTAATGGGAGAGATACTGGGTCACTGGGAGAGACACTGAGTCAATGGGACAGACACTGGGTCACTGGGAGAGAGACTGGTTCAATGGGAGAGACACTGGGTCACTGGGAGAGAGACTGGGTCAATTGGAGAGACACTGGATCACTGGCATAGACACTGGGTCAATAGGAGAGACACTGGGTTGCTGGGAGAGACACTGGGTCAGTTGGAGAGACACTGGGTCAATGGGAGATACACTGGCTGACTTGGTCACTGTGAGAGACACTGGGTCAATGGAAGAGACACAGGGTCACTGGGATAGATACTGGGTCAATGGGAGAGTCATTGGGAGAGACACTGTATGACTGGGAGAGACAATGGGTCAATAGGAGAGTCACTGGTTCAATGGGAGAGACACTGGGTCAATGGGAGAGAAACTGGGTTACTGGGAGAGATACTGGGTCAATGGGAGAGACACTGGGTCAATGGGAGAGACACTGGGTCAATGGGAGAGACACCGGGTCACTGGGTCATTGGGAGAGACACTGGGTCAATGGGAGAGACACTGGGTCAATGGAGAGATACTGGGTCAATGGGAGAGACACTGGGTCAATGGAGAGTCACTGGGTCAATGGGAGAGACATTGGTCACTGGGTCACTGGGAGAGACACTGGGTCAATGGGAGAAACACTGGTTTACATTGAGAGACACTGGGCCATTGGGAGAGATGCTGGATCAATGGGAGAGACACTGTGTCAATGGGAGAGACACTAAGTCACTGGGAGAGACACTGAGTCACTGGGAGATACGATGGGTCACTGGGTCAGTGGGAGAGACACTGGGTCAATGGAGATACACTGGGTCAATGGAGAGACAGTGGGTCAATGGAGAGACACTGTGTTAATGGGAGAGGCAGTGGTTCAATGGAGAGACACTGGGTCAATGGGAGAGACAGTAGGTCATTGGGAGAGACACTGAGTCACTGGGAGATACGATGGGTCACTGGGTCAGTGGGAGAGACACTGGGTCAATGGAGATACACTGGGTCAATGGAGAGACAGTGGGTCAATGGAGAGACACTGTGTTAATGGGAGAGACAGTGGTTCAATGGAGAAACACTGGGTCAATGGGAGAGACAGTGGGTCAATGGGAGAGACACTGGGTCAATGGAGAGAAACTGTGTCAATGGGACAGACACTGGGTCAATGGGAGAGACATTGATTCACTTGGAGAGACACTGGGTCACTGGAGATACACTGGGTCAATTGGAAAGACACTGGGTCAATGGGAGAGATACTGGGTCAATGGGAGAGACACTGGGTCAATGGGAGAGACATTGAGTCACTGGGAGAGACACTGGGTCAATGGGAGAGACACTGGGTCAATGGAGAGAAACTGTGTCAATGGGACAGATACTGGGTCAATGGGAGAGACATTGATTCACTTGGAGAGACACTGGGTCACTGGAGATACACTGGGTTAATGGGAGAGACAATGGGTCCAATGGGAGAGTCATTGGGTCAATGGGAGAGATACTGGGTCAATGGGAGAGACACTGGGTCAATGGAGAGAAACTGTGTCAATGGGAGCGATACTTGGTCAATGGAAGAGATATTGAGTCACTGGGAGAGACACTGGGTCAATGAGAGAGACAGTGGGTCAATGGGAGAGACACTGGGTCAATGGGGAGAGACTGGGTCAATGGGAGAGACACTGAGTCAATGGAGAGACACTGGGTCAATGGGAGAGACATTGGTCACTGGGTCACTGGGAGAGACACTGGGTCAATGGGAGAGACATTGGTCACTGGGTCACTGGGAGAGACACTGGGTCAATGGGAGAGACACTGGGTCAGTGGGAAAGACACTGGTTCAATGGAGAGACATTGGTCACTGGGTCACTGGGAGAGACACTGGGTCAATGGGAGAGACACTGGGTCAATGGGAGAGACACTGGATCAATGGGAGAGACATTGGTCACTGGGTCACTGGGAGAGACACTGGGTCAATGGGAGAGACATTGGTCACTGGGTCACTGGGAGAGACACTGGGTCAATGGGAGAGACATTGGTCACTGGGTCACTGGGAGAGACACTGGGTCAATGGGAGAGACACTGGGTCAGTGGGAAAGACACTGGTTCAATGGAGAGACATTGGTCAATGGGTCACTGGGAGAGACATTGGGTCAATGGGAGAGACACTGGGTCAATGGGAGAGACACTGGGTCAATGGGGAGAGACTGGGTCAATGGGAGAGACACTGAGTCAATGGAGAGACACTGGGTCAATGGGAGAGACATTGGTCACTGGGTCACTGGGAGAGACACTGGGTCAATGGGAGAGACATTGGTCACTGGGTCACTGGGAGAGACACTGGGTCAATGGGAGAGACACTGGGTCAGTGGGAAAGACACTGGTTCAATGGAGAGACATTGGTCACTGGGTCACTGGGAGAGACACTGGGTCAATGGGAGATACATTGGATCAATGGGAGATACATTGGTCACTGGGTTACTGGGAGAGACACTGGGTCAATGGGAGATATACTGGGTTACTGCGAGAGATACTGGGTCAATGGGAGAGACACCGGGTCACTGGGAGATACACTAGGTCAATGGAGAGACACTGTGTCAATGGGAGAGACACTGGGTCAATGGGAGAGACATTGAGTCACTGGAAGAGAAACTGGGTCAAGAGAGAGACATTGAGTCACTGGGAGAGACACTGGGTCAATTGCAGAAACACTGGGTCAATGGGGGAGACACTGGGTCAATGGAGAGACACTGGGTCAATGGGAGAGACACTGGGTCACTGGGAGAGACACTGAGTCAATGGGAGAGACACTGGGTCAATGGGAGAGACACTGGGTCAATGGGAGAGACACTGGGTTAATGGGAGAGACACTGGTTCAATGGAGAGACATTGGTCACTGGGTCATTGGGAGAGACACTGGGTCAATGGGAGATACATTGGATCAATGGGAGATACATTGGTCACTGGGTTACTGGGAGAGACACTGGGTCAATGGGAGATATACTGCGTTACTGCGAGAGATACTGGGTCAATGGGAGAGACACCGGGTCACTGGGAGATACACTAGGTCAATGGAGAGACACTGTGTCAATGGGAGAGACACTGGGTCAATGGGAGAGACATTGAGTCACTGGAAGAGAAACTGGGTCAAGAGAGAGACATTGAGACACTGGGAGAGACACTGGGTCAATTGCAGAGACACTGGGTCAATGGGAGAGACAATGGCTCAATGGGAGAGAGCCTGGGTCACTGGGAGCGACACTGGGTCAGTGGGAGAGATACTGTGTCACTGGGAGAGACACTGTGTCAATGGAAGAGATACTAAGTCACTGGGAGAGACACTGGGTCACTGGGAGAGACACTGGGTCACTGGGTCAGTGGGAGAGACACTGGGTCAATGGAGAGACACTGGGTCAATGGGAGAGACAATGGGTCAATGAAGAGACACTGGGTCAATGGGAGAGATAATGGGTCACTGGGAGAGACACTGGGTCAATGGGAGAGACACTGGGTCAATGGGAGAGATACTGGGTCACTGGGAGAGACACTGGGTCAATAGGAGAGACACTGGGTCAATGGGAGAGACACTGGATCAATGGGAGAGACACTGGGTCACTGGGAGGTACATTGGGTCAGTGGGAGAGATACTGGGTCACTGGGAGATACACTGAATCACTGGGAGAGACACTGGGTCACTGGGTCAGTGGGAGAGACACTGGGTCAATGGAGAGACACTGGGTCAATCGGAGAGACACTGGGTCAATGGGAGAGACAATGGGTCAATGGAGAGATACTGGGTCAATGGGAGAGATACTGGTTCAATGGGAGAGACACTGGGTCAATGGAGATACACTGTGTCAATGGGAGAGACACTGGGTCAATGGGGGAGACATCGCGTCACTGGGAGAGACACTGGGTCAATGGGAGAGACACCGGGTCACTGGGAGAGACACTGGGTCAATGGGAGAGACACTGGGTCAATGGGAGAGACACTGGGTCAATTGGAAAGACACTGGGTCAATGGGAGAGACACTGGGTCAATGGGAGAGACACTGGGTCAATGGGAGAGACATTGAGTCACTGGGAGAGACACTGGGTCAATGGGAGAGACACTGGGTCAATGGAGAGAGACTGGGTCAATGGGAGAGCCACTGGGTCAATGGAGAGTCACTGGGTCAATGGGAGAGACATTGGTCACTGGGTCACTGGGAGAGACACTGGGTCAATGGGAGAAACACTGGTTTACATTGAGATACACTGGGCCATTGGGAGAGATGCTGGATCAATGGGAGAGACACTGTGTCAAATGGAGAGACACTAAGTCACTGGGAGAGACACTGAGTCACTGGGAGATACGATGGGTCACTGGGTCAGTGGGAGAGACACTGGGTCAATGGAGATACACTGGGTCAATGGAGAGACAGTGGGTCAATGGAGAGACACTGTGTTAATGGGAGAGACAGTGGTTCAATGGAGAGACACTGGGTCAATTGGAGAGACAGTGGGTCAATGGGAGAGACACTGGGTCAATGGAGAGAAACTGTGTCAATGGGACAGATACTAGGTCAATGGGAGAGACATTGATTCACTTGGAGAGACACTGGGTCACTGGAGATACACTGGGTTAATGGGAGAGACAATGGGTCCAATGGGAGAGACACTGGGTCACTGGGAGAGACACTGGGTCAATGGGAGAGACACTGGGTCAATGGGAGAGATACTGGGTTACTGGGAGAGACACTGGGTCAATGGGAGAGACATTGGTCACTGGGTCACTGGGAGAGACACTGGGTCAATGGGAGAGACATTGGTCACTGGGTCACTGGGAGAGACACTGGGTCAATGGGAGAGACACTGGGTCAGTGGGAAAGACACTGGTTCAATGGAGAGACATTGGTCACTGGGTCACTGGGAGAGACACTGGGTCAATGGGAGAGACACTGGGTCAATGGGAGAGACACTGGGTCAATGGGGAGAGACTGGGTCAATGGGAGAGACATTGGTCACTGGGTCACTGGGAGAGACACTGGGTCAATGGGAGAGACATTGGTCACTGGGTCACTGGGAGAGACACTGGGTCAATGGGAGAGACACTGGGTCAGTGGGAAAGACACTGGTTCAATGGAGATACATTGGTCACTGGGTCACTGGGAGAGACACTGGGTCAATGGGAGATACATTGGATCAATGGGAGATACATTGGTCACTGGGTTACTGGGAGAGACACTGGGTCAATGTGAGATATACTGGGTTACTGCGAGAGATACTGGGTCAATGGGAGAGACACCGGGTCACTGGGAGATACACTAGGTCAATGGAGAGACACTGTGTCAATGGGAGAGACACTGGGTCAATGGGAGAGACATTGAGTCACTGGAAGAGAAACTGGGTCAAGAGAGAGACATTGAGTCACTGGGAGAGACACTGGGTCAATTGCAGAAACACTGGGTCAATGGGGGAGACACTGGGTCAATGGAGAGACACTGGGTCAATGGGAGAGACACTGGGTCACTGGGAGAGACACTGAGTCAATGGGAGAGACACTGGGTCAATGGGAGAGATACTGGGTCAATGGGAGAGACACTGGGTCAATGGAGAGAAACTGTGTCAATGGGAGCGATACTTGGTCAATGGAAGAGACATTGAGTCACTGGGAGAGACACTGGGTCAATGGGAGAGACATTGAGTCACTGGGAGAGACACTGGGTCAATGGGAGAGACACTGGGTCAATGGGGAGAGACTGGGTCAATGGGAGAGACACTGAGTCAATGGAGAGACACTGGGTCAATGGGAGAGACATTGGTCACTGGGTCACTGGGAGAGACACTGGGTCACTGGGAGAGACACTGAGTCAATGGGAGAGACACTGGGTCAATGGGAGAGACACTGGGTCAATGGGAGAGACACTGGGTTAATGGGAGAGATACTGGGTCACTGGGAGAGACACTGAGTCAATGGGACAGACACTGGGTCACTGGGAGAGAGACTGGGTCAATGGGAGAGACACTGGGTCACTGGGAGAGAGACTGGGTCAATTGGAGAGACACTGGATCACTGGCATAGACACTGGGTCAATAGGAGAGACACTGGGTTGCTGGGAGAGACACTGGGTCAGTTGGAGAGACACTGGGTCAATGGGAGATACACTGGCTGACTGGGTCACTGTGAGAGACACTGGGTCAATGGAAGAGACACAGGGTCACTGGGATAGATACTGGGTCAATGGGAGAGTCATTGGGAGAGACACTGTATGACTGGGAGAGACAATGGGTCAATAGGAGAGTCACTGGTTCAATGGGAGAGACACTGGGTCAATGGGAGAGAAACTGGGTCACTGGGAGAAATACTGGGTCAATGGGAGAGACACTGGGTCAATGGGAGAGACACTGGGTCAATGGGAGAGACACCGGGTCACTGGGTCATTGGGAGAGACACTGGGTCAATGGGAGAGACACTGGATCAATTGGAAAGACACTGGGTCAATGGGAGAGACACTGGGTCAATGGGAGAGACACTGGGTCAATGGGAGAGACATTGAGTCACTGGGAGAGACACTGGGTCAATGGGAGAGACACTGGGTCAATGGAAAGACACTGGGTCAATGGGAGAGACACTGGGTCAATGGAGAGTCACTGGGTCAATGGGAGAGACATTGGTCACTGGGTCACTGGGAGAGACACTGGGTCAATGGGAGAAACACTGGTTTACATTGAGAGACACTGGGCCATTGGGAGAGATGCTGGATCAATGGGAGAGACACTGTGTCAATGGGAGAGACACTAAGTCACTGGGAGAGACACTGAGTCACTGGGAGATACGATGGGTCACTGGGTCAGTGGGAGAGACACTGGGTCAATGGAGATACACTGGGTCAATGGAGAGACAGTGGGTCAATGGAGAGACACTGTGTTAATGGGAGAGACAGTGGTTCAATGGAGAGACACTGGGTCAATGGGAGAGACAGTGGGTCAATGGGAGAGACACTGGGTCAATGGAGAGAAACTGTGTCAATGGGACAGATACTGGGTCAATGGGAGAGACATTGATTCACTTGGAGATACACTGGGTCACTGGAGATACACTGGGTTAATGGGAGAGACAATGGGTCCAATGGGAGAGACATTGGGTCAATGGGAGCGATACTGGGTCAATGTGAGAGGCACTGGGTCAATGGAGAGAACTGTGTCAATGGGAGCGATACTTGGTCAATGGAAGAGACATTGAGTCACTGGGAGAGACACTGGGTCAATGGGAGAGACACTGGGTCAATGGGAGAGACACTGGGTCAATGGGGAGAGACTGGGTCAATGGGAGAGACACAGTAAATGGAGAGACACTGGGTCAATGGGAGAGACATTGGTCACTGGGTCACTGGGAGAGACACTGGGTCAATGGGAGAGACATTGGTCACTGGGTCACTGGGAGAGACACTGGGTCAATGGGAGAGACACTGGGTCAGTGGGAAAGACACTGGTTCAATGGAGAGACATTGGTCACTGGGTCAATGGGAGAGACACTGGGTCAATGGGAGAGACACTGGGTCAATGGGAGAGACACTGGGTCAATGGGGAGAGACTGGGTCAATGGGAGAGACACTGAGTCAATGGAGAGACACTGGGTCAATGGGAGAGACATTGGTCACTGGGTCACTGGGAGAGACACTGGGTCAATGGGAGAGACATTGGTCACCGGGTCACTGGGAGAGACACTGGGTCAATGGGAGAGACATTGGTCACTGGGTCACTGGGAGAGACACTGGGTCAATGGGAGAGGCACTGGGTCAGTGGGAAAGATACTGGTTCAATGGAGAGACATTGGTCACTGGGTCACTGGGAGAGACACTGGGTCAATGGGAGAGGCACTGGGTCAATGGGAGAGACACTGGGTCAATGGGGAGAGACTGGGTCAATGGGAGAGACACTGAGTCAATGGAGAGACACTGGGTCAATGGGAGAGACATTGGTCACTGGGTCACTGGGAGAGACACTGTGTCAATGGGAGAGACATTGGTCACTGGGTCACTGGGAGAGACACTGGGTCAATGGGAGAGACACTGGGTCAGTGGGAAAGACACTGGTTCAATGGAGAGACATTGGTCACTGGGTCACTGGGAGGGACACTGGGTCAATGGGAGATACATTGGATCAATGGGAGATACATTGGTCACTGGGTTACTGGGAGAGACACTGGGTCAATGTGAGATATACTGGGTTACTGCGAGAGATACTGGGTCAATGGGAGAGACACCGGGTCACTGGGAGATACACTAGGTCAATGGAGAGACACTGTGTCAATGGGAGAGACACTGGGTCAATGGGAGAGACATTGAGTCACTGGAAGAGAAACTGGGTCAAGAGAGAGACATTGAGTCACTGGGAGAGACACTGGGTCAATTGCAGAAACACTGGGTCAATGGGGGAGACACTGGGTCAATGGAGAGACACTGGGTCAATGGGAGAGACACTGGGTCACTGGGAGAGACACTGAGTCAATGGGAGAGTCACTGGGTCAATGGGAGAGACACTGGGTCAATGGGAGAGACACTGGGTTAATGGGAGAGACACTGGTTCAATGGAGAGACATTGGTCACCGGGTCACTGGGAGAGACACTGGGTCAATGGGAGATACATTGGATCAATGGGAGATACATTGGTCACTGGGTTACTGGGAGAGACACTGGGTCAATGGGAGATATACTGGGTTACTGCGAGAGATACTGGGTCAATGGGAGAGACACCGGGTCACTGGGAGATACACTAGGTCAATGGAGAGACACTGTGTCAATGGGAGAGACACTGTGTCAATGGGAGAGACATTGAGTCACTGGAAGAGAAACTGGGTCAAGAGAGACACATTGAGTCACTGGGAGAGACACTGGGTCAATTGCAGAGACACTGGGTCAATGGGAGAGACACTGGGTCAATGGAGAGACACTGGGTCAATGGGAGAGACACTGGGTCACTGGGAGAGACACTGAGTCAATGGGAGAGACACTGGGTCAATGGGAGAGACACTGGGTCAATGGGAGAGACACTGGGTTAATGGGAGAGATACTGGGTCACTGGGAGAGACACTGAGTCAATGGGAGAGACACTGGGTCACTGGGAGAGACATTGGTCACTGGGTCGCAGGGAGAGACACTGGGTCAATGGGAGAGACACTGGGTCAGTGGGAGAGACACTGGTTCAATGGAGAGACATTGGTCACTGTGTCAATGGGAGAGACACTGGGTCAATGGGCGAGACACTGGGTCACTGGGAGAGACATTGGATCAATGGGAGTTACATTGGTCACTGGGTTACTGGGAGAGACACTGGGTCAATGGGAGATATACTGGGTTACTGCGAGAGATACTGGGTCAATGGGAGAGACACCGGGTCGCTGGGAGATACACTAGGTCAATGGAGATACACTGTGTCAATGGGAGAGACACTGGGTCAATGGGAGAGACATTGAGTCACTGGAAGAGAAACTGGGTCAAGAGAGAGACATTGAGTCACTGGGAGAGACACTGGGTCAATGGAGAGACACTGGGTCAATGGGAGAGATACTGGGTCACTGTGAGGGACAATGGGTCAATAGGAGATACACTGCATCAATGGGAGAGACAGTGCATCAATTTAGAGACACTGGGTCAAAGGGAGAGACGCTGGGTCAATGGAGAGACACTGGGTCAATGTGAGAGACACTGGGTCACGGGGAGAGACACTGGGTCAATGGAGAGACACTGGGTCAATGGGAGAGACACTGGGTCACTGGGAGAGAAACTGGGTCAATGGGAGAGACACTGGGTCAATGGGAGAGATACTGGGTTACTGGGAGAGATACTGGGTCAATGGGAGAGACACTGGGTCGCTGGGTCACTGGGAGAGACACTGGGTCAATGGGAGAGACACTGTGTCAGTGGGAGAGACAATGGCTCAATGGGAGAGAGCCTGGGTCACTGGGAGCGACACTGGGTCAGTGGGAGAGATACTGTGTCACTGGGAGCGACACTGTGTCAATGGAAGAGATACTAAGTCACTTGGAGAGACACTGGGTCAGTGGGAGAGACACTGGGTCACTTGGTCAGTGGGAGAGACACTGGGTCAATGGAGAGACACTGGGTCAATGGGAGAGACAATGGGTCAATGGAGAGACACTGGGTCAATGGGAGAGATAATGGGTCACTGGGAGAGACACTGGGTCAATGGGAGAGACACTGGGTCAATGGGAGCGACACTGGGTCACTGGGAGAGACACTGGGTCAATAGGAGAGACACTGGGTCAGTGGGGGAGACACTGGGTCAATGGGAGAGATACTGGGTCACTGGGAGAGACACTGGGTCAATAGGAGAGACACTGGGTCAATGGGAGAGACACTGGATCAATGGGAGAGACACTGGGTCACTGGGAGGTACATTGGGTCAGTGGGAGAGATACTGGGTCACTGGGAGACACTGAGTCACTGGGAGAGACACTGGGTCACTGGGTCAGTGGGAGAGACACTGGGTCAATGGAGAGACACTGGGTCAATCGGAGAGACACTGGGTCAATGGGAGAGACAATGGTTCAATGGAGAGATACTGGGTCAATGGGAGAGATACTGGTTCAATGGGAGAGACACTGGGTCAATGGAGATACACTGTGTCAATGGGAGAGACACTGGGTCAATGGGGGAGACATTGAGTAACTGGGAGAGACACTGGGTCAATGGGAGAGACATCGCGTCACTGGGAGAGACACTGGGTCAATGGGAGAGACACCGGGTCACTGGGAGAGACACTGGGTCAATGGGAGAGACACTGGGTCAATGGGAGAGACACTGGGTCAATTGGAAAGACACTGGGTCAATGGGAGAGACACTGGGTCAATGGGAGAGACACTGGGTCAATGGGAGAGACATTGAGTCACTGGGAGAGACACTGGGTCAATGGGAGAGACACTGGGTCAATGGAGAGAGACTGGGTCAATGGGAGAGACACTGGGTCAATGGAGAGTCACTGGGTCAATGGAGAGACACTGGGTCAATGGGGGAGACATTGAGTAACTGGGAGAGACACTGGGTCAATGGGAGAGACATCGCGTCACTGGGAGAGACACTGGGTCAATGGGAGAGACACCGGGTCACTGGGAGAGACACTGGGTCAATGGGAGAGACACTGGGTCAATGGGAGAGACACTGGGTCAATTGGAAAGACACTGGGTCAATGGGAGAGACACTGGGTCAATGGGAGAGACACTGGGTCACTGGGAGGTACATTGGGTCAGTGGGAGAGATACTGGGTCACTGGGAGACACTGAGTCACTGGGAGAGACAATGGGTCACTGGGTCAGTGGGAGAGACACTGGGTCAATGGAGAGACACTGGGTCAATCGGAGAGACACTGGGTCAATGGGAGAGACAATGGTTCAATGGAGAGATACTGGGTCAATGGGAGAGATACTGGTTCAATGGGAGAGACACTGGGTCAATGGAGATACACTGTGTCAATGGGAGAGACACTGGGTCAATGGGGGAGACATTGAGTAACTGGGAGAGACACTGGGTCAATGGGAGAGACATCGCGTCACTGGGAGAGACACTGGGTCAATGGGAGAGACACCGGGTCAATGGGAGAGACACTGGGTCAATGGGAGAGACACTGGGTCAATGGGAGAGACACTGGGTCAATTGGAAAGACACTGGGTCAATGGGAGAGACACTGGGCCAATGGGAGAGACACTGGGTCAATGGGAGAGACATTGAGTCACTGGGAGAGACACTGGGTCAATGGGAGAGACACTGGGTCAATGGAGAGAGACTGGGTCAATGGGAGAGACACTGGGTCAATGGAGAGTCACTGGGTCAATGGGAGAGACATTGGTCACTGGGTCACTGGGAGAGACACTGGGTCAATGGGAGAAACACTGGTTTACATTGAGAGACACTGGGCCATTGGGAGAGATGCTGGATCAATGGGAGAGACACTGTGTCAAAGGGAGAGACACTAAGTCACTGGGAGAGACACTGAGTCACTGGGAGATACGATGGGTCACTGGGTCAGTGGGAGAGACACTGGGTCAATGGAGATACACTGGGTCAATGGAGAGACAGTGGGTCAATGGAGAGACACTGTGTTAATGGGAGAGACAGTGGTTCAATGGAGAGACACTGGGTCAATGGGAGAGACAGTAGGTCAATGGGAGAGACACTGGGTCAATGGAGAGAAACTGTGTCAATGGGACAGATACTAGGTCAATGGGAGAGACATTGATTCACTTGGAGAGACACTGGGTCACTGGAGATACACTGGGTTAATGGGAGAGACAATGGGTCCAATGGGAGAGACACTGGGTCACTGGGAGAGACACTGGGTCAATGGGAGAGACACTGGGTCAATGGGAGAGATACTGGGTTACTGGGAGAGACACTGGGTCAATGGGAGAGACATTGGTCACTGGGTCACTGGGAGAGACACTGGGTCAATGGGAGAGACATTGGTCACTGGGTCACTGGGAGAGACACTGGGTCAATGGGAGAGACATTGGTCACTGGGTCACTGGGAGAGACACTGGGTCAATGGGAGAGACACTGGGTCAGTGGGAAAGACACTGGTTCAATGGAGAGACATTGGTCACTGGGTCACTGGGAGAGACACTGGGTCAATGGGAGAGACACTGGGTCAATGGGAGAGACACTGGGTCAATGGGGAGAGACTGGGTCAATGGGAGAGACACTGAGTCAATGGAGAGACACTGGGTCAATGGGAGAGACATTGGTCACTGGGTCACTGGGAGAGACACTGGGTCAATGGGAGAGACATTGGTCACTGGGTCACTGGGAGAGACACTGGGTCAATGGGAGAGACACTGGGTCAGTGGGAAAGACACTGGTTCAATGGAGAGACATTGGTCACTGGGTCACTTGGAGAGACACTGGGTCAATGGGAGATACATTGGATCAATGGGAGATACATTGGTCACTGGGTTACTGGGAGAGACACTGGGTCAATGGGAGACATACTGGGTTACTGCGAGAGATACTGGGTCAATGGGAGAGACACCGGGTCACTGGGAGATACACTAGGTCAATGGAGAGACACTGTGTCAATGGGAGAGACACTGGGTCAATGGGAGAGACATTGAGTCACTGGAAGAGAAACTGGGTCAAGAGAGAGACATTGAGTCACTGGGAGAGACACTGGGTCAATTGCAGAAACACTGGGTCAATGGGGGAGACACTGGGTCAATGGAGAGACACTGGGTCAATGGGAGAGACACTGGGTCACTGGGAGAGACACTGAGTCAATGGGAGAGACACTGGGTCAATGGGAGAGACACTGGGTCAATGGGAGAGACACTGGGTTAATGGGAGAGACACTGGTTCAATGGAGAGACATTGGTCGCTGGGTCACTGGGAGAGACACTGGGTCAATGGGAGATACATTGGATCAATGGGAGATACATTGGTCACTGGGTCACTGGGAGAGACACTGGGTCAATGGGAGAGACATTGGTCACTGGGTCACTGGGAGAGACACTGGGTCAATGGGAGAGACACTGGGTCAGTGGGAAAGACACTGGTTCAATGGAGAGACATTGGTCACTGGGTCACTGGGAGAGACACTGGGTCAATGGGAGAGACACTGGGTCAATGGGAGAGACACTGGGTCAATGGGGAGAGACTGGGTCAATGGGAGAGACATTGGTCACTGGGTCACTGGGAGAGACACTGGGTCAATGGGAGAGACATTGGTCACTGGGTCACTGGGAGAGACACTGGGTCAATGGGAGAGACACTGGGTCAGTGGGAAAGACACTGGTTCAATGGAGATACATTGGTCACTGGGTCACTGGGAGAGACACTGGGTCAATGGGAGATACATTGGATCAATGGGAGATACATTGGTCACTGGGTTACTGGGAGAGACACTGGGTCAATGTGAGATATACTGGGTTACTGCGAGAGATACTGGGTCAATGGGAGAGACACCGGGTCACTGGGAGATACACTAGGTCAATGGAGAGACACTGTGTCAATGGGAGAGACACTGGGTCAATGGGAGAGACATTGAGTCACTGGAAGAGAAACTGGGTCAAGAGAGAGACATTGAGTCACTGGGAGAGACACTGGGTCAATTGCAGAAACACTGGGTCAATGGGGGAGACACTGGGTCAATGGAGAGACACTGGGTCAATGGGAGAGACACTGGGTCACTGGGAGAGACACTGAGTCAATGGGAGAGACACTGGGTCAATGGGAGAGATACTGGGTCAATGGGAGAGACACTGGGTCAATGGAGAGAAACTGTGTCAATGGGAGCGATACTTGGTCAATGGAAGAGACATTGAGTCACTGGGAGAGACACTGGGTCAATGGGAGAGACATTGAGTCACTGGGAGAGACACTGGGTCAATGGGAGAGACACTGGGTCAATGGGGAGAGACTGGGTCAATGGGAGAGACACTGAGTCAATGGAGAGACACTGGGTCAATGGGAGAGACATTGGTCACTGGGTCACTGGGAGAGACACTGGGTCACTGGGAGAGACACTGAGTCAATGGGAGAGACACTGGGTCAATGGGAGAGACACTGGGTCAATGGGAGAGACACTGGGTTAATGGGAGAGATACTGGGTCACTGGGAGAGACACTGAGTCAATGGGACAGACACTGGGTCACTGGGAGAGAGACTGGGTCAATGGGAGAGACACTGGGTCACTGGGAGAGAGACTGGGTCAATTGGAGAGACACTGGATCACTGGCATAGACACTGGGTCAATAGGAGAGACACTGGGTTGCTGGGAGAGACACTGGGTCAGTTGGAGAGACACTGGGTCAATGGGAGATACACTGGCTGACTGGGTCACTGTGAGAGACACTGGGTCAATGGAAGAGACACAGGGTCACTGGGATAGATACTGGGTCAATGGGAGAGTCATTGGGAGAGACACTGTATGACTGGGAGAGACAATGGGTCAATAGGAGAGTCACTGGTTCAATGGGAGAGACACTGGGTCAATGGGAGAGAAACTGGGTCACTGGGAGAAATACTGGGTCAATGGGAGAGACACTGGGTCAATGGGAGAGACACTGGGTCAATGGGAGAGACACCGGGTCACTGGGTCATTGGGAGAGACACTGGGTCAATGGGAGAGACACTGGATCAATTGGAAAGACACTGGGTCAATGGGAGAGACACTGGGTCAATGGGAGAGACACTGGGTCAATGGGAGAGACATTGAGTCACTGGGAGAGACACTGGGTCAATGGGAGAGACACTGGGTCAATGGAAAGACACTGGGTCAATGGGAGAGACACTGGGTCAATGGAGAGTCACTGGGTCAATGGGAGAGACATTGGTCACTGGGTCACTGGGAGAGACACTGGGTCAATGGGAGAAACACTGGTTTACATTGAGAGACACTGGGCCATTGGGAGAGATGCTGGATCAATGGGAGAGACACTGTGTCAATGGGAGAGACACTAAGTCACTGGGAGAGACACTGAGTCACTGGGAGATACGATGGGTCACTGGGTCAGTGGGAGAGACACTGGGTCAATGGAGATACACTGGGTCAATGGAGAGACAGTGGGTCAATGGAGAGACACTGTGTTAATGGGAGAGACAGTGGTTCAATGGAGAGACACTGGGTCAATGGGAGAGACAGTGGGTCAATGGGAGAGACACTGGGTCAATGGAGAGAAACTGTGTCAATGGGACAGATACTGGGTCAATGGGAGAGACATTGATTCACTTGGAGATACACTGGGTCACTGGAGATACACTGGGTTAATGGGAGAGACAATGGGTCCAATGGGAGAGACATTGGGTCAATGGGAGCGATACTGGGTCAATGTGAGAGGCACTGGGTCAATGGAGAGAACTGTGTCAATGGGAGCGATACTTGGTCAATGGAAGAGACATTGAGTCACTGGGAGAGACACTGGGTCAATGGGAGAGACACTGGGTCAATGGGAGAGACACTGGGTCAATGGGGAGAGACTGGGTCAATGGGAGAGACACAGTAAATGGAGAGACACTGGGTCAATGGGAGAGACATTGGTCACTGGGTCACTGGGAGAGACACTGGGTCAATGGGAGAGACATTGGTCACTGGGTCACTGGGAGAGACACTGGGTCAATGGGAGAGACACTGGGTCAGTGGGAAAGACACTGGTTCAATGGAGAGACATTGGTCACTGGGTCAATGGGAGAGACACTGGGTCAATGGGAGAGACACTGGGTCAATGGGAGAGACACTGGGTCAATGGGGAGAGACTGGGTCAATGGGAGAGACACTGAGTCAATGGAGAGACACTGGGTCAATGGGAGAGACATTGGTCACTGGGTCACTGGGAGAGACACTGGGTCAATGGGAGAGACATTGGTCACCGGGTCACTGGGAGAGACACTGGGTCAATGGGAGAGACATTGGTCACTGGGTCACTGGGAGAGACACTGGGTCAATGGGAGAGGCACTGGGTCAGTGGGAAAGATACTGGTTCAATGGAGAGACATTGGTCACTGGGTCACTGGGAGAGACACTGGGTCAATGGGAGAGGCACTGGGTCAATGGGAGAGACACTGGGTCAATGGGGAGAGACTGGGTCAATGGGAGAGACACTGAGTCAATGGAGAGACACTGGGTCAATGGGAGAGACATTGGTCACTGGGTCACTGGGAGAGACACTGTGTCAATGGGAGAGACATTGGTCACTGGGTCACTGGGAGAGACACTGGGTCAATGGGAGAGACACTGGGTCAGTGGGAAAGACACTGGTTCAATGGAGAGACATTGGTCACTGGGTCACTGGGAGGGACACTGGGTCAATGGGAGATACATTGGATCAATGGGAGATACATTGGTCACTGGGTTACTGGGAGAGACACTGGGTCAATGTGAGATATACTGGGTTACTGCGAGAGATACTGGGTCAATGGGAGAGACACCGGGTCACTGGGAGATACACTAGGTCAATGGAGAGACACTGTGTCAATGGGAGAGACACTGGGTCAATGGGAGAGACATTGAGTCACTGGAAGAGAAACTGGGTCAAGAGAGAGACATTGAGTCACTGGGAGAGACACTGGGTCAATTGCAGAAACACTGGGTCAATGGGGGAGACACTGGGTCAATGGAGAGACACTGGGTCAATGGGAGAGACACTGGGTCACTGGGAGAGACACTGAGTCAATGGGAGAGTCACTGGGTCAATGGGAGAGACACTGGGTCAATGGGAGAGACACTGGGTTAATGGGAGAGACACTGGTTCAATGGAGAGACATTGGTCACCGGGTCACTGGGAGAGACACTGGGTCAATGGGAGATACATTGGATCAATGGGAGATACATTGGTCACTGGGTTACTGGGAGAGACACTGGGTCAATGGGAGATATACTGGGTTACTGCGAGAGATACTGGGTCAATGGGAGAGACACCGGGTCACTGGGAGATACACTAGGTCAATGGAGAGACACTGTGTCAATGGGAGAGACACTGTGTCAATGGGAGAGACATTGAGTCACTGGAAGAGAAACTGGGTCAAGAGAGACACATTGAGTCACTGGGAGAGACACTGGGTCAATTGCAGAGACACTGGGTCAATGGGAGAGACACTGGGTCAATGGAGAGACACTGGGTCAATGGGAGAGACACTGGGTCACTGGGAGAGACACTGAGTCAATGGGAGAGACACTGGGTCAATGGGAGAGACACTGGGTCAATGGGAGAGACACTGGGTTAATGGGAGAGATACTGGGTCACTGGGAGAGACACTGAGTCAATGGGAGAGACACTGGGTCACTGGGAGAGACATTGGTCACTGGGTCGCAGGGAGAGACACTGGGTCAATGGGAGAGACACTGGGTCAGTGGGAGAGACACTGGTTCAATGGAGAGACATTGGTCACTGTGTCAATGGGAGAGACACTGGGTCAATGGGCGAGACACTGGGTCACTGGGAGAGACATTGGATCAATGGGAGTTACATTGGTCACTGGGTTACTGGGAGAGACACTGGGTCAATGGGAGATATACTGGGTTACTGCGAGAGATACTGGGTCAATGGGAGAGACACCGGGTCGCTGGGAGATACACTAGGTCAATGGAGATACACTGTGTCAATGGGAGAGACACTGGGTCAATGGGAGAGACATTGAGTCACTGGAAGAGAAACTGGGTCAAGAGAGAGACATTGAGTCACTGGGAGAGACACTGGGTCAATGGAGAGACACTGGGTCAATGGGAGAGATACTGGGTCACTGTGAGGGACAATGGGTCAATAGGAGATACACTGCATCAATGGGAGAGACAGTGCATCAATTTAGAGACACTGGGTCAAAGGGAGAGACGCTGGGTCAATGGAGAGACACTGGGTCAATGTGAGAGACACTGGGTCACGGGGAGAGACACTGGGTCAATGGAGAGACACTGGGTCAATGGGAGAGACACTGGGTCACTGGGAGAGAAACTGGGTCAATGGGAGAGACACTGGGTCAATGGGAGAGATACTGGGTTACTGGGAGAGATACTGGGTCAATGGGAGAGACACTGGGTCGCTGGGTCACTGGGAGAGACACTGGGTCAATGGGAGAGACACTGTGTCAGTGGGAGAGACAATGGCTCAATGGGAGAGAGCCTGGGTCACTGGGAGCGACACTGGGTCAGTGGGAGAGATACTGTGTCACTGGGAGCGACACTGTGTCAATGGAAGAGATACTAAGTCACTTGGAGAGACACTGGGTCAGTGGGAGAGACACTGGGTCACTTGGTCAGTGGGAGAGACACTGGGTCAATGGAGAGACACTGGGTCAATGGGAGAGACAATGGGTCAATGGAGAGACACTGGGTCAATGGGAGAGATAATGGGTCACTGGGAGAGACACTGGGTCAATGGGAGAGACACTGGGTCAATGGGAGCGACACTGGGTCACTGGGAGAGACACTGGGTCAATAGGAGAGACACTGGGTCAGTGGGGGAGACACTGGGTCAATGGGAGAGATACTGGGTCACTGGGAGAGACACTGGGTCAATAGGAGAGACACTGGGTCAATGGGAGAGACACTGGATCAATGGGAGAGACACTGGGTCACTGGGAGGTACATTGGGTCAGTGGGAGAGATACTGGGTCACTGGGAGACACTGAGTCACTGGGAGAGACACTGGGTCACTGGGTCAGTGGGAGAGACACTGGGTCAATGGAGAGACACTGGGTCAATCGGAGAGACACTGGGTCAATGGGAGAGACAATGGTTCAATGGAGAGATACTGGGTCAATGGGAGAGATACTGGTTCAATGGGAGAGACACTGGGTCAATGGAGATACACTGTGTCAATGGGAGAGACACTGGGTCAATGGGGGAGACATTGAGTAACTGGGAGAGACACTGGGTCAATGGGAGAGACATCGCGTCACTGGGAGAGACACTGGGTCAATGGGAGAGACACCGGGTCACTGGGAGAGACACTGGGTCAATGGGAGAGACACTGGGTCAATGGGAGAGACACTGGGTCAATTGGAAAGACACTGGGTCAATGGGAGAGACACTGGGTCAATGGGAGAGACACTGGGTCAATGGGAGAGACATTGAGTCACTGGGAGAGACACTGGGTCAATGGGAGAGACACTGGGTCAATGGAGAGAGACTGGGTCAATGGGAGAGACACTGGGTCAATGGAGAGTCACTGGGTCAATGGAGAGACACTGGGTCAATGGGGGAGACATTGAGTAACTGGGAGAGACACTGGGTCAATGGGAGAGACATCGCGTCACTGGGAGAGACACTGGGTCAATGGGAGAGACACCGGGTCACTGGGAGAGACACTGGGTCAATGGGAGAGACACTGGGTCAATGGGAGAGACACTGGGTCAATTGGAAAGACACTGGGTCAATGGGAGAGACACTGGGTCAATGGGAGAGACACTGGGTCACTGGGAGGTACATTGGGTCAGTGGGAGAGATACTGGGTCACTGGGAGACACTGAGTCACTGGGAGAGACAATGGGTCACTGGGTCAGTGGGAGAGACACTGGGTCAATGGAGAGACACTGGGTCAATCGGAGAGACACTGGGTCAATGGGAGAGACAATGGTTCAATGGAGAGATACTGGGTCAATGGGAGAGATACTGGTTCAATGGGAGAGACACTGGGTCAATGGAGATACACTGTGTCAATGGGAGAGACACTGGGTCAATGGGGGAGACATTGAGTAACTGGGAGAGACACTGGGTCAATGGGAGAGACATCGCGTCACTGGGAGAGACACTGGGTCAATGGGAGAGACACCGGGTCAATGGGAGAGACACTGGGTCAATGGGAGAGACACTGGGTCAATGGGAGAGACACTGGGTCAATTGGAAAGACACTGGGTCAATGGGAGAGACACTGGGCCAATGGGAGAGACACTGGGTCAATGGGAGAGACATTGAGTCACTGGGAGAGACACTGGGTCAATGGGAGAGACACTGGGTCAATGGAGAGAGACTGGGTCAATGGGAGAGACACTGGGTCAATGGAGAGTCACTGGGTCAATGGGAGAGACATTGGTCACTGGGTCACTGGGAGAGACACTGGGTCAATGGGAGAAACACTGGTTTACATTGAGAGACACTGGGCCATTGGGAGAGATGCTGGATCAATGGGAGAGACACTGTGTCAAAGGGAGAGACACTAAGTCACTGGGAGAGACACTGAGTCACTGGGAGATACGATGGGTCACTGGGTCAGTGGGAGAGACACTGGGTCAATGGAGATACACTGGGTCAATGGAGAGACAGTGGGTCAATGGAGAGACACTGTGTTAATGGGAGAGACAGTGGTTCAATGGAGAGACACTGGGTCAATGGGAGAGACAGTAGGTCAATGGGAGAGACACTGGGTCAATGGAGAGAAACTGTGTCAATGGGACAGATACTAGGTCAATGGGAGAGACATTGATTCACTTGGAGAGACACTGGGTCACTGGAGATACACTGGGTTAATGGGAGAGACAATGGGTCCAATGGGAGAGACACTGGGTCACTGGGAGAGACACTGGGTCAATGGGAGAGACACTGGGTCAATGGGAGAGATACTGGGTTACTGGGAGAGACACTGGGTCAATGGGAGAGACATTGGTCACTGGGTCACTGGGAGAGACACTGGGTCAATGGGAGAGACATTGGTCACTGGGTCACTGGGAGAGACACTGGGTCAATGGGAGAGACATTGGTCACTGGGTCACTGGGAGAGACACTGGGTCAATGGGAGAGACACTGGGTCAGTGGGAAAGACACTGGTTCAATGGAGAGACATTGGTCACTGGGTCACTGGGAGAGACACTGGGTCAATGGGAGAGACACTGGGTCAATGGGAGAGACACTGGGTCAATGGGGAGAGACTGGGTCAATGGGAGAGACACTGAGTCAATGGAGAGACACTGGGTCAATGGGAGAGACATTGGTCACTGGGTCACTGGGAGAGACACTGGGTCAATGGGAGAGACATTGGTCACTGGGTCACTGGGAGAGACACTGGGTCAATGGGAGAGACACTGGGTCAGTGGGAAAGACACTGGTTCAATGGAGAGACATTGGTCACTGGGTCACTTGGAGAGACACTGGGTCAATGGGAGATACATTGGATCAATGGGAGATACATTGGTCACTGGGTTACTGGGAGAGACACTGGGTCAATGGGAGACATACTGGGTTACTGCGAGAGATACTGGGTCAATGGGAGAGACACCGGGTCACTGGGAGATACACTAGGTCAATGGAGAGACACTGTGTCAATGGGAGAGACACTGGGTCAATGGGAGAGACATTGAGTCACTGGAAGAGAAACTGGGTCAAGAGAGAGACATTGAGTCACTGGGAGAGACACTGGGTCAATTGCAGAAACACTGGGTCAATGGGGGAGACACTGGGTCAATGGAGAGACACTGGGTCAATGGGAGAGACACTGGGTCACTGGGAGAGACACTGAGTCAATGGGAGAGACACTGGGTCAATGGGAGAGACACTGGGTCAATGGGAGAGACACTGGGTTAATGGGAGAGACACTGGTTCAATGGAGAGACATTGGTCGCTGGGTCACTGGGAGAGACACTGGGTCAATGGGAGATACATTGGATCAATGGGAGATACATTGGTCACTGGGTTACTGGGAGAGACACTGGGTCAATGGGAGATATACTGGGTTACTGCGAGAGATACTGGGTCAATGGGAGAGACACCGGGTCACTGGGAGATACACTAGGTCAATGGAGAGACACTGTGTCAATGGGAGAGACACTGGGTCAATGGGAGAGACATTGAGTCACTGGAAGAGAAACTGGGTCAAGAGAGAGACATTGAGTCACTGGGAGAGACACTGCGTCAATTGCAGAGACACTGGGTCAATGGGAGAGACACTGGGTCAATGGAGAGACACTGGGTCAATGGGAGAGACACTGGGTCAATGGGAGAGACACTGAGTCAATGGGAGACCCACTGGGTTAATGGGAGAGATACTGGGTCACTGGGAGAGACACTGAGTCAATGGGAGAGACACTGGGTCACTGGGAGAGACATTGGTCACTGGGTCACAGGGAGAGACACTGGGTCAATGGGAGAGACACTGGGTCAGTGGGAGAGACACTGGTTCACTGGAGAGACATTGGTCACTGGGTCACTGGGAGAGACACTGGGTCAATGGGCGAGACACTGGGTCACTGGGAGAGACATTGGATCAATGGGAGATACATTGGTCACTGGGTTACTGGGAGAGACACTGGGTCAATGGGAGATATACTGGGTTACTGCGAGAGATACTGGGTCAATGGGAGAGACACCGGGTCGCTGGGAGATACACTAGGTCAATGGAGATACACTGTGTCAATGGGAGAGACACTGGGTCAATGGGAGAGACATTGAGTCACTGGAAGAGAAACTGGGTCAAGAGAGATACATTGAGTCACTGGGAGAGACACAGGGTCAATGGAGAGACACTGGGTCAGTGGGAGAGACACTGGGTCAATGGAGATACACTGGGTCAATGGAGAGACAGTAGGTCAATGCAGAGACACTGTGTTAATGGGAGAGACAGTGGTTCAATGGAGAGACACTGGGTCAATGGGAGAGACAGTGGGTCAATGGGAGAGACACTGGGTCAATGGAGAGAAACTGTGTCAATGGGACAGATACTAGGTCAATGGGAGAGACATTGATTCACTTGGAGAGACACTGGGTCACTGGAGATACACTGGGTTAATGGGAGAGACAATGGGTCCAATGGGAGAGACACTGGGTCACTGGGAGAGACACTGGGTCAATGGGAGAGACACTGGGTCAATGGGAGAGATACTGGGTTACTGGGAGAGATACTGGTTCAATGGGAGAGACACTGGGTCGCTGGGTCACTGGGAGAGACACTGGGTCAATGGGAGAGACACTGGGTCACTGGGAGAGACACTGGGTCACTAGAATAGAAACTGTGTCAGTGGGAGAGACAATGGATCAATGGGGAGAGACTGGGTCAATGGGAGAGAAACTGAGTCAATGGAGAGACACTGGGTCAATGGGAGAGACATTGGTCACTGGGTCACTGGGAGAGACACTGGGTCAATGGGAGAGACACTGTGTCACTGGGGGAAACACTGGGTCAATGGGAGAGACATTGGTCACTGGGTCACAGGGAGAGACACTGGGTCAATGGGAAAGACACTGGGTCAGTGGGAGAGACACTGGTTCAATGGAGAGACATTGGTCACTGGGTCACTGGGAGAGACACTGGGTCAATGGGCGAGACACTGGGTCACTGGGAGAGACATTGGATCAATGGAAGATACATTGGTCACTGGGTTACTGGGAGAGACACTGGGTCAATGGGAGATATACTGGGTTACTGCGAGAGATACTGGGTCAATGGGAGAGACACCGGGTCACTGGGAGATACACTCGGTCAATGGAGATACACTGTGTCAATGGGAGAGACACTGGGTCAATGGGAGAGACATTGAGTCACTGGAAGAGAAACTGGGTCAAGAGAGAAACATTGAGTCACTGGGAGAGACACTAGGTCAATGGAGAGACACTGGGTCAATGGGAGAGATACTGGGTCACTGTGAGGGACAATGGGTCAATAGGAGATACACTGCATCAATGGGAGAGACAGTGCGTCAATTTAGAGACACTGGGTCAAAGGGAGAGACGCTGGGTCAATGGAGAGACACTGGGTCAATGGGAGAGACACTGGGTCACGGGGAGAGACACTGGGTCAATGGAGAGACACTGGGTCAATGGGAGAGACACTGGGTCACTGGGAGAGATACTGGGTCAATGGGAGAGACACTGGGTCAATGGGAGAGATACTGGGTTACTGGGAGAGATACTGGGTCAATGGGAGAGACACTGGGTCGCTGGGTCACTGGGAGAGACACTGGGTCAATGGGAGAGACACTGGGTCACTGGGAGAGACACTGGGTCACTGGAATAGATACTGTGTCAGTGGGAGAGACAATGGATCAATGGGAGAGAGCCTGGGTCACTTGGAGAGACACTGGGTCAGTGGGAGCGATACTGGGTCACTGGGAGAGACACTGGGTCAATAGGAGAGACACTGGGTCAGTGGGAGAGACACTAGGTCAATGGGCGAGACACTGGGTCACTGGGAGAGACACTGGGTCACTGGGTCAGTGGGAGAGACACTGGGTCAATGGAGAGACACTGGGTCAATGGGAGAGACAATGGGTCAATGGAGAGACACTGGGTCAATGGGAGAGATAATGGGTCACTGGGAGAGACACTGGGTCAATGGGAGAGACACTGGATCAATGGGAGCGACACTGGGTCACTGGGAGAGACACTGGGTCAATAGGAGAGACACTGGGTCAGTGGGGGAGACACTGGGTCAATGGGAGAGATACTGGGTCACTGGGAGAGACACTGGGTCAATAGGTGAGACACTGGGTCAATGGGAGAGACACTGGGTCAATGGGAGAGACACTGGGTCACTGGGAGGTACATTGGGTCAGTGGGAGAGATACTGGGTCACTGGGAGAGACACTGAGTCACTGGGAGAGACACTGGGTCACTGGGTCAGTGGGAGAGACACTGGGTCCATGGAGAGACACTGGGTCAATCGGAGATACACTGGGTCAATGGGAGAGACAATGGGTCAATGGAGAGATACTGGGTCAATGGGAGAGACACTGGGTCGCTGGGTCACTGGGAGAGACACTGGGTCAATGGAGAGACACTGGGTCAATGGGAGAGACACTGGGTCAATGGAGAGACACTGGGTCAATGGGAGAGATAATGGGTCACTGGGAGAGACACTGGGTCAATGGGAGAGACACTGGGTCAATGGGAGAGATAATGGGTCACTGGGAGAGACACTGGGTCAATAGGAGAGACACTGGGTCAGTGGGAGAGACACTAGGTCAATGGGCGAGACACTGGGTCACTGGGAGAGACACTGGGTCACTGGGTCAGTGGGAGAGACACTGGGTCAATGGAGAGACACTGGGTCAATGGGAGAGACAATGGGTCAATGGAGAGACACTGGGTCAATGGGAGAGATAATGGGTCACTGGGAGAGACACTGGGTCAATGGGAGAGACACTGGGTCAATGGGAGCGACACTGGGTCACTGGGAGAGACACTGGGTCAATAGGAGAGACACTGGGTCAGTGGGGGAGACACTGGGTCAATGGGAGAGATACTGGGTCACTGGGAGAGACACTGGGTCAATAGGTGAGACACTGGGTCAATGGGAGAGACACTGGGTCAATGGGAGAGACACTGGGTCACTGGGAGGTACATTGGGTCAGTGGGAGAGATACTGGGTCACTGGGAGAGACACTGAGTCACTGGGAGAGACACTGGGTCACTGGGTCAGTGGGAGAGACACTGGGTCAATGGAGAGACACTGGGTCAATCGGAGATACACTGGGTCAATGGGAGAGACAATGGGTCAATGGAGAGATACTGGGTCAATGGGAGAGATACTGGTTCAATGGGAGAGACACTGGGTCAATGGAGATACACTGTGTCAATGGGAGAGACACTGGGTCAATGGGGGAGACATCGCGTCACTGGGAGAGACACTGGGTCAATGGGAGAGACACCGGTCACTGGGAGAGACACTGGGTCAATGGGAGAGACACTGGGTCAATGGGAGAGACACTCAGTCAGTGGTAGAGATACTGGGTCACTGGGAGAGACACTGTGTCACTGGGAGAGACACTGAGTCACTGGGAGAGACACTGGGTCACTGGATCAGAGGGAGAGACACTGGGTCAATGGAGAGACACTGGGTCAATGGGAGAGACAATGGGTCAATGGAGAGACACTGGGTCAATGGGAGAGACAATGTGTCAATGGACAGGCACGGAGTCAATGGGAGAGACACTGGGTCACGGGGAGAGACACTGGGTCAATGGGAGAGACATGTGTCACTAGGTCACTGGGAGAGCGACTGGGTCAATGGGAGAGACACTGGGTCACTGGGAGAGACACTGGGTCAATGGGAGAGACACTGGGTTACTGGGAGAGATACTGGGTCAATGGGAGAGACACTGGGTCACTGGGAGAGACATGGGGTCAATTGGAGTGACACTAGATTACTGGGTCACTGTGAGAGACACTGGGACAATGGGAGAAATACTGGGTTATTGGGAGAGATACTGGGTCACTGGGAGTGACACTGGTCAATGGGAGAGACACTGGTTCACTGGGAGAGACACTGAGTCAATGGGAGAGACACTGGGTCAATGGGAGAGACACTGGCTCAATGGGAGCGTCACTGGGTCAATGGGAGAGACACTGGGTCAATGGGAGAGATATTGGGTCACTGGGAGAGACACTGGGTCAATAGGAGAGACAGTGGGTCAATGGGAGAGACACTGGATCAATGGGAGAGACACTGGGTCACTGGGAGAGACATTGGGTCAGTGGGAGAGATACTGGGTCACTGGGAGAGACACTGAGTCACTGGGAGAGACACTGGGTCACTGGGTCAGTGGGAGAGACACTGGGTCAATGGAGAGACACTGGGTCAATGGGAAAGACACTGTTTCAATGGGAGAGACACTGGGTCACTGGGAGAGACACTGGGACAATGGGAGAGACACTGAGTCAATGGGAGAGACACTGGGTCAGTGGGAGAGATACTGGGTCACTGGGAGAGACACTGAGTCAGTGGGAGAGATACTGGGGCACTGGGAGAGACACTGAGTCAATGGAGAGACACTGGGTCAATGGGTCACAGGGAGAAACACTGGGTCGATGGCACAATGGGAGAGAAACTGTTGCAATGGGAGAGGCACTGGGTCAATGGGAGTGACACTGGGTCAATGGGAGAGATACTGGGTCACTGTGAGGGACAATGGGTCAATAGGAGATACACTGCGTCAATGGGAGAGACAGTGCGTCAATTTAGAGACACTGGGTCAAAGGGAGAGACGCTGGGTCAATGGAGAGACACTGGGTCAATGGGAGAGACACTGGGTCACGGGAAGAGACACTGGGTCAATGGAGAGACACTGGGTCAATGGGAGAGACACTGGGTCACTGGGAAAGACACTGGGTCAATGGGAGAGACACTGGGTCAATGGGAGAGATACTGGGTTACTGGGAGAGATACTGGGTCAATGGGAGAGACACTGGGTCAATGGGAGAGACTTTGGGTCACAGGAAGAGAGACTGTGTCACTGGAATAGATATGGGTCATTGGAATAGATACTGGGTCACTGGGAGAGACACTGGGTCAACAGGAGAGACACTGGGTCAATGGGAGAGACAGTGGGTCAATGGGAGAGACAGTAGGTCAATGGGAGAGACACTGGGTCACTGGTACTGACACTGGGTCAATGGGAGAGACACTGGGTCGCTGGCTCACTGGGAAAGACACTGGGTCAATGGGAGAGACACTGGGTCACGGGAAGAGACACTGGGTCAATGGAGAGACACTGGGTCAATGGGAGAGACACTGGGTCACTGGGAAAGACACTGGGTCAATGGGAGAGACACTGGGTCAATGGGAGAGATACTGGGTTACTGGGAGAGATACTGGGTCAATGGGAGAGACACTGGGTCAATGGGAGAGACTTTGGGTCACAGGAAGAGAGACTGTGTCACTGGAATAGATATGGGTCATTGGAATAGATACTGGGTCACTGGGAGAGACACTGGGTCAACAGGAGAGACACTGGGTCAATGGGAGAGACAGTGGGTCAATGGGAGAGACAGTAGGTCAATGGGAGAGACACTGGGTCACTGGTACTGACACTGGGTCAATGGGAGAGACACTGGGTCGCTGGCTCACTGGGAAAGACACTGGGTCAATGGGAGAGACACTGGGACACTGGGAGAGTCACTGGGTCATTGGAATAGATACTGGGTCAGTGGGAGAGACACTGGGTCACTGGGAGAGACACTGAGTCACTGGGAGAGACACTGGGTCAATGGGTCACAGGGAGAGACACTGGGTCAAAGGGACAATGGGAGAGAAACTGGTTCAATGGGAGAGACACTGGGTCACTGGGAGAGACACTGGGACAATGGGAGAGACACTGAGTCAATGGGAGAGACACTGGGTCAGTGGGAGAGATACTGGGTCACTGGGAGAGACACTGAGTCAGTGGGAGAGATACTGGGGCACTGGGAGAGACACTGAGTCAATGGAGAGACACTGGGTCAATGGGTCACAGGGAGAAACACTGGGTCGATGGCACAATGGGAGAGAAACTGTTGCAATGGGAGAGGCACTGGGTCAATGGGAGTGACACTGGGTCAATGGGAGAGATACTGGGTCACTGTGAGGGACAATGGGTCAATAGGAGATACACTGCGTCAATGGGAGAGACAGTGCGTCAATTTAGAGACACTGGGTCAAAGGGAGAGACGCTGGGTCAATGGAGAGACACTGGGTCAATGGGAGAGACACTGGGTCACGGGGAGAGACTCTGGGTCAATGGAGAGACACTGGGTCAATGGGAGAGACACTGAGTCACTGGGAGAGACACTGGGTCAATGGGAGAGACACTGAGTCACTGGGAGAGACACTGGGTCAATGGGAGAGACACTAGGTCAATGGGAGAGACACTGGGTCACTGGGAGAGACACTGGGTCACTGGAATAGATACTGTGTCAGTGGGAGAGACAATGGATCAATGGGAGTGAGCCTGGGTCACTGGGAGAGACACTGGGTCAGTGGGAGAGATACTGGGTCACTGGGAGAGACAATGTGTCAATGGAAGAGATACTAAGTCACTTGGAGAGACACTGGGTCACTGGGAGAGACACTGGGTCACTGGGTCAGTGGGAGAGACACTGGGTCAATGGAGAGACACTGGGTCAATGGGAGAGACAATGGGTCAATGGAGAGACACTGGGTCAATGGGAGAGATAATGGTTCACTGGGAGAGACACTGGGTCAATGGGAGAGACACTGGGTCAATGGGAGCGACACTGGGTCACTGGGAGAGACAATGGGTCAATAGGAGAGACACTGGGTCAGTGGGAGAGACACTAGGTCAATGGGAGGGATACTGGGTCAATAGGAGAGACACTGGGTCAATGGGAGAGACACTGGATCAATGGGAGAGACACTGGGTCACTGGGAGAGACATTGGGTCAGTGGGAGAGATACTGGGTCACTGGGAGAGACAGTGAGTCACTGGGAGAGACACTGGGTCACTGGGTCAGTGGGAGAGACACTGGGTCAATGGAGAGACACTGGGTCAATCAGAGAGACACTGGGTCAATGGGAGAGACAATGGGTCAATGGAGAGATACTGGGTCAATGGGAGAGATACTGGTTCAATGGGAGAGACACTGGGTCAATGGAGATACACTGTGTCAATGGGAGAGACACTGGGTCAATGGGGGAGACATTGAGTAACTGGGAGAGACACTGGGTCAATGGGAGAGACATCGCGTCACTGGGAGAGACACTGGGTCAATAGGAGAGACACCAGGTCACTGGGAGAGACACTGGGTCAATGGGAGAGACACTGGGTCAATGGGAGAGACACTCAGTCAGTGGTAGAGATACTGGGTCACTGGGAGAGACACTGTGTCACTGGGAGAGACACTGGGTCACTGGATCAGTGGGAGAGACACTGGGTCAATGGAGAGACACTGGGTCAATGGAGAGACACTGGGTCAATGGGAGAGACACTGGGAGAGACACTGGGTCAATGGGAGAGACATGGGTCACCGGGTCACTGGAAGAGACACTGGGTCAATGGGAGAGACACTGGGTCACTGGGAGAGACACTGGGTCAATGGGAGAGACACTGGATCAATGGGAGCGACACTAGGTCACTGGGTCACTGGGAGAGACACTGGGTTAATGGGAGAGACATTGGGTCACTGGAAGAGACACTTGGTCACTGGAATAGATACTGGTTCACGGAGAGACACTGTGTCACTGGGAAAGACACTGGGTCAGTAGGAGAGATACTGGGTCAATGGGAGAGACACTGGGTCAATGGGAGAGACAGTAGGTAAATGGGAGAGACACTGGGTCGCTGGGTCACTGGGAGAGACACTGGGTCAATGGGAGAAACACTGGGTCACTGGGAGAGACACTGGGTCACTGGAATAGATACTGGGTCAGTGGGAGAGATACGGGGTCACTGGGAGAGACACTGAGTCACTGGGAGAGACACTGGGTCAATGGGTCAAGGGAGAGACACCGTGTCAATGGGAGAGACACTAAGTCACTGGGAGAGACACTGGTTCACTGGATCAGTGGGAGAGACACTGGGTCAAAGGAGAGACACTGGATCAATGGGAGAGACAATGGGTCAATGGAGAGACACTTGGTCAATGGGAGAGATACAGGTTCAATGGGAGAGACACTGGGTCAATGGAGAGACACTGTGTCAATGGAAGAGATAATGGGTCACTGGGAGAGACACTGGGTTCATGGGAGAGACATTGGGTCACTGGAAGAGACACTGGGTCACTGGAATAGATACTGGTTCACGGAGAGACACTGGGTCACTGGGAAAGACATTGGGTCAGTAGGAGAGACACTGGGTTAATGGGAGAGACACTGGGTCAATGGGAGAGACAGTAGGTCAATGGGAGAGACACTGGGTCGCTGGGTCACTGGGAGAGACACTGGGTCACTGGAATAGATACTGAGTGAGTGGGAGAGATACTGGGTCACTGGGAGAGACACTGAGTCACTGGGAGAGACACTGGGTCAATGGGTCAATGGAGAGACACTGGGCCAATAGGACAATGGGAGAGGCACTGGGTCAATGGGAGAGACACTGGGTCAGTGGGAGAGATACTGGGTCACTGGGAGAGACACTGAGTCAATGGGAGAGACACTGGGTCAATGGGTCACAGGGAGAGACACTGGGTCAATGGCACAATGGGAGAGAAACTGGTTCAATGTGAGAGACACTGGGTCAATGGGAGAGACATTGGGTCACTGGAAGAGACACTGGGTCACTGGAATCGATACTGGTTCACGGAAAGATGCTGGGTCACTGGGAAAGACACTGGGTCAGTAGGAGAGACACTGGGTCAATGGGAGAGACACTGGGTCAATGGGAGAGACAGTAGGTCAATGGGAGAGACACTGGGTCGCTGGGTCACTGGGAGAGACACTGGGTCACTGGAATAGATACTGGGTCAGTGGGAGAGATATTGGGTCACTGGGAGAGACACTGAGTCACTGGGAGAGACACTGGGTCAATGGGAGAGACACTGGGTCAGCGGGAGAGATACTGGGTCACTGGGAGAGACACTGAGTCAATGGGAGAGACACTGGGTCAATGGGTCACAGGGAGAGACACTGGGTCAATGGCACAATGGGAGAGAAACTGGTTCAATGGGAGAGACACTGGGTCAATGGGAGAGACACTGGGTCAATGGGAGAGATACTGGGTCACTGGGAGAGACACTGCGTCAATAGGAGAGACACTGGGTCAATGGGAGAGACACTGGGTCAGTGGTAGAGATACTGGGTCAATGGAGAGACACTGTGTCAATGGGAGAGACACTAAGTCACTGGGAGAGACACTGGGTCACTGGATCAGTGGGAGAGACACTGGGTCAATGGAGAGACACTGGATCAATGGGAGAGACAATGGGTCAATGGAGAGACACTGGGTCAATGGGAGAGATACTGGTTCAATGGGAGAGACACTGGGTCAATGGAGAGACACTGTGTCAATGGGAGAGACACTGGGTCAATGGGAGAGGCATTGAGTCACTGGAAGAGACACTGGGTCAATGGGAGAGACATCGTGTCACTGGGAGAGACACTGGGTCAATGGGAGAGACACTGGGTCACTGGGAGAGACACTGGGTCAATGGGAGAGACACTGGGTTACTGGGAGAGACACTGGGTCAATTGCAGAGACACTGGGTCACTGGGTAAGACACTGGGTCAATGGGAGAGACACTGGATCTCTGGGTTGCTGTGAGAGACACTGGGTCAATAGAAGAGATACTGGGTCACTGGGAGAGATACTGGGTCAATGGGAGACACTGGGTCTCTGCAAGTGACACTGGGTCAATGGGAGTGACACTGGGTCACTGGGAGAGATACTGGGCCAATGGGAGAGACGCTGGGTCACTGGCACAGACACTGGGTCAATGGGAGAGACACTTGGTCAATGAGAGAGGCACTGGGTCAATGTGTCACTGGGAGAGACACTGGGTCAATGGGAGAGACACTGGGTCGCTGGGTCACTGGGAGAGACAGTGGGTCAATGGGAGAGACACTGGGTCACTGGGAGAGACACTGGGTCACTGGAATAGATACTGTGTCAGTGGGAGAGACACTGGAACAATGGGAGAGACACTGAGTCAGTGGGAGAGATACTGGGTCACTGGGAGAGACACTGTGTCAATGGAAGAGATACTAAGTCACTTGGAGAGGCACTGAGTCACTCAGAGAGACACTGGGTCACTGGGTCAGTGGGAAAGACACTGGGTCACTGGGAGAGACACTGGGTCAATGGGAGAGACACTGGGTCAATGGGAGAGACACTGGTTCAATGGGAGAGACACTGGGTCAGTGGGAGAGATACTGGGTCACTGGGAGAGACACTGTGTGAATGGAAGATACACTAAGTCACTGGGAGAGACACTGGGTCACGAGGTCAGTGGGAGAGACACTGGATCAATGGAGGAGACAATGGGTCAATGGAGAGACAGTGGGTCAATGGGAGAGATAATGGGTCAATGGGAAAGACACTGGGTCAATGGAGAGACACTGTTTCAATGGGAGATACACTGGGTCAATGGGAGAGACACTGGATCAATGGGAGCGACACTAGGTCACTGGGTCACTGGGAGAGACACTGGGTTCATGGGAGAGACACTGGGTCAATGGGAGAGACACTGGGTCAGCGGGAGAGATACTGGGTCACTGGGAGAGACACTGAGTCAATGGGAGAGACACTGGGTCAATGGGTCACAGGGAGAGACACTGGGTCAATGGCACAATGGGAGAGAAACTGGTTCAATGGGAGAGACACTGGGTCAATGGGAGAGACACTGGGTCAATGGGAGAGATACTGGGTCACTGGGAGAGACACTGCGTCAATAGGAGAGACACTGGGTCAATGGGAGAGACACTGGGTCAGTGGTAGAGATACTGGGTCAATGGAGAGACACTGTGTCAATGGGAGAGACACTAAGTCACTGGGAGAGACACTGGGTCACTGGATCAGTGGGAGAGACACTGGGTCAATGGAGAGACACTGGATCAATGGGAGAGACAATGGGTCAATGGAGAGACACTGGGTCAATGGGAGAGATACTGGTTCAATGGGAGAGACACTGGGTCAATGGAGAGACACTGTGTCAATGGGAGAGACACTGGGTCAATGGGAGAGGCATTGAGTCACTGGAAGAGACACTGGGTCAATGGGAGAGACATCGTGTCACTGGGAGAGACACTGGGTCAATGGGAGAGACACTGGGTCACTGGGTAAGACACTGGGTCAATGGGAGAGACACTGGATCTCTGGGTTGCTGTGAGAGACACTGGGTCAATAGAAGAGATACTGGGTCACTGGGAGAGATACTGGGTCAATGGGAGACACTGGGTCTCTGCAAGTGACACTGGGTCAATGGGAGTGACACTGGGTCACTGGGAGAGATACTGGGCCAATGGGAGAGACGCTGGGTCACTGGCACAGACACTGGGTCAATGGGAGAGACACTTGGTCAATGAGAGAGGCACTGGGTCAATGTGTCACTGGGAGAGACACTGGGTCAATGGGAGAGACACTGGGTCGCTGGGTCACTGGGAGAGACAGTGGGTCAATGGGAGAGACACTGGGTCACCGGGAGAGACACTGGGTCACTGGAATAGATACTGTGTCAGTGGGAGAGACACTGGAACAATGGGAGAGACACTGAGTCAGTGGGAGAGATACTGGGTCACTGGGAGAGACACTGTGTCAATGGAAGAGATACTAAGTCACTTGGAGAGGCACTGAGTCACTCAGAGAGACACTGGGTCACTGGGTCAGTGGGAAAGACACTGGGTCACTGGGAGAGACACTGGGTCAATGGGAGAGACACTGGGTCAATGGGAGAGACACTGGTTCAATGGGAGAGACACTGGGTCAGTGGGAGAGATACTGGGTCACTGGGAGAGACACTGTGTGAATGGAAGATACACTAAGTCACTGGGAGAGACACTGGGTCACGAGGTCAGTGGGAGAGACACTGGATCAATGGAGGAGACAATGGGTCAATGGAGAGACAGTGGGTCAATGGGAGAGATAATGGGTCAATGGGAAAGACACTGGGTCAATGGAGAGACACTGTTTCAATGGGAGATACACTGGGTCAATGGGAGAGACACTGGATCAATGGGAGCGACACTAGGTCACTGGGTCACTGGGAGAGACACTGGGTTCATGGGAGAGACATTGGGTCACTGGAAGAGACACTGGGTCACTGGAATAGATACTGGTTCACGGAGAGACACTGGTCACTGGGAAAGACACTGGGTCAGTAGGAGAGACACTGGGTCAATGGGAGAGACACTGGGTCAATGGGAGAGACAGTCGGTCAATGGGAGAGACACTGGGTCGCTGGGTCACTGGGAGAGACACTGGGTCACTGGAATAGATACTGAGTGAGTGGGAGAGATACTGGGTCACTGGGAGAGACACTGAGTCACTCTGAGAGACACTGGGTCAATGGGTCAATGGAGAGACACTGGGCCAATAGGACAATGGGAGAGGCACTGGGTCAATGGGAGAGACACTGGGTCAGTGGGAGAGATACTGGGTCACTGGGAGAGACACTGAGTCAATGGGAGAGACACTGGGTCAATGGGTCACAGGGAGAGACACTGGGTCAATGGCACAATGGGAGAGAAACTGGTTCAATGGGAGAGACACTGGGTCAATGGGAGAGACATTGGGTCACTGGAAGAGACACTGGGTCAATGGAATCGATACTTGTTCACGTAGAGACACTGGGTCACTGGGAAAGACACTGGGTCAGTAGGAGAGACACTGGGTCAATGGGAGAGACACTGGGTCAATGGGAGAGACAGTAGGTCAATGGGAGAGACACTGGGTCACTGGGTCACTGGGAGAGACACTGGGTCACTGGAATAGATACTGGGTCAGTGGGAGAGATACTGGGTCACTGGGAGAGACACTGAGTCACTGGGAGAGACACTGGGTCAAGGGGTCAAGGGAGAGACACTGGGCCAATAGGACAATGGGAGAGGCACTGGGTCAATGGGAGAGACACTGGGTCAGT
Source organism: Pristiophorus japonicus (assembly GCF_044704955.1). NCBI lineage: Eukaryota > Metazoa > Chordata > Chondrichthyes > Pristiophoridae > Pristiophorus > Pristiophorus japonicus. The sequence continues at coordinate 158,962,821 of NC_091984.1, forward strand.
GGGAGAGATACTGGGTCACTGGGAGAGACACTGAGTCACTGGGAGAGACACTGAGTCAATGGGAGAGACACTGGGTCAATGGGTCACAGGGAGAGACACTGGGTCAATGGCACAATGGGAGAGAAACTGGTTCAATGGGAGAGACACTGGGTCAATGGGAGAGATACTGGGTCACTGGGAGAGACACTGCGTCAATAGGAGAGACACTGGGTCAATGGGAGAGACACTGGGTCAGTGGTAGAGATACTGGGTCAATGGAGAGACACTGTGTCAATGGGAGAGACACTAAGTCACTGGGAGAGACACTGGGTCACTGGATCAGTGGGAGAGACACTGGGTCAATGGAGAGACACTGGATCAATGGGAGAGACAGTGGGTCAATGGAGATACACTGGGTCAATGGGAGAGATACTGGTTCAATGGGAAAGACACTGGGTCAATGGAGAGACACTGTGTCAATGGGAGAGACACTGGGTCAATGGGAGAGGCATTGAGTCACTGGAAGAGACACTGGGTCACTGGGAGAGACACTGCATCAATTGGAGAGACACTTGGTCAATGGGAGAGACACTGGGTCAATGGAGAGACACTGAGTCAATGGGAGAGACACTGGGAGAGACACTGGGTCAATGGGAGAGACATGGGTCACCGGGTCACTGGAAGAGACACTGGGTCAATGGGAGATACACTGGGTCACTGGGAGAGACACTGGGTCAATGGGAGAGACACTGGGTTACTGGGAGAGACACTGGGTCAATTGGAGAGACACTGGCTCACTGGGTAAGACACTCGGTTAATGGGAGATACACTGAATCTCTGGGTTGCTGTGATAGACACTGGGTCAATAGAAGAGATGCTGGGTCACTGGGAGAGATACTGGGTCAATGGGAGAGACACTGGGTCTCTGGAAGAGACACTGGGTCAATGGGAGTGACACTGGGTCACTGGGAGAGATACTGGGCCAATAGGAGAGACGCTGGGTCACTGGCACAGATACTGGGTCAATGGGAGAGACACTGGGTCAATGAGAGAGGCACTGGGTCAATGTGTCACTGGGCGAGACACTGGGTCAATGGGAGAGACACTGGGTCACTGGGAGAGACACTGGATCACTGGAATAGATACTGGGTCACTGGGAGAGACACTGGGTCATTGGGAGAGAACTGGGTCAATGGGAGAGACAGGGTCAAAGGGAGAAATACTGGGTCACAGGGAGAGACACTGGGTCAATGGGAGAGACACTGGGTCAGTGGGAGAGATACTGGGTCACTGGGAGAGACACTGAGTCACCGAGAGAGACACTGGGTCAATGGGTCACAGGGAGAGACACTATGTCAATGAACAATGGGAGAGAAACTGGTTCAATGGTAGAGACACTGGGTCAATGGGAGAGACATTGAGTAACTGGGAGCAACACTGGGTCAATTGGAGAGATACTGGTTCAATGGGAGAGACACTGGGTCAATGGGAGAGATACTGGGTCAATTGGAGAGACACTGGGTCACTGGCACAGACACTGGGTCAATGGGAGAGACACTTGGTCACTGGGTCACTAGGAGAGACACTGGGTCAATGGGAGAGGCATTGGGTCACTGGGAGAATCACTGGGTCACTGGAATAGATACAGCATCACTGGGAGAGACACTGGGTCATTGGAATAGATAATGGGTCACTGGGATAGACACTGGGTCAATGGGAGAGACACTTGGTCAATGAGAGAGGCACTGGGTCAATGTGTCACTGGGAGAGACACTGGGTCAATGGGAGAGACACTGGGTCGCTGGGTCACTGGGAGAGACAGTGGGTCAATGGGAGAGACACTGGGTCACTGGGAGAGACACTGGGTCACTGGAATAGATACTGTGTCAGTGGGAGAGACACTGGAACAATGGGAGAGACACTGAGTCAGTGGGAGAGATACTGGGTCACTGGGAGAGACACTGTGTCAATGGAAGAGATACTAAGTCACTTGGAGAGGCACTGAGTCACTCAGAGAGACACTGGGTCACTGGGTCAGTGGGAAAGACACTGGGTCACTGGGAGAGACACTGGGTCAATGGGAGAGACACTGGGTCAATGGGAGAGACACTGGTTCAATGGGAGAGACACTGGGTCAGTGGGAGAGATACTGGGTCACTGGGAGAGACACTGTGTGAATGGAAGATACACTAAGTCACTGGGAGAGACACTGGGTCACGAGGTCAGTGGGAGAGACACTGGATCAATGGAGGAGACAATGGGTCAATGGAGAGACAGTGGGTCAATGGGAGAGATAATGGGTCAATGGGAAAGACACTGGGTCAATGGAGAGACACTGTTTCAATGGGAGATACACTGGGTCAATGGGAGAGACACTGGATCAATGGGAGCGACACTAGGTCACTGGGTCACTGGGAGAGACACTGGGTTCATGGGAGAGACACTGGGTCAATGGGAGAGACACTGGGTCAGCGGGAGAGATACTGGGTCACTGGGAGAGACACTGAGTCAATGGGAGAGACACTGGGTCAATGGGTCACAGGGAGAGACACTGGGTCAATGGCACAATGGGAGAGAAACTGGTTCAATGGGAGAGACACTGGGTCAATGGGAGAGACACTGGGTCAATGGGAGAGATACTGGGTCACTGGGAGAGACACTGCGTCAATAGGAGAGACACTGGGTCAATGGGAGAGACACTGGGTCAGTGGTAGAGATACTGGGTCAATGGAGAGACACTGTGTCAATGGGAGAGACACTAAGTCACTGGGAGAGACACTGGGTCACTGGATCAGTGGGAGAGACACTGGGTCAATGGAGAGACACTGGATCAATGGGAGAGACAATGGGTCAATGGAGAGACACTGGGTCAATGGGAGAGATACTGGTTCAATGGGAGAGACACTGGGTCAATGGAGAGACACTGTGTCAATGGGAGAGACACTGGGTCAATGGGAGAGGCATTGAGTCACTGGAAGAGACACTGGGTCAATGGGAGAGACATCGTGTCACTGGGAGAGACACTGGGTCAATGGGAGAGACACTGGGTCACTGGGTAAGACACTGGGTCAATGGGAGAGACACTGGATCTCTGGGTTGCTGTGAGAGACACTGGGTCAATAGAAGAGATACTGGGTCACTGGGAGAGATACTGGGTCAATGGGAGACACTGGGTCTCTGCAAGTGACACTGGGTCAATGGGAGTGACACTGGGTCACTGGGAGAGATACTGGGCCAATGGGAGAGACGCTGGGTCACTGGCACAGACACTGGGTCAATGGAAGAGACACTTGGTCAATGAGAGAGGCACTGGGTCAATGTGTCACTGGGAGAGACACTGGGTCAATGGGAGAGACACTGGGTCGCTGGGTCACTGGGAGAGACAGTGGGTCAATGGGAGAGACACTGGGTCACTGGGAGAGACACTGGGTCACTGGAATAGATACTGTGTCAGTGGGAGAGACACTGGAACAATGGGAGAGACACTGAGTCAGTGGGAGAGATACTGGGTCACTGGGAGAGACACCGTGTCAATGGAAGAGATACTAAGTCACTTGGAGAGGCACTGAGTCACTCAGAGAGACACTGGGTCACTGGGTCAGTGGGAAAGACACTGGGTCACTGGGAGAGACACTGGGTCAATGGGAGAGACACTGGGTCAATGGGAGAGACACTGGTTCAATGGGAGAGACACTGGGTCAGTGGGAGAGATACTGGGTCACTGGGAGAGACACTGTGTGAATGGAAGATACACTAAGTCACTGGGAGAGACACTGGGTCACGAGGTCAGTGGGAGAGACACTGGATCAATGGAGGAGACAATGGGTCAATGGAGAGACAGTGGGTCAATGGGAGAGATAATGGGTCAATGGGAAAGACACTGGGTCAATGGAGAGACACTGTTTCAATGGGAGATACACTGGGTCAATGGGAGAGACACTGGATCAATGGGAGCGACACTAGGTCACTGGGTCACTGGGAGAGACACTGGGTTCATGGGAGAGACATTGGGTCACTGGAAGAGACACTGGGTCACTGGAATAGATACTGGTTCACGGAGAGACACTGGTCACTGGGAAAGACACTGGGTCAGTAGGAGAGACACTGGGTCAATGGGAGAGACACTGGGTCAATGGGAGAGACAGTCGGTCAATGGGAGAGACACTGGGTCGCTGGGTCACTGGGAGAGACACTGGGTCACTGGAATAGATACTGAGTGAGTGGGAGAGATACTGGGTCACTGGGAGAGACACTGAGTCACTCTGAGAGACACTGGGTCAATGGGTCAATGGAGAGACACTGGGCCAATAGGACAATGGGAGAGGCACTGGGTCAATGGGAGAGACACTGGGTCAGTGGGAGAGATACTGGGTCACTGGGAGAGACACTGAGTCACTGGGAGAGACACTGGGTCAATGGGTCACAGGGAGAGACACTGGGTCAATGGCACAATGGGAGAGAAACTGGTTCAATGGGAGAGACACTGGGTCAATGGGAGAGACATTGGGTCACTGGAAGAGACACTGGGTCAATGGAATCGATACTTGTTCACGTAGAGACACTGGGTCACTGGGAAAGACACTGGGTCAGTAGGAGAGACACTGGGTCAATGGGAGAGACACTGGGTCAATGGGAGAGACAGTAGGTCAATGGGAGAGACACTGGGTCACTGGGTCACTGGGAGAGACACTGGGTCACTGGAATAGATACTGGGTCAGTGGGAGAGATACTGGGTCACTGGGAGAGACACTGAGTCACTGGGAGAGACACTGGGTCAAGGGGTCAAGGGAGAGACACTGGGCCAATAGGACAATGGGAGAGGCACTGGGTCAATGGGAGAGACACTGGGTCAGTGGGAGAGATACTGGGTCACTGGGAGAGACACTGAGTCACTGGGAGAGACACTGAGTCAATGGGAGAGACACTGGGTCAATGGGTCACAGGGAGAGACACTGGGTCAATGGCACAATGGGAGAGAAACTGGTTCAATGGGAGAGACACTGGGTCAATGGGAGAGATACTGGGTCACTGGGAGAGACACTGCGTCAATAGGAGAGACACTGGGTCAATGGGAGAGACACTGGGTCAGTGGTAGAGATACTGGGTCAATGGAGAGACACTGTGTCAATGGGAGAGACACTAAGTCACTGGGAGAGACACTGGGTCACTGGATCAGTGGGAGAGACACTGGGTCAATGGAGAGACACTGGATCAATGGGAGAGACAGTGGGTCAATGGAGATACACTGGGTCAATGGGAGAGATACTGGTTCAATGGGAAAGACACTGGGTCAATGGAGAGACACTGTGTCAATGGGAGAGACACTGGGTCAATGGGAGAGGCATTGAGTCACTGGAAGAGACACTGGGTCACTGGGAGAGACACTGCATCAATTGGAGAGACACTTGGTCAATGGGAGAGACACTGGGTCAATGGAGAGACACTGAGTCAATGGGAGAGACACTGGGAGAGACACTGGGTCAATGGGAGAGACATGGGTCACCGGGTCACTGGAAGAGACACTGGGTCAATGGGAGATACACTGGGTCACTGGGAGAGACACTGGGTCAATGGGAGAGACACTGGGTTACTGGGAGAGACACTGGGTCAATTGGAGAGACACTGGCTCACTGGGTAAGACACTCGGTTAATGGGAGATACACTGAATCTCTGGGTTGCTGTGATAGACACTGGGTCAATAGAAGAGATGCTGGGTCACTGGGAGAGATACTGGGTCAATGGGAGAGACACTGGGTCTCTGGAAGAGACACTGGGTCAATGGGAGTGACACTGGGTCACTGGGAGAGATACTGGGCCAATAGGAGAGACGCTGGGTCACTGGCACAGATACTGGGTCAATGGGAGAGACACTGGGTCAATGAGAGAGGCACTGGGTCAATGTGTCACTGGGCGAGACACTGGGTCAATGGGAGAGACACTGGGTCACTGGGAGAGATACTGGGTCACTGGGAGAGACACTGAGTCACTGAGAGAGACACTGGGTCAATGGGTCACAGGGAGAGACACTATGTCAATGAACAATGGGAGAGAAACTGGTTCAATGGTAAAGACACTGGGTCAATGGGAGAGACATTGAGTAACTGGGAGCAACACTGGGTCAATTGGAGAGATACTGGTTCAATGGGAGAGACACTGGGTCACTGGGAGAGATACTGGGTCAATTGGAGAGACACTGGGTCACTGGCACAGACACTGGGTCAATGGGAGAGACACTTGGTCACTGGGTCACTAGGAGAGACACTGGGTCAATGGGAGAGGCATTGGGTCACTGGGAGAATCACTGGGTCACTGAAATAGATACAGCATCACTGGGAGAGACACTGGGTCATTGGAATAGATAATGGGTCACTGGGATAGACACTGGGTCACTGGGAGAGACACTGGGTCAATGGGAGAGACACTGGGTCAATGGGAGAGACACTGGGTCACTGGAATGGATAATGAGTCACTGGGAGAGACACTGGGTCACTGGGAGAGACACTGGGTCAATAGGAGAGACAGGGTCAAAGGGAGAAATACTGGGTCACAGGGAGAGACACTGGGTCAATGGGAGAGACACTGGGTCAGTGGGAGACATACTGGGTCACTGGGAGAGACACTGAGTCACTGAGAGAGACACTGGGTCAATGGGTCACAGGGAGAGACACTATGTCAATGAACAATGGGAGAGAAACTGGTTCAATGGTAGAGACACTGGGTCAATGGGAGAGACATTGAGTAACTGGGAGCAACACTGGGTCAATTGGAGAGATACTGGTTCAATGGGAGAGACACTGGGTCACTGGGAGAGATACTGGGTCAATTGGAGAGACACTGGGTCACTGGCACAGACACTGGGTCAATGAGAGAGACACTTGGTCACTGGGTCACTAGGAGAGACACTGGGTCAATGGGAGAGGCATTGGGTCACTGGGAGAATCACTGGGTCACTGGAATAGATACAGCATCACTGGGAGAGACACTGGGTCATTGGAATAGATAATGGGTCACTGGGATAGACACTGGGTCACTGGGAGAGACACTGGGTCAATGGGAGAGACACTGGGTCAATGGGAGAGACACTGGGTCACTGGAATGGATAATGAGTCACTGGGAGAGACACTGGGTCACTGGGAGAGACACTGGGTCAATAGGAGAGACACTGGGTCACTGGGAAAGACACTGGGTCAATGGGAGAGACACTGGGTCAGAGGGAGAGATACTGGGTCACTGGGAGAGACACTGGGTCAATGGAAGAGACATTGGGTCAGTGGGAGAGACACTGGGTCAATGGGAGAGACACTGGGTTACTGGGAGAGACACTGGGTCAATTGGAGAGACACTGGCTCACTGGGTAAGACACTCGGTTAATGGGAGATACACTGAATCTCTGGGTTGCTGTGATAGACACTGGGTCAATAGAAGAGATGCTGGGTCACTGGGAGAGATACTGGGTCAATGGGAGATACACTGGGTCACTGGGAGAGACACTGGGTCAATGGGAGAGACACTGGGTTACTGGGAGAGACACTGGGTCAATTGGAGAGACACTGGCTCACTGGGTAAGACACTCGGTTAATGGGAGATACACTGAATCTCTGGGTTGCTGTGATAGACACTGGGTCAATAGAAGAGATGCTGGGTCACTGGGAGAGATACTGGGTCAATGGGAGAGACACTGGGTCTCTGGAAGAGACACTGGGTCAATGGGAGTGACACTGGGTCACTGGGAGAGATACTGGGCCAATAGGAGAGACGCTGGGTCACTGGCACAGATACTGGGTCAATGGGAGAGACACTGGGTCAATGAGAGAGGCACTGGGTCAATGTGTCACTGGGCGAGACACTGGGTCAATGGGAGAGACACTGGGTCACTGGGAGAGATACTGGGTCACTGGGAGAGACACTGAGTCACTGAGAGAGACACTGGGTCAATGGGTCACAGGGAGAGACACTATGTCAATGAACAATGGGAGAGAAACTGGTTCAATGGTAGAGACACTGGGTCAATGGGAGAGACATTGAGTAACTGGGAGCAACACTGGGTCAATTGTAGAGATACTGGTTCAATGGGAGAGACACTGGGTCACTGGGAGAGATACTGGGTCAATTGGAGAGACACTGGGTCACTGGCACAGACACTGGGTCAATGGGAGAGACACTTGGTCACTGGGTCACTAGGAGAGACACTGGGTCAATGGGAGAGGCATTGGGTCACTGGGAGAATCACTGGGTCACTGAAATAGATACAGCATCACTGGGAGAGACACTGGGTCATTGGAATAGATAATGGGTCACTGGGATAGACACTGGGTCACTGGGAGAGACACTGGGTCAATGGGAGAGACACTGGGTCAATGGGAGAGACACTGGGTCACTGGAATGGATAATGAGTCACTGGGAGAGACACTGGGTCACTGGGAGAGACACTGGGTCAATAGGAGAGACAGGGTCAAAGGGAGAAATACTGGGTCACAGGGAGAGACACTGGGTCAATGGGAGAGACACTGGGTCAGTGGGAGAGATACTGGGTCACTGGGAGAGACACTGAGTCACTGAGAGAGACACTGGGTCAATGGGTCACAGGGAGAGACACTATGTCAATGAACAATGGGAGAGAAACTGGTTCAATGGTAGAGACACTGGGTCAATGGGAGAGACATTGAGTAACTGGGAGCAACACTGGGTCAATTGGAGAGATACTGGTTCAATGGGAGAGACACTGGGTCACTGGGAGAGATACTGGGTCAATTGGAGAGACACTGGGTCACTGGCACAGACACTGGGTCAATGAGAGAGACACTTGGTCACTGGGTCACTAGGAGAGACACTGGGTCAATGGGAGAGGCATTGGGTCACTGGGAGAATCACTGGGTCACTGGAATAGATACAGCATCACTGGGAGAGACACTGGGTCATTGGAATAGATAATGGGTCACTGGGATAGACACTGGGTCACTGGGAGTGACACTGGGTCAATGGGAGAGACACTGGGTCAATGGGAGAGACACTGGGTCACTGGAATGGATAATGAGTCACTGGGAGAGACACTGGGTCACTGGGAGAGACACTGGGTCAATAGGAGAGACACTGGGTCACTGGGAAAGACACTGGGTCAATGGGAGAGACACTGGGTCAGAGGGAGAGATACTGGGTCACTGGGAGAGACACTGGGTCAATGGAAGAGACATTGGGTCAGTGGGAGAGATACTGGGTCACTGGGAGAGACACTAAGTCACTGGGAGAGACACTGGGTCAATGGGTCACAGGTGGAGACACTGGGTCAGTGGGAGAGAAACTGGTTCAATGGGCGAGACACTGGGTCAATGGGAGAGACACTGGGTCAGTGGGAGAGATACTGGGTCACTGGGAGAGACACTAGGTCAATGGGTCACAGGGAGAGACACTGGGTCAATGGGACAATGGGAGAGAAATTGGTTCAATGGGAGAGACACTGGGTCAATGGGAGAGACACTGGCTCAGTGGGAGAGACACTGGATCAATGGGAGAGACACTGGGTCACTGGGAGAGACATTGGGTCAGTGGGAGAGATACTGGGTCACTGGGAGAGACACTGAGTCACTGGGAGAGACACTGGGTCACTGGGTCAGTGGGAGAGACACTGGGTCAATGGAGAGACACTGGGTCAATGGGAAAGACACTGGTTCAATGGGAGAGACACTGGGTCACTGGGAGAGACACTGGGACAATGGGAGAGACACTGAGTCAATGGGAGAGACACTGGGTCAGTGGGAGAGATACTGGGTCACTGGGAGAGACACTGAGTCAGTGGGAGAGATACTGGGGCACTGGGAGAGACACTGAGTCAATGGAGAGACACTGGGTCAATGGGTCACAGGGAGAAACACTGGGTCGATGGCACAATGGGAGAGAAACTGTTGCAATGGGAGAGGCACTGGGTCAATGGGAGTGACACTGGGTCAATGGGAGAGATACTGGGTCACTGTGAGGGACAATGGGTCAATAGGAGATACACTGCGTCAATGGGAGAGACAGTGCGTCAATTTAGAGACACTGGGTCAAAGGGAGAGACGCTGGGTCAATGGAGAGACACTGGGTCAATGGGAGAGACACTGGGTCACGGGAAGAGACACTGGGTCAATGGAGAGACACTGGGTCAATGGGAGAGACACTGGGTCACTGGGAAAGACACTGGGTCAATGGGAGAGACACTGGGTCAATGGGAGAGATACTGGGTTACTGGGAGAGATACTGGGTCAATGGGAGAGACACTGGGTCAATGGGAGAGACTTTGGGTCACAGGAAGAGAGACTGTGTCACTGGAATAGATATGGGTCATTGGAATAGATACTGGGTCACTGGGAGAGACACTGGGTCAATAGGAGAGACACTGGGTCAATGGGAGAGACAGTGGGTCAATGGGAGAGACAGTAGGTCAATGGGAGAGACACTGGGTCACTGGTACTGACACTGGGTCAATGGGAGAGACACTGGGTCGCTGGCTCACTGGGAAAGACACTGGGTCAATGGGAGAGACACTGGGACACTGGGAGAGTCACTGGGTCATTGGAATAGATACTGGGTCAGTGGGAGAGACACTGGGTCACTGGGAGAGACACTGAGTCACTGGGAGAGACACTGGGTCAATGGGTCACAGGGAGAGACACTGGGTCAAAGGGACAATGGGAGAGAAACTGGTTCAATGGGAGAGACACTGGGTCACTGGGAGAGACACTGGGACAATGGGAGAGACACTGAGTCAATGGGAGAGACACTGGGTCAGTGGGAGAGATACTGGGTCACTGGGAGAGACACTGAGTCAGTGGGAGAGATACTGGGGCACTGGGAGAGACACTGAGTCAATGGAGAGACACTGGGTCAATGGGTCACAGGGAGAAACACTGAGTCGATGGCACAATGGGAGAGAAACTGTTGCAATGGGAGAGGCACTGGGTCAATGGGAGTGACACTGGGTCAATGGGAGAGATACTGGGTCACTGTGAGGGACAATGGGTCAATAGGAGATACACTGCGTCAATGGGAGAGACAGTGCGTCAATTTAGAGACACTGGGTCAAAGGGAGAGACGCTGGGTCAATGGAGAGACACTGGGTCAATGGGAGAGACACTGGGTCACGGGGAGAGACTCTGGGTCAATGGAGAGACACTGGGTCAATGGGAGAGACACTGAGTCACTGGGAGAGACACTGGGTCAATGGGAGAGACACTGAGTCACTGGGAGAGACACTGGGTCAATGGGAGAGACACTAGGTCAATGGGAGAGACACTGGGTCACTGGGAGAGACACTGGGTCACTGGAATAGATACTGTGTCAGTGGGAGAGACAATGGATCAATGGGAGTGAGCCTGGGTCACTGGGAGAGACACTGGGTCAGTGGGAGAGATACTGGGTCACTGGGAGAGACACTGTGTCAATGGAAGAGATACTAAGTCACTTGGAGAGACACTGGGTCACTGGGAGAGACACTGGGTCACTGGGTCAGTGGGAGAGACACTGGGTCAATGGAGAGACACTGGGTCAATGGGAGAGACAATGGGTCAATGGAGAGACACTGGGTCAATGGGAGAGATAATGGTTCACTGGGAGAGACACTGGGTCAATGGGAGAGACACTGGGTCAATGGGAGCGACACTGGGTCACTGGGAGAGACAATGGGTCAATAGGAGAGACACTGGGTCAGTGGGAGAGACACTAGGTCAATGGGAGGGATACTGGGTCACTGGGAGAGATACTGGGTCAATAGGAGAGACACTGGGTCAATGGGAGAGACACTGGATCAATGGGAGAGACACTGGGTCACTGGGAGAGACATTGGGTCAGTGGGAGAGATACTGGGTCACTGGGAGAGACAGTGAGTCACTGGGAGAGACACTGGGTCACTGGGTCAGTGGGAGAGACACTGGGTCAATGGAGAGACACTGGGTCAATCAGAGAGACACTGGGTCAATGGGAGAGACAATGGGTCAATGGAGAGATACTGGGTCAATGGGAGAGATACTGGTTCAATGGGAGAGACACTGGGTCAATGGAGATACACTGTGTCAATGGGAGAGACACTGGGTCAATGGGGGAGACATTGAGTAACTGGGAGAGACACTGGGTCAATGGAAGAGACATCGCGTCACTGGGAGAGACACTGGGTCAATAGGAGAGACACCAGGTCACTGGGAGAGACACTGGGTCAATGGGAGAGACACTGGGTCAATGGGAGAGACACTCAGTCAGTGGTAGAGATACTGGGTCACTGGGAGAGACACTGTGTCACTGGGAGAGACACTGGGTCACTGGATCAGTGGGAGAGACACTGGGTCAATGGAGAGACACTGGGTCAATGGAGAGACACTGGGTCAATGGGAGAGACACTGGGAGAGACACTGGGTCAATGGGAGAGACATGGGTCACCGGGTCACTGGAAGAGACACTGGGTCAATGGGAGAGACACTGGGTCACTGGGAGAGACACTGGGTCAATGGGAGAGACACTGGATCAATGGGAGCGACACTAGGTCACTGGGTCACTGGGAGAGACACTGGGTTAATGGGAGAGACATTGGGTCACTGGAAGAGACACTTGGTCACTGGAATAGATACTGGTTCACGGAGAGACACTGTGTCACTGGGAAAGACACTGGGTCAGTAGGAGAGACACTGGGTCAATGGGAGAGACACTGGGTCAATGGGAGAGACAGTAGGTAAATGGGAGAGACACTGGGTCGCTGGGTCACTGGGAGAGACACTGGGTCAATGGGAGAAACACTGGGTCACTGGGAGAGACACTGGGTCACTGGAATAGATACTGGGTCAGTGGGAGAGATACGGGGTCACTGGGAGAGACACTGAGTCACTGGAAGAGACACTGGGTCAATGGGTCAAGGGAGAGACACCGTGTCAATGGGAGATACACTAAGTCACTGGGAGAGACACTGGTTCACTGGATCAGTGGGAGAGACACTGGGTCAAAGGAGAGACACTGGATCAATGGGAGAGACAATGGGTCAATGGAGAGACACTTGGTCAATGGGAGAGATACAGGTTCAATGGGAGAGACACTGGGTCAATGGAGAGACACTGTGTCAATGGAAGAGATAATGGGTCACTGGGAGAGACACTGGGTTCATGGGAGAGACATTGGGTCACTGGAAGAGACACTGGGTCACTGGGAAAGACATTGGGTCAGTAGGAGAGATACTGGGTTAATGGGAGAGACACTGGGTCAATGGGAGAGACAGTAGGTCAATGGGAGAGACACTGGGTCGCTGGGTCACTGGGAGAGACACTGGGTCACTGGAATAGATACTGAGTGAGTGGGAGAGATACTGGGTCACTGGGAGAGACACTGAGTCACTGGGAGAGACACTGGGTCAATGGGTCAATGGAGAGACACTGGGCCAATAGGACAATGGGAGAGGCACTGGGTCAATGGGAGAGACACTGGGTCAGTGGGAGAGATACTGGGTCACTGGGAGAGAAACTGAGTCAATGGGAGAGACACTGGGTCAATGGGTCACAGGGAGAGACACTGGGTCAATGGCACAATGGGAGAGAAACTGGTTCAATGTGAGAGACACTGGGTCAATGGGAGAGACATTGGGTCACTGGAAGAGACACTGGGTCACTGGAATCGATACTGGTTCACGGAAAGATGCTGGGTCACTGGGAAAGACACTGGGTCAGTAGGAGAGACACTGGGTCAATGGGAGAGACACTGGGTCAATGGGAGAGACAGTAGGTCAATGGGAGAGACACTGGGTCGCTGGGTCACTGGGAGAGACACTGGGTCACTGGAATAGATACTGGGTCAGTGGGAGAGATATTGGGTCACTGGGAGAGACACTGAGTCACTGGGAGAGACACTGGGTCAATGGGAGAGACACTGGGTCAGCGGGAGAGATACTGGGTCACTGGGAGAGACACTGAGTCAATGGGAGAGACACTGGGTCAATGGGTCACAGGGAGAGACACTGGGTCAATGGCACAATGGGAGAGAAACTGGTTCAATGGGAGAGACACTGGGTCAATGGGAGAGACACTGGGTCAATGGGAGAGATACTGGGTCACTGGGAGAGACACTGCGTCAATAGGAGAGACACTGGGTCAATGGGAGAGACACTGGGTCAGTGGTAGAGATACTGGGTCAATGGAGAGACACTGTGTCAATGGGAGAGACACTAAGTCACTGGGAGAGACACTGGGTCACTGGATCAGTGGGAGAGACACTGGGTCAATGGAGAGACACTGGATCAATGGGAGAGACAATGGGTCAATGGAGAGACACTGGGTCAATGGGAGAGATACTGGTTCAATGGGAGAGACACTGGGTCAATGGAGAGACACTGTGTCAATGGGAGAGACACTGGGTCAATGGGAGAGGCATTGAGTCACTGGAAGAGACACTGGGTCAATGGGAGAGACATCGTGTCACTGGGAGAGACACTGGGTCAATGGGAGAGACACTGGGTCACTGGGAGAGACACTGGGTCAATGGGAGAGACACTGGGTTACTGGGAGAGACACTGGGTCAATTGCAGAGACACTGGGTCACTGGGTAAGACACTGGGTCAATGGGAGAGACACTGGATCTCTGGGTTGCTGTGAGAGACACTGGGTCAATAGAAGAGATACTGGGTCACTGGGAGAGATACTGGGTCAATGGGAGACACTGGGTCTCTGCAAGTGACACTGGGTCAATGGGAGTGACACTGGGTCACTGGGAGAGATACTGGGCCAATGGGAGAGACGCTGGGTCACTGGCACAGGCACTGGGTCAATGGGAGAGACACTTGGTCAATGAGAGAGGCACTGGGTCAATGTGTCACTGGGAGAGACACTGGGTCAATGGGAGAGACACTGGGTTGCTGGGTCACTGGGAGAGACAGTGGGTCAATGGGAGAGACACTGGGTCACTGGGAGAGACACTGGGTCACTGGAATAGATACTGTGTCAGTGGGAGAGACACTGGAACAATGGGAGAGACACTGAGTCAGTGGGAGAGATACTGGGTCACTGGGAGAGACACTGTGTCAATGGAAGAGATACTAAGTCACTTGGAGAGGCACTGAGTCACTCAGAGAGACACTGGGTCACTGGGTCAGTGGGAAAGACACTGGGTCACTGGGAGAGACACTGGGTCAATGGGAGAGACACTGGGTCAATGGGAGAGACACTGGTTCAATGGGAGAGACACTGGGTCAGTGGGAGAGATACTGGGTCACTGGGAGAGACACTGTGTGAATGGAAGATACACTAAGTCACTGGGAGAGACACTGGGTCACGAGGTCAGTGGGAGAGACACTGGATCAATGGAGGAGACAATGGGTCAATGGAGAGACAGTGGGTCAATGGGAGAGATAATGGGTCAATGGGAAAGACACTGGGTCAATGGAGAGACACTGTTTCAATGGGAGATACACTGGGTCAATGGGAGAGACACTGGATCAATGGGAGCGACACTAGGTCACTGGGTCACTGGGAGAGACACTGGGTTCATGGGAGAGACATTGGGTCACTGGAAGAGACACTGGGTCACTGGAATAGATACTGGTTCACGGAGAGACACTGGTCACTGGGAAAGACACTGGGTCAGTAGGAGAGACACTGGGTCAATGGGAGAGACACTGGGTCAATGGGAGAGACAGTCGGTCAATGGGAGAGACACTGGGTCGCTGGGTCACTGGGAGAGACACTGGGTCACTGGAATAGATACTGAGTGAGTGGGAGAGATACTGGGTCACTGGGAGAGACACTGAGTCACTCTGAGAGACACTGGGTCAATGGGTCAATGGAGAGACACTGGGCCAATAGGACAATGGGAGAGGCACTGGGTCAATGGGAGAGACACTGGGTCAGTGGGAGAGATACTGGGTCACTGGGAGAGACACTGAGTCAATGGGAGAGACACTGGGTCAATGGGTCACAGGGAGAGACACTGGGTCAATGGCACAATGGGAGAGAAACTGGTTCAATGGGAGAGACACTGGGTCAATGGGAGAGACATTGGGTCACTGGAAGAGACACTGGGTCAATGGAATCGATACTTGTTCACGTAGAGACACTGGGTCACTGGGAAAGACACTGGGTCAGTAGGAGAGACACTGGGTCAATGGGAGAGACACTGGGTCAATGGGAGAGACAGTAGGTCAATGGGAGAGACACTGGGTCACTGGGTCACTGGGAGAGACACTGGGTCACTGGAATAGATACTGGGTCAGTGGGAGAGATACTGGGTCACTGGGAGAGACACTGAGTCACTGGGAGAGACACTGGGTCAAGGGGTCAAGGGAGAGACACTGGGCCAATAGGACAATGGGAGAGGCACTGGGTCAATGGGAGAGACACTGGGTCAGTGGGAGAGATACTGGGTCACTGGGAGAGACACTGAGTCACTGGGAGAGACACTGAGTCAATGGGAGAGACACTGGGTCAATGGGTCACAGGGAGAGACACTGGGTCAATGGCACAATGGGAGAGAAACTGGTTCAATGGGAGAGACACTGGGTCAATGGGAGAGATACTGGGTCACTGGGAGAGACACTGCGTCAATAGGAGAGACACTGGGTCAATGGGAGAGACACTGGGTCAGTGGTAGAGATACTGGGTCAATGGAGAGACACTGTGTCAATGGGAGAGACACTAAGTCACTGGGAGAGACACTGGGTCACTGGATCAGTGGGAGAGACACTGGGTCAATGGAGAGACACTGGATCAATGGGAGAGACAGTGGGTCAATGGAGATACACTGGGTCAATGGGAGAGATACTGGTTCAATGGGAAAGACACTGGGTCAATGGAGAGACACTGTGTCAATGGGAGAGACACTGGGTCAATGGGAGAGGCATTGAGTCACTGGAAGAGACACTGGGTCACTGGGAGAGACACTGCATCAATTGGAGAGACACTTGGTCAATGGGAGAGACACTGGGTCAATGGAGAGACACTGAGTCAATGGGAGAGACACTGGGAGAGACACTGGGTCAATGGGAGAGACATGGGTCACCGGGTCACTGGAAGAGACACTGGGTCAATGGGAGATACACTGGGTCACTGGGAGAGACACTGGGTCAATGGGAGAGACACTGGGTTACTGGGAGAGACACTGGGTCAATTGGAGAGACACTGGCTCACTGGGTAAGACACTCGGTTAATGGGAGATACACTGAATCTCTGGGTTGCTGTGATAGACACTGGGTCAATAGAAGAGATGCTGGGTCACTGGGAGAGATACTGGGTCAATGGGAGAGACACTGGGTCTCTGGAAGAGACACTGGGTCAATGGGAGTGACACTGGGTCACTGGGAGAGATACTGGGCCAATAGGAGAGACGCTGGGTCACTGGCACAGATACTGGGTCAATGGGAGAGACACTGGGTCAATGAGAGAGGCACTGGGTCAATGTGTCACTGGGCGAGACACTGGGTCAATGGGAGAGACACTGGGTCACTGGGAGAGACACTGGATCACTGGAATAGATACTGGGTCACTGGGAGAGACACTGGGTCATTGGGAGAGAACTGGGTCAATGGGAGAGACAGGGTCAAAGGGAGAAATACTGGGTCACAGGGAGAGACACTGGGTCAATGGGAGAGACACTGGGTCAGTGGGAGAGATACTGGGTCACTGGGAGAGACACTGAGTCACTGAGAGAGACACTGGGTCAATGGGTCACAGGGAGAGACACTATGTCAATGAACAATGGGAGAGAAACTGGTTCAATGGTAGAGACACTGGGTCAATGGGAGAGACATTGAGTAACTGGGAGCAACACTGGGTCAATTGGAGAGATACTGGTTCAATGGGAGAGACACTGGGTCACTGGGAGAGATACTGGGTCAATTGGAGAGACACTGGGTCACTGGCACAGACACTGGGTCAATGGGAGAGACACTTGGTCACTGGGTCACTAGGAGAGACACTGGGTCAATGGGAGAGGCATTGGGTCACTGGGAGAATCACTGGGTCACTGGAATAGATACAGCATCACTGGGAGAGACACTGGGTCAATGGAAGAGACATTGGGTCAGTGGGAGAGATACTGGGTCACTGGGAGAGACACTAAGTCACTGGGAGAGACACTGGGTCAATGGGTCACAGGTGGAGACACTGGGTCAGTGGGAGAGAAACTGGTTCAATGGGCGAGACACTGGGTCAATGGGAGAGACACTGGGTCAGTGGGAGAGATACTGGGTCACTGGGAGAGACACTAGGTCAATGGGTCACAGGGAGAGACACTGGGTC
This sequence comes from Pristiophorus japonicus, assembly GCF_044704955.1. Classification (NCBI taxonomy): domain Eukaryota; kingdom Metazoa; phylum Chordata; class Chondrichthyes; family Pristiophoridae; genus Pristiophorus; species Pristiophorus japonicus. Next base: position 158,981,033 of record NC_091984.1, read on the forward strand.
AATGGGACAATGGGAGAGAAATTGGTTCAATGGGAGAGGCACTGGGTCAATGGGAGAGACACTGGCTCAGTGGGAGAGATACTGGGTCACTGGGAGAGACACTGAGTCACTGGGAGAGACACTAGGTCAATGGGTCACAGGGAGAGACACTGGGTCAATGGGACAATGGGAGAGAAACTGGTTCAATGGGAGAGACACTGGGTCAATGGGAGAGTCACTGGGTCAATGGGACAGACACTGGGTCAATGGGACATTGGGAGAGACACTGAGTCAATGGGAGAAACACTTTGGGCAAAATTTCCCCTTTTATGAGAGGCCTGTTTTTGCGTCGGGGGATGCAAGACTTTTTTTGCGGGGTTGGGGTGGGATGTGGGAAGGAGCTGTCGCTACCGGCTCCCAGGAAATTACCCGGAGGTTTGCGAATGCACAACTGGGGATGACATCATCAGTCCAGGGGAAGACATTCCTGAATTGAAGCAGGAGCAGTTTAAATTATGGTCCAGAGTGTGACGTTTCTGGAGTAAGGTGGGAGCATGGTAATCTAGTTTGTCCTGTGAATGAAATATCTGGTCTGAGGTGGGAGCAGTATAGTCTAGGTTATTCTTGGCATTAAATTGCTGGAATGTGACGGGACAGTGTAAACTAGGTGGGCCTGGGATATACATTCCTGGAGTGAGGCGGGCGCAGTTCTGGAAATAAAGTTCCTGCACTGAGGCGGGACAATGTAATCTAGGCGGCCCAAGGAATGAGGCAGGCATCTAGGTGAATCTAGGTGTAATCTAGGTGATCTTTGGAATTTATTTATTGGAGTGATTATTTGCAACAGTTTTTTTGTGTGTCCTACTGCACATCCGCGCCCTGGACTCCGCCCCCAATGTACTATGCATACGCACGACTGGCTTGGACTTTGCCCCCCTCCCTCAAGTGCATGTGCAGACTCGTCGAACCCGAAATCGGAAGTGGGGCCTGTATCGTGAGGAGCCATGAGCTGTGCCGCTGCCAACCACGTTGCTTTGCTGATTTAGACTTTTGACAAAAATCTTCTTCTTCTGAGACAATTCCCCGGAGTCGAGGATGGCTTGCTTTTACACTAAAATGAGTTCTAGAGTGACTGATGAGACCAATGTGGCATCTACAATCTCTGTCACAGATGGGGCAGACGGTGGTTGGAGGGACGGGTGGGTGGGGTGCTTGGTTTGTCAAACACTCCTTCTGCTGTTTGTACTTGTCTTCTGTGTGTTCCCGGCGAAGAGCCTCGAAGTGTTCGGCGCCTTCTCGGATGCTCCTGCTCCACATTGAGCAGTCTTGGGCCAGTGATTCCCAAGAGTCGGTGGGGATGTTGCATTTTTCAAGGAGGTTTTGAGGGTCTCCAAGTTTTCTCTGCCCTCCTGGGGCTCGCCTGCATTGACGCAGCTCGGAGTAGAGTGCCTGTTTTGGGAGTCTGGCATCGGGCATGTGGACAATGTGGCCTGCCCACCAGAACTGGCAGAGCGTGGTCAATGCTTCGGTGCTGAGGGTGTAGCCTGAGAGAGAATGCTGACGTTGGTGCGTCTGTCCTGCCAATGAATTTACAGGATTTTGCAGAGACTGCGTTGCTGGTAATTCTCCAGTGTTTTGAGGTGTCTACTGTACATAGTCCCTGTCTCTGAAGCATATAGGAGGGCGGGTATCACTACTGCTCTGTAGACCATGAGCTTGGTGCTGGGTTTGAGATCCTGGTCCTCGAACACTCTTTTCCTCAGGCGGCCGAAGGCTGCACTGACACACTGAAGGTGATGTTGGACTTCGTCATCGTTGTCTGCCCTTGCTGATAGTAGGCTCCCGAGGTATGGAAAGTGGTCCACATTGTCCAAGGTCATGGATCTTGATAATCAGGGATCAGTACTGTGTGGCAGGGGTTGGTTGGTAGAGGACCTTTGTCTTACTGATGTTCAATGTGAGGCCCCGATTCTTGTACACTTCAGTGAAGGTGTCAACGATGGTTTGGAGTTCGAACTCTGAGTGTGCACAAATGCAAGTGTCATCTGCATATTGTAATTCAATGACAGAGGTTGGAGCAACCTTGGATCTGGACTGGAACATCGGAGGTTGAACAATTTCCCCCTTGTCCTGTAGATTAATGCCACTCCAGCGGGGAGCTTGCTAAGGCTGAGATGAAGCATAGCAGTGATGAAGATTGAGACAAGCGTTGGTGCGATGACACAGCCTTGCTTGACCCTGGTCTGCACGTGTATTGGGCCTGTGGTGGATCTGTTGGTGAGAATCACGGCTTGCATGTCATTGTGAAGCAGGCGAAGGATGGTGACGAATTTTTGAGGACAGCAAAATTTGAGAAGAACACTCAACATTCCCTCATGGTTTTGAGAGTCGAAGGCCTTTGTGAGGTCAAAGAAGGCATGTATGGAGGTTGATGCTGCTCCCTACATTCTTCTTGGATTTGTCGCACGATGAAGATCATGTCCATTGTGTCCCGATAGTGGACGGAATTCGCATTGCGACTCTGGGAGGAGCTCTTCAACCACTGGAACGAGACGATTGAGGAGGATTCTTGCGATAGAGAGAGAGACTGGGGGGGAGAGAGAGATTGGGTGGAGAGCGAAAGAGAATTGCGGAGAGACAGAGAGACTAGGGGAGAGACAGAGAGTTAGGCAGAGAGAGAGAGAGAAAAAGAGAGAGATTGGGGGAGAGAGAGGGTACGGGGAGAGTGGATCAGAGGGGGAGAGAGAGGGAACTCAGGGAAGATCGATCACATTCTTCCAGCCCCACCCTCTTTACACCTGCACCCGATTTCTCAGAAAGCTCGGTGCATGTGTGACAAGTGGTATAATTGGAGTGGATGACATCCAGAAGTCACGACACTGTCACTATTCTCTTCATACCCAATAAACCTGTTAACAATCCGTAACCCACTAACCCACACACAATGTCCCATCTATGGGGGTGGCTAAGGTCAGGAACTTGGGCTGGGCTGGGATGGGGCAGGAACTTGAGCGGGGATAGAGGGGGGGGCGGAGGAGGTCTTATCCTGTGTGAGCTCTCTCCTGTCTGGAGTCGGCAGTCAAAATGGCTCGTGCAAAGTCACTGATTACATCGGCAGGGTGGTTCTAATTGTACATTCCAGGTAACTGCTGGGTTTGTCTTATCATCGAAGGGGACCAATCAGCAATCAGGTCATGTGATCAAGGGGACCCAATTACAGCATTTTTCTGTTGCAAATAAAGATGTCCTTCATTTACTGGACTGAGGCAGGAGGCTGGAGCAGAGTAATCCAGTTTGTCCTGTGAATGAAATTCCTGGGCTGAAGCAGGAACAGAGTAATCCAGTTTGTCTAGAGAGAGAAGTTCCTGGACTGAGGTGGGACCAGTGCAGTCTAGGCGGCCCTGGGAATTAAATACTTACACTAAGGCTGGTGCAGTGTATTCTAAGTGTAGCTGGGAATTAAATTCTTGGACTGAGGCGTGAGCTGTGTAATCGAGGTGATGCTCAGAATTACATTTCTAAACAGAGGCTGCAGCAGTGCAATCTAGCTGGTCCAGGGAATGACATTTGTGGACTCAGGCAGCAGCATTGTAATCTAGGCGCTCCACGATTCCATCACTGGGATCGGTGGTTTCTGAAACTTTAAGGAAATGTATTTATTCTGAAATCTTACTCTGTTCGCTTGGGATAGAATAAAACAGAGAAAAGGTTTGGACGAGCCAGCTTTTTCTTATTTCATTTCTTACATTCTCATTTTCTCATCTTTTGTCCTCAATTTTAGTTCAGTAAAGGAAGGGAAACTCTGTTCTCTATGTTCTGTCCTCAGTATATTATGGGCGGATTAAATATGTTGAATTCGCTCACTTTTAATTTTAAACTGTTTACAATGAGGTGAATTAGATTGTGTTGCAATAACGTGTTGTAGTGACAATGATTCAATGGGGCTGTTTGTTCAATAACTGGATGTTGGGCAGTGAAGGTAAACTCCCAATTATAGGGGACATGGAGACCACTACTGGGAGAGGTCGGGCTGATGCTGAATATAGGAGAATAGCTAGTACAGACTGAACATTTCTAACACAGGCCAACGACAATTATTACAGAACTTCTCCTCAGGAGAGGAAAGAAATTGGGTCACCTTCAGAAGTCATCAGTGACAAAGTTATACATTTGTTAATGTATTCCTAGCCATGGCTGAAATACAATGGGGATTCAAGAGTCGGCATTGTGTATTTTATATCATGTATATATTAAAACAAATGCTTTTATTCACATCAATATCAATATTTTTTTATCCCACGTGAAACTTAGGGGTGAAATTTTAGTTATGAGGAAAGATTGGATAGGCTGGGGTTATTTTCTTTGGAACAGAGGAGGCTGAGGGGAGACCTTATTGAGGTGTATAAAATTGAGGGGCCTGGATAGAGTGAATAGGAAGGACATATTTCCCTGAACAGAGGGATCAACAACCTTGGAGCATAGATTTAAAGTTATTGGGGGGAGGGTTAGAGGGGATTTGAGGGGAAATTTCTTCACCCAGAGGGAGGTGGGGGTCTGGAACTCACTGCATGAAAGGGTGGTAGAGGCAGAAACCCTCACAACATGTAAAAAGGGCTTGGATGGGCACTTGAAGTGCCGTAACCAACAGGGCTACGGACCCAGAGCTGGAAAGTGGGATTAGGCTGGGTAGTTCTTTGTTGGCCAGCGCGGACACGATGGGCCAAAATGGCCTCCTTCCGTGCTGTAAATTTCCGTGATTCTATGAGACACAGAATGATCCGGGACTAACCATATGAACATGAGAGCAGAGATCTGTTGAAGGATCATCGACCTGAAACGTTAACTCTGCTTTTTCTCCACAGATGCTGCCTGACCCACTGAGATTTCCAGCATTTTCTGTCTTTATTCTAGATTCCAGCATCCGCAGTATTTTGCTTTTGTATAAGAACATAAGAAATAGTCCATTCGGCCCCTCGAGCTCCATCATGCAATAACATCATGGCTGATCTTCTACCTCAACTCCACTCTCCTGCACTGTCCCCATATCCCTCGATTCCCTTAATATCCAAAAATCTATCGATCTCTGTCTTAAATATACTCAAGGACTGAGCCTCCACAGCCCTCTGGGGTAGAGAATTCCAGAGATCCACCACCCTCTGAGTGAAGAGGTTTCTCCTCATCTCAGTCCTAAATGACCAACCCCTTATTCTGAGACTGTGACCCCTGGTTCTAGACTCCCCAGCCAGAGGAAACATCCTCCCTGCATCTACCTTGTCGAGCCCTGTCAGAATTTTGTATGTTTCAATGAGATCACCTTTCATTCTTCTAAACTTGAGGGAATATAGGCCTAGTCTACTCAATCTCCCCTCATAGGACAACCCCCCCCATCGCGGGAATCAGTCTGGTGAACCTTTGTTGCATTCCCACTATGGGAAGTTATCCTTCCCTAGGTAAGGAGACCAAAACTGTGCACAATACTCCAGGTGCGGTCTCACCAGAGCCCTGTATAATTGCAGTAAGACATCTTTACTCTTATACTCAAATCCTCTTGTAATAAAGGCCAACATACCATTTTCTTTTTTCATTGCTTGCTGTACCTGCATGTTAACTTTCAATGATTTGTGTATAAGCACACCCAGGTCCCTCTGAACACCAGCATTTCCCAATCTCTCACCATTTCAAAAATACTCTGCTTTGCTCTCTTTCCCACCAAAGTGGATAACTTCACATTTCTCCACATTATATTCCATTTACCATGTTTTTGCCCACTCACTTCGCCTGTCTATATCCCCTTGAAGCATCTTTGCATTCTCCTCACAACTTACATTCCCACCTAGCTTTGTATCATCAGCAAACTTGGATATATTAAATTTGGTCCCCTCATCCAAATCATTGATACAGATTGTGAATAGCTGGGGCCCCAGCACTGATCCTTGTGGTACCCCACTAGTTACAGCCTGCCGAAAATGACCCGTTTATTTCTACTCTCTGTTTTCTGTCCATTAACCAATCCTCAATCCATGCTAGTATATTAACCAATCCCATGAGTCCTAATTTTGTTTAATAACCTCTTGTGTGGCACCTTATTGAATGCCTTCTGAAAATCCAAATACACCACATCCACTGGTTCCCCCTTATCTAGTCTGCTAGTTACAACCTCAAAAAACTCAAAGAGATTCTTTCATAAATCCATGTTGACTCTGCCCAATCCTGTTATTATTTTCTAAGTGCCCTATTACCACGAACTTAACAACAGATTCTAGCATTTTCCCTACTACTGATGTCTGGCTAACTGGCCTGTAGTTCCCCGTTTTCTCTCTCCCTCCTTTCTTAAACATAGGGGTTACATTTGCTACCCTCCAATCCGCGGGAACCATTCTAGAATCTATGGAATATTGGAAGATGACAACCAATGCATCCAATATCCCTATAGCCACCTCTTTGAGAACCCTAGGATGTAGGCCATCAGGTTCAGGGGATTTATCGTCTTTCAGTCCCATTAATTTCTCCAGTACTATTTTTTTAATAATGCTAATTCCTTTCAGTTCCTCATTCTCGCTAGTCTCTTGGTACTCCACTATTTCCGGGAGGTTTTTGCGTCTTCTTCTTTGTTTAATTTCTCTGCCATTTCCTTATTCGCCATTATAATTTCTCCTGTCTCAGCCTGTAAGAGACGCACATTTACTTTCACCAATCTTTTATTTTTTAAGTACCTACAGAAGCTTTTACAGTCTGTTTTTATGTCTCTCGATAGTTTACCCTCATTCTATTTTCCCTTTCTTTATTAATTTCTTGGTCCACCTTTGCTGAATTCTTAAATCCTCCCAATCCTCAGGCTTACTGCTCTTTTGGGCAACATTATAAGTCTCTTCCTTTGATTGAAAACAATCTTTAACTTCTCTTGCTAGCCACGGCTGGACCACTTTTCCTGTGGGGTTTTTGTGCCTGAAAGGAATGTATATTTGTTGTAAATTATGTATTCATTCTTTAAATGCTAGCCATTGCTTGTCTACCATGATACCTTTTAATGTAGTTTCCCAATCTACCTTAGCCAACTCATACCTACATAGTTTGCTTTGTTTATATTTAAGACCCTAGTTTCGGATTTAACAAAATCACTTTCAAATTTAATATAAAATTCTATCATATTATGGTCACTCTTCCCTAAGAGCTCCTATACTACAAGGTTATTAATTAACCCTTTCTCATTGCACAATACTGGATTTAAAATAGCCTGTTCTCTAGTTGGTTCCTCAACATACTGATCTAGATAACTAATGCATGCCCATTACCCTTCTTGTGAGTGCCTCCCCATCGAGGTCCTCATCTGGTGCTGTGCAGCAGAACTTGCGTGCGAACTCCCCCTCCAGAGCTATCCTTGGCCTTGCTGCAGCCCTCTCGACCCTGGTGTATCACCCACTGCAGACTCCTGTACTAAACTTTCCTCTCAAGATCATGTATACCTGTATTTGAGGTGGTGCCTGCAGGTGGGAGATGCAGTGACATGGTGCTTTGTTCCGTCTCCTTGTCTCCTTCCTCACTCTCAGTGGGAGGCTCAGGGACAGGCTGGTCAACTGCTTGATGATTATCTGAAAGCATAAAGGTACAAGACTCATGTTAAGGTGCAGGCAGTGGGGCAGGAATGGAGCAAGGAATGCAGACAGTATCAGGAGCTGGAAAGTGGGAAAGACTTGTGGCGTGAGGGGGAAGTGGGATGAGAGAAGGAGAGGGGGCGAAGATACCGGTATTGCCCCCAATGGGATCGACGTCACCGACGGCCACAGCGCCCACCACCTGCTGCCAATGAGACGCAGCACTCGCTCCTCCAGGTCTGTAAGGTTGTGGATGTCCGAATCATCCCTGTCTGTTCTGTGCTGCTCCCTCCTATTGTGGGCCATCTTGGCCTGCAAGAGAAAAGACAGTGTGTGAGTGAGAATGCAGCTATGTGTTTTAGAGATGTGCCTTCCATAGTTAAATAGCTGTAATTCTAGGCAAGGCGCGAGATGTGGGTGAGTGGTGAGGTATGGTAGTTTGTGTAGTGTGTACAGATTGAGCTTCACACAGGTGTGCAGGACCTGTTGAAGCACGTACTCACCCTGACCACACACGTGAGGTCATTGAATTTTTTACGGCACTGTATGAGACTCCTGACAACCACACTACTGGCTGAGACTTCCTGGGCCACTTCCCTCCAAATTGTCCTGAAGATCTGAGGCAATGGCCTCCTGCCAGTGGCCAGGAACAGCACAGCCCTCCTTTGCTCCACTGCCCCCACCAATGCTTGGGACTGGGATCAGTCATGAGAATAAGAGGTTGAATTACTTGGAGGCCACCTTCACAGCCAGCAATGTTGAGAATGAGAATCTGCACAATGATGGAACCTCTTCTTCAGAGCTGGAACGAGCCAGTGTGAATGATGATTCCCGATTGCATTGAAATTCATTATCGCTCTGCTGGTTGCACCACTGCAGTGCCCTACTGAGGTTATTAGCACTTGATTAACGCTCCAGTTCTTTCCTGGAGTGCTAACAAGCAATTTACCAGGAGGTCAGAATGATTAGCGCCCAGTGCTACTTTTTCAACTTTTCAAAATTAGCGCCCCAATCAGGGCACTACTGAATTTCTAGCTCCAGGATTGGATTTGAAGAAATAAATGCGGAAATCACCAGAGGTAGTAAAATGCGTCCTGGTTTTCCAAGCTTACAGCTGGAGAAAAGTGGAGAGTTTGTCCAATTAGAAAACTTCAACAGTTGAGATTTGAAGAAAGACTGGATCGACTAGGCTTATATTCACTGGAATTTAGAAGAATGAGAGGGGATCTCACAGAAACATATAAAATTCTGACGGGATTCGACAGGTTAGATGCAGGAAGAACGTTCCTGATGTTGGGGAAGTCCAGAACCAGGGGTCACAGTCTAAGGATAAGGGGTAAGCCATTTAGGACCGAGATGAGGAGAAACTTCTTCGCTCACAGAATTGTGAACCTGTGGAATTCTCTACCACAGAAAGTTGTTGATGCCAGTGCGTTAGATATATTCAAAAGGGAGTTAGATGTGGCCCTTACAGCTAAAGGGATCAGAAAGCAGGAATGGGGTATTGAAGTTGCATGATCAGCCATGAACATATTGAATGGTGGTGCAGGCTCGAAGGGCCGAATGGCCTACTCCTGCACTTATTTTCTATGTTTAGGGTATTAAGGGAAAGCAGATTCAAGACACCTGCTAGTCAGGAGTTTGGACTGAGCAAATACCCACAGCTGGACTTTATCAGCATTTGGAAAGGAATGTGGGTGAAATTTATGTGTTTAGGGTGAATTGAACTGGATTTTCAATTGGCCCATAACCGGATATTTACCATGACTGGTTTATGTAAGATTAGGGTGAGTGGAGCTGCAACCTGTCCAGTGTGTTGGGCAGAAGACGTCAACCTCTCCCGTTTACTAATTTTATATCCGCAGTTAAATGATTTCAAGCATGATTTTTCGACAGTTCATAAAATCAAAGTACAGAAGAAGGCCATTCGGCCCATCGAGTCTGCGCTGGCTCTTTTGAAGAGCAATGCAGCTAATCCCACTCCCCCGCGCTCTCCCCTCGCCCCATATCCCTGCAATTTGTTCTGCTCCAAGTATTTATCAGATTCCCCTTTGAAAGCTACTAATGAATCTGTATCCATCACCCTCTCAGGCCATGCATTCCAAATCCTAACCACTCGTTGCATAAAAGGTTTTCCAATGATTCTTCTGATTTGTTTGGCAATCACCTTGAATCTCTGCCCTCTGCTTATCAATATTCCAGCCATTTGGAACAGTATCTTTTTATTTACTCTATTTAAACCCTTCATGCTTTATAATGTACTGACGTGGATAGAGAACTGGTTGGCAGACAGGAAGCAGAGAGTCGGGATAAACGGGTCCTTTTCAGAATGGCAGGCAGTGACTAGTGGGGTGCCGCAGGGCTCAGTGCTGGAACCCCAGCTCTTTACAATTTACATTAATGATTTAGATGAGGGAATTGAGGGTAATATCTCCAAGTTTGCGGATGACACTAAACTGGGTGGCGGTGTGAGCTGTGAGGAGGATGCTAAGAGGCTGCAGGGTGACTTGGACAGGTTAGGTGAGTGGGCAAATGCATGGCAGATGCAGTATAATGTGGATAAATGTGAGGTTATCCATTTTGGGGGCAAAAACACGAAAGCAGAATATTAACTGGATGGTGGCAGATTAGGAAAAGGGAAGGTGCAACGAAACCTGGGTGTCATGGTACATCAGTCACTGAAAGTGGGCATGCAGGTACAGCAGGCGGTGAAGAAGGCAAATGGTATGTTGGCCTTCATAGCTAGGGGACTTGAGTATCGGAGCAGGGAGGTCTTACTGCAGTTGTACAGGACCTTGGTGAGGCCTCACCTGGAATATTGTGTACAGTTTTGGTCTCCTAATCTGAGGAAGGACGTTCTTGCTATTGAGGGAGTGCAGCGAAGGTTCACCAGAATGATTCTAGGGATGGCTGGACTGTCATATGAGGAGAGACTGGATCAACTGGGCCTTTATTCACTGGAGTTTAGAAGGATGAGAGGGGATCTCATAGAAACGTATAAGATTCTGACGGGACTGGACAGGTTAGATGCGGAAAGAATGTTTCCGATGTTGGGGAAGTCCAGAACCAGGGGACATAGTCTTAGGATAAGGGGTAGGCCATTTAGGACTGAGGTGAGGAGAAACTTCTGTTAACCTGTGGAATTCCCTGCCGCAGAGAGTTGTTGATGCCAGTTCATTGGACATATTCAAGAGGGAGTTAGATATGGCCCTTACGATGAAGGAGATCAAGGGGTATGGAGGGAAAGCAGGAAAGGGGTACTGAAGGAATGATCAGCCATGATCTTATTGAATGGCAGTGCAGGCTCGAAGGGCCGAATGGCCTACTCCTGCACCTATTTTCTATGTTTCTATGTTTCTAAACACCTCTATCAAATCTCCTCTTAGCCTTTTCTGCTCCAAGAAGAGCAACCCCAACTTCTCCAGTCTATCCACGTAACTGTAATCCCAGCACCTTGAGTCTCATCGCCGAGAGCGTGCAGAAAACAAGCGCAGGCAGCAGAAGGAGCGTGTGGCAAACCTGTCCCGCCCACCCCTTCCCTCAACCACTGTCTGTCCCACCTGTGACAGAGACTGTAATTCCCATATTGGACTGTACACTCACCTGAGAACTCACTTTTGGAGTGGAAGCAAGTCTTCCTCGATTTCGAGGGACTGCGTATGATGGTGATGATGAATCCCTCATCCCTGGAACCATTCGAGTAAATCTCTTCTGCACCCCCTCCAAAGCCATCAGGTCCTTCCTAAAGTGGTGCCTAGAATTGGACACAATACTCCAGCTGGGAGCGAACCAGTATTTTATATATGTTTTCCATAACTTCCTGGCTTTTGTACTCTATGCCTCGATTTATAAAGCCCAGGATCCCATATGATTTATTTTGATAACCTATCCTGATTTGTGCACTTCTGTACTCCTACTGTGACATACTCCAATTGTTTAGCATCATTTCCCTGAACCAGATCTAACACTGCTTCCTTCCTTGTTGGACTGCATACATATTGATCGAGAACGTTCTCCAATGCATATATCAGAAATTTCTCTCCTTCCATAACCTTAGCAGTATACTTTCCCCAGTCTATATAAGGATAATTAATATATCCTAATATTACTACTCTATACATGCCTTTGAAACTTTCCAACAAGCAGGAAAATCGAGGTTGACACTTCAGTGCCATACTGAGGGAGTGCCATGCTGTTGGAGAGTTGGATGAGATGTTAAACCGAGGCCCCATCTACTCTGCTGGTGGATGTAAAAGATCCCATGGCTCTATTTCAAAGAATTGCCGGGGACTCCCGGTGTCCTGGCGATTATTTATCCCTCAGACAGACTATTATCTGAATGGTGACAGATTAGGAAAAGGGGAGGTGCAACGAGACCTGGGTGTCATGGTATATCAGTCACTGAAGGTTGGCATGCAGGTACAGCAGGCGGTTAAGAAAGCAAATGGCATGTTGGCCTTCATAGCGAGGGGATTTGAGTACAGGGGCAGGGAGGTGTTGCTACAGTTGTACAGAGCCTTGGTGAGGCCACACCTGGAGTATTGTGTACAGTTTTGGTCTCCTAACTTGAGGAAGGACATTCTTGCTATTGAGGGAGTGCAGCGAAGTTTGACCAGACTGATTCCCGGGATGGCGGGACTGACATATCAAGAAAGACTGGACTTGTATTCACTGGAGTTCAGAAGAATGAGAGGGGATCTCATAGAAACATTTAAAAGGAGTTAGATGAAGTCCTTACTACTAGGGGAATCAAGGGGTATGGCGAGAAAGCAGGAAGGGGGAACTGAAGTTGCATGTTCAGCCATGAACTCATTGAATGGCGGTGCAGGCTCGAAGGGCCGAATGGCCTACTCCTGTACCTATTTTCTATGTTTCTATGTTTCTCAATCAACATAACAAGAACAGGTTATCTGGACAGTATCACATTGCTGTTTGTGTGCAAATTGCCTCATTTCCTACATTACAACAATGATTGTACTTTTAAAACTCGACTGTTTTTCAGCTTTTGTTAGTATTAAAAGAAAGGGAGAAAATTAGTGGGGAAAATTGAAACCCATAAAAGCTGGTTTAATTGGAGTTAATCAGTAAAAAAGTTATTTTGAACATAGCTAAAATTCACGAGAGCGAGCAAGTGATTTAACCAAAGTACAGTGAAACTAAATGACAACTCACGGCACTTACAATTCATGAACACGGACTTTATGGGGCTTATCAGACTCTCGCTTAACATAGAAACATATGGCCCCAAGCTTCCACATGATTTGCTCCTGATTTTTAGAAGCAACTGGTGTAGAACGGAGTATCTTAGAAATCAGAATTCTCCACATTTAGTTTTCTGCAGTTCTAGTCAGGTAGAACAGTTTCACTTTGGAACTGAATTTTTTTTTCAAAAGGGGGCATGTCCGGCTATTGACGCCTGATTTGAAAGTTTCCACAGTGAAAACGTACTCCAAACTAACTTAGAATGGAGCAAGTGAAGATTTTTGTAGGCTTGAAAAAACCTTGTCTACACATTAAAAAATCAGGCGCAGGTTACAAATTAGGCGTCGGGAACGAGGTGGGGGGGGAGGGGGGGGAGGGAAGTCATTAAATTCTACAATAAATCCTTAGTTATACTTATACAAATATTATACAAATAAATCCAACCTGAATAAAAATTTATAAGCAAAGAAAAGATTAAATAAACCATCTTCCTACCTGTAGGCATTTCAGTCAGCGGTGTGACGTCGGTCCCGACGACGGGAGGGGCAGGCAGGCAGCCGTTCCCGACGGCGGGGGGGGGGAGGGAGGGAGAAGGCTGCAGGAAGCCTCATTACTTGAGGCAGCCGTTCCCGACGACAGGGGGGGGAGGCAGGGAGAAGGCTGCAGGAAGCCTCAGTACTTGAGGCAGCCGTTCCCGACGGCGGGGGGGGAGGGAGGGAGAAGGCTGCAGGAAGCCTCATTACTTGAGGCAGCCGTTCCCGACGGCGGGGGGGGAGGGAGGGAGAAGGCTGCAGGAAGCCTCAATACTTGAGGCAGCCGTTCCCAACGGCTGGGGGGGGGGGAGGGAGAAGGCTGCAGGAAGCCTCAATACTTGAGGCAGCCGTTCCCGACGGCGGGGGGGGGGGGAGGGAGAAAGCTGCAGGAAGCCTCAGTGCTTGAGGCAGCCGTTTGCCGTCGGGACCGACGGACAGCAGGGGGAGAAAGCTGCAAGAAGCCTCAGTGCTGATCATGGAAGGGCAATGTGGTTTTATTAAAAAATGTTAAAAATTGAACAGCTTCAAAGAATTTGAATAGTCTCAAACAAGTGCATGTGTCCCGTTTATCACAGTCTATCTTTAATTACAGAATGCACTCCCTCACCCTCACACACAGAAATATCAAGAAAATTTAAATACAAGCCTTTGCAAGGGTTCAATAAACAAATTTTCACTTTTTCTGCAGCACTTTTTAAAATGGCCGAGTGCCAATGTTTACTTCAGACTGCGCGTGCGCGAACGCTCAAACGCGCACGCGCAGGGTTGCCAGCACGAAAAAAACTCATTTAAATTGTACCCGCCCCCTCCTACTTACAAAATCAGCGCGAGTGGTAGGCTCCGCCCCCTGGGCGCCGCGCCAAGCAGACATCGAGCTGCAAAGCGCTCGAGAATAGCGCGTTTTTTTTCAGGCGCTGTGTTCGGCGCGAAAAACGGGCGCCCAGCTCGAAGGGGCGCCTGTTTTGCCGCGTGTGGAAACTTGGGGCCATAGAAACGTAGAAACATAGAAAATAGGTGCAGGAGTAGGCCATTCGGCCCTTCGAACCTGCACCACCATTCATTATGATCATGGCTGATCATTCCCTCAGTAACCCTTTCCTGCTTTCTCTCCATACCCCTTGATCCTTTTAGCCATAAGGGCCATATCTAACTCCCTTTTGAATATATCTAACGAACTGGCCTCAACAACTTTCTGTGGTAGAGAATTCCACAGGTTCCAGAGAGTGTTTAAATGAAAAGACATGGAGGATCCCATGTTTATTGTTGCTGCCATGGTGATGGTGGAATGATAACATTTATTGGAGATTATGCAGAGGGAGATAGTTGTGATCATGCTTTTAGAAAACAGCAGGCCGGGGCCATTGGAGGGAGCAGCGTGCGGCGACATACCAGTGCAGGGTGCAGCGCGTGCTGCTGCAGGAGGACAACGGCTGCGAAGCCAGGTCGCTGATTGCAGTGCGGGCAGGGGCAGAAGGAGGGGCGAAGGAGTGGCAAGAGTTCGTAGAGGGAAGTGATTGGGGCCTAGGAGAGGCGTGAATCTGGGCCCCAGAAGAGGCGAGGGCCCAGAGGCAGCATGGGCCAGTCCACACTGTGATATGTGTGCGCACTAGGTCCGTGCAGCAAAGCTGGTCTCCAGTTCGTCTTGGGTAATCCTTGCCACTGGACCAAGACCGAGCTGTCAAACCCGTGTGGTGGCTGGTGTGCAACGGTCACCACACGTTAAAAAATCCACGCACAGGCATCTTCCACCCTTCACAATGTAGTTCGGGATCTCGAATATTAGGTCCTTCATTGAAACACCTGTGAACTCATCCCTTTTTGGTGAGGAAGCAAGTCATCCTCGCTTCGAGGGACCGCCTATGATGATGAGTAAACAGTGCCTTGGAGTGTGACAGCCATTGATGGACTGTGGTCTTCTGGAAATTATCTGCGTTGTCACTGTCCTGCAGTGCTGCACTTGCACCATGTCTAACTCGGAATGAGAGCCTGGCGTTTGTAGTATAGAGCATTGTTTTCACATTAGTGAATGGGAGATGTACCACGAGGGTGAGAATGTTTAATAGTGAATGGGAGATGTACCACGAGGGTGAGAATGTTTAATAGTGAATGGGAGATGAACCATCAGGGTGAGTGTGTTTAATAGTGAATGGGAGATGTACCACCAGGGTGAGTGTGTTTAATAGTGAATGGGAGATGTACCATCAGGGTGAGTGTGTTTAATAGTGAATGGGAGATGTACCACGAGGGTGAGTGTGTTTAATAGTGAATGGGAGATGTACCACGAGGGTGAGAATGTTTAATAGTGAATGGGAGATGAACCATCAGGGTGAGTGTGTTTAATAGTGAATGGGAGATGTACCACCAGGGTGAGTGTGTTTAATAGTGAATGGGAGATGTACCATCAGGGTGAGTGTGTTTAATAGTGAATGGGAGATGTACCACGAGGGTGAGTGTGTTTAATAGTGAATGGGAGATGTACCACGAGGGTGAGTGTGTTTAATAGTGAATGGGAGATGTACCACGAGGGTGAGAATGTTTAATAGTGAATGGGAGATGAACCATCAGGGTGAGTGTGTTTAATAGTGAATGGGAGATGTACCACCAGGGTGAGTGTGTTTAATAGTGAATGGGAGATGTACCATCAGGGTGAGTGTGTTTAATAGTGAATGGGAGATGTACCACGAGGGTGAGTGTGTTTAATAGTGAATGGGAGATGTACCACCAGGGTGCGTGTGTTTAATAGTGAATGGGAGATGTACCATCAGGGTGAGTGTGTTTAATAGTGAATGGGAGATGTACCACGAGGGTGAGTGTGTTTAATAGTGAATGGGAGATGTACCACCAAGGTGAGTGTGTTTAATAGTGAATGGGAGATGTACCACGAGGGTGAGTGTGTTTAATAGTGAATGGGAGATGTACCACGAGGGTGAGATTGTTTAATAGTGAATGGGAGATGTACCACGAGGGTGAGAATGTTTAATAGTGAATGGGAGATGTACCACGAGGGTGAGTGTGTTTAATAGTGAATGGGAGATGTACCACGAGGGTGAGTGTGTTTAATAGTGAATGGGAGATGTACCACCAGGGTGAGTGTGTTTAATAATGAATGGGAGATGTACCACGAGGGTGAGTGTGTTTAATAGTGAATGGGAGATGTACCACGAGGTTGAGAATGTTTAATAGTGAATGGGAGATGTACCACGAGGGTGAGAATGTTTAATAGTGAATGGGAGATGTACCACGAGGGTGAGTGTGTTTAATAGTGAATGGGAGATGTACCACGAGGGTGAGTGTGTTTAATAGTGAATGGGAGATGTACCACAAGGGTGAGTGTGTTTAATAGTGAATGGGAGATGTACCACGAGGGTGAGTGTGTGTAATAGTGAATGGGAGATGTACCACGAGGGTGAGAATGTTTAATAGTGAATGGGAGATGTACCACGAGGGTGAGTGTGTTTAATAGTGAATGGGAGATGTTCCACGAGGTTGAGAATGTTTAATAGTGAATGGGAGATGTACCACGAGGGTGAGAATGTTTAATAGTGAATGGGAGATGTTCCACGAGGGTGAGTGTGTGTAATAGTGAATGGGAGATGTACCACGAGGGTCAGTGTGTTTAATAGTGAATGGGAGATGTACCACGAGGGTGAGAATGTTTAATAGTGAATGGGAGATGTACCACGAGGGTGAGAATGTTTAATAGTGAATGGGAGATGTACCACGAGGGTGAGTGTGTTTAATAGTGAATGGGAGATGTACCACGAGGGTGAGTGTGTTTAATAATGAATGGGAGATGTACCACGAGGGTGAGTGTTTAATAGTGAATGGGAGATGTACCACGAGGGTGGGTGTGTTTAATAGTGAATGGGAGATGTACCACGAGGGTGAGTGTGTTTAATAGTGAATGGGAGATGTACCACGAGGGTGGGTGTGTTTAATAGTGAATGGGAGATGTACCACGAGGGTGGGTGTGTTTAATAGTGAATGGGAGATGTACCACGAGGGCGAGTGTTTAATAGTTGGAGAGCAGAGAAAAGAGTTTGAATGTTCTAACTTGTTGCCTGGTCTTTCTCCAGCTATAAATGTATTCGTCAAAGCCTGGAGGTCAGTAACCGGTGCCCAAAGTGCAACTATGTAATCGATAATGTCGATCAGCTGTACCCTAACTTTCTCGGTAAGTCTCAGGTTATAAGGTCAGATTGGTCAGTACTAGCAGTAAGGCTGCTCATTCCAATCAAAGGATGCAGTAACTTGAGCTTTGTCCTTTGTTTACATATATAAGCAACAGACAGGAGCACACGGGCACCCTGCAACTTTCTGAGCCTTGGCCAACATTGGCTGGCTCCAGGAAATCTTCATTACATGTGTTTGGGCAGTTTTAATCCAGTGGCTATGAGGCAACAACACACAACTGCCTGCAGTAATAATTGGCAGAAATATGGCCGGCCTCAGTCTGACAACCTTCCATGCTCCGCCACTTGATGGCCAGGGCAGTAGATTGGGCTGTGACGTCAGCAGCCTCGTGCTGAGCAACTATTCAGTTTGAAGCTGAGGCTCATTGTTCTACCTGCCCAGGGAGTGTTTGGGACAGTGTAGAGGGAGATTTACTCTGTATCTAACCCCTGCTGTACCCGCCTGTGAGTGTTGATGGGACAGTGTAGAGGAAGCTTTACTCTGTATTTTACCCGTGCTGTACCTGCCCTGGGAGTGTTTGATGGGACAGTGTAGAGGAAGCTTTACTCTGTATCTAACCCGTGCTGTACCTGCCCTGGGAGTGTTTGATGGGACAGTGTAGAGGAAGCTTTACTCTGTATCTAACCCGTGCTGTATCTGTCCTGGGAGTGTTTGATGGGACAGTGTAGAGGAAGCTTTACTCTGTATCTAACCCGTGCTGTATCTGTCCTGGGAGTGTTTGATGGGACAGTGTAGAGGAAGCTTTACTCTGTATCTAACCCCCTGTACCTGCCCTGGGAGTGTTTGATGGGACAGTGTCGAGGAAGCTTTACTCTGTATCTAACCCGTGCTGTACCTGCCCTGGGAGTGTTTGATGGGACAGTGTAGAGGAAGCTTTACTCTGTATCTAACCCGTGCTGTATCTGTCCTGGGAGTGTTTGATGGGACAGTGTAGAGGAAGCTTTACTCTGTATCTAACCCGTGCTGTATCTGTCCTGGGAGTGTTTGATGGGACAGTGTAGAGGAAGCTTTACTCTGTATCTAACCCCCTGTACCTGCCCTGGGAGTGTTTGATGGGACAGTGTAGAGGAAGCTTTACTCTGTATCTAACCCCCTGTACCTGCCCTGGGAGTGTTTGATGGGACAGTGTAGAGGAAGCTTTACTCTGTATCTAACCCCCTGTACCTGCCCTGGGACTGTTTGATGGGACTCGGTCGAAGGAGCTTAACTCTGTATCTAACCTGTGCCATTCCTGCCCTGGGAGTGTTTGATGGGACAGTGTAGAGGGATCTTTACTCTGTATCTAATCCGTGCCATTCCTGCCCTGGGAGTGTTTGATGGGACAGTGTAGAGGGAGCTTTACTCTGTATCTAACCCCCTGTACCTGTCCTGGGAGTGTTTGATGGGACTCGGTCGAAGGAGCTTAACTCTGTATCTAACCTGTGCTGTACCTGCCCTGGGAGTGTTTGATGGGACAGTGTCGAGGGAGCTCCCTACACCTTGGGGAAGTTTGCAATTCTGGAGAAACCTAGAGCCCTCTCAGTCTGTGCCTCCCTGGTCATAGGGAAGCTGATCAAGTCCCTTCTGCGTGTTTACAGGGCTTCAGTGAGCTTCAAATGCAGCGATGTGTGGCATGCTGAGAAAGTCCACAAATGTGGCCTGAAAAGAACCCGAGGCAGAGAACGACAGTGCCGCGGTGACTTTGACCTCGACGGACAGTGCAGTACTGATGGTGCTGGCAGGCTGCAGATCTGCCCTTATCAGCTGGCATACCTCAGTGATATGTCTTTGTGGAAGCGCAGTCTTCGAAGGCAGGTGGTGTCGGGCAAGTCAAGATAAGAATTATTCTCCTTGTATTTGCAGGTAGTGTAACGTCTGGTCCTTCTCATCAGTCTGTCGTGTCTTACATTGGGCACATAATGCAGTGGAGCGTTCCTTCGGCGATGTCGAGTTTGCTGCATGTATTTGGTCACCAAGATAGGGTGAGAAAGGACAGGCCCCATTGCAGTAGCTCTCTGTTTTCCACCGATTGGTCACAAACAAGGAATGTCCCGATGAACACACCTCTTCAATTCCAATCAGTCACTGTATGGTCAAGATGTTTTCAGAGATGTTCACATCAACTCCAACGACCTGCAGAGTACATCCGAACTCCGCTAAGGTTGAAGCACAGCAGCCTTTTAAAGGACACGACATGTGATCTAGAACATGGCGTCCATAACGCTGTGATTAGTTCCGGTTAGTACCACTTTTTGTGGGTGTTTTTTTGGGTGAGTGATATTGTGGGCGATATGTGTGCGAGGTGGTTAATTGATGCAGGGCGATCTCATGGCCGCTAGTTTCGCTAAATATGCTCTTTACGACAAAAAAAAGTGGGCGGATGTTAATATTGAATCTCGGCGTTAAATCCGTGTGGAAAGTAACGCTGGGCGACATTATGGGCGTTGATTTCGCCCATTCTGATGATTCCGCCCAAAAAAGTGGGCGGCCGGTAATATTTTTTCCCGACGTTAAGCACACGGGGAAAGTAACACTCAGCAATAAGTTTCCTAAAAATGCCCGTCAGTTTCCATTTTGTGCCAAAATGGACAATATATGGACGTTCTACGTCAGTTCAGCGGTAAAGTGGGTGTTAAGTGGCCGTTCAGCATGCATAAAAAGTGGAGGTTCTAGCTTTTAGTCTGAGAATCAGGGGCTGCCCATTTAAAACTGAGATGAGGAGAAATTTCTTCTCTCAGAGGGTTGTAAATCTGGAATTCTCTGCCTCAGACAGCTGTGGAGGCTGGATCTTGAATGGCCCAAAAAGTCCAACGTCCCGGGCCCGTACGAAGTTTCTACAGATCCGGGAAGGCATCGAAAAGCCGCTTTTCAGTGCACAATGCGCATTCGCTGAAAACCAGATTTCCTCATCTGTCAAGCTGGAGCATGACAGATCCTCGACAGATCGAGAGCGAGGATGACAGATTGGGTGTGAGGACATTTGCTTGGGCAAGATTGCGGGATTTTCATAGAAACATAGAAAATAGGTGCAAGAGTAGGTCATTCGGCTCTTCGAGCCTGCACCACTATTCAATAAGATTATGGCTGATCATTCACCTCAGTACCCCTTACCTGCTTTCTCTCCATACCCCTTGATCCCTTTAGCCGTAAGGGCCACACCTAACTCCCTATTAAATATATCCAACGAACTGGCATCAACAACTCTCTGTAGTTGGGAATTCCACAGGTTAACAACTCTGAATGAAGAAGTTTCTCCTCATCTCAGTCCTAAATGGCTTACCCCTTATCCTTAGACTGTATCCCCTGGTTCTGGACTTCCCCAACATCGGGAACATTCTTCCTGCATCTAACCTGTCCAGTCCCGTCAGAATTTTATATGTTTCTATAAGATCCCCTCTCATCCTTCGAAACTCCAATGAATACAGGCCCAGTCGATCCAGTCTCTCCTCATATGTCAGTCCAGCCATACCGGGAATCAGTCTGGTGAACCTCAACTGCACTCCCTCAATAGCAAGAACGTCCTTCCTCAAATTGGGAGACCAAAACTGAACATAATATTCCAGGTGAGGCCTCACCAAGGCCCTGTACAACTGCAGTAAGACCTCCCTGCTCCTATACTCAAATCCCCTAGATATGAAGGCCAACATACCATTTGCCATCTTCACCGCCTGCTTTACCTGCATGTCAACTTTCAATGACTGATGTACTATGACACCCAAGTCTCGTTGCACCTCCCCTTTTCCTAATCTGCCGCCATTCAGATAATATTCTGTCTTTGTGTTTTTGCCACAAAAGTGGATAACCTCACATTTATCCATATTATACTGCAACTGCCATGTATTTGCCCACTCACCTAACCTGTCCAAGTCACCCTGCAACCTCTTAGCATCCTCCTCACAGCTCACACCGCCACCCAGTTTAGTGTCATCTGCAAACTTGGAGATATTACACTCAAGTCCTTCATCTAAATCATTAATGTATATTGTAAATAGCTGGGGTCCCAGCACTGAGCCCTGCGGCACCCCACTAGTCACTGCCTGCCATTCTGAAAAGGACCCGTTTATCCCGACTCTCTGCTTCCTGTCTGCCAACCAGTTCTCTATCCATGTCAGTACATTACCCCCAATATCATGTGTTTAATTTTGCACATCAATCTCTTGTGTGGAACCTTTCAAAAGCCTTTTGAAAGTCCAAATACACCACAGATACTGGTTCTCCCTTGTCCACTCTACTAGTTACATCCTCAAAAGATTCCGGAAGATTTGTCAAGCATGATTTCCCTTTCATAAATCCATGTTGACTTGGACCGATCCCGTCACTGCTTTCCAAATGTGCTTTTATTTCATTTTTAATAATTGATTCCAACATTTCCCCACTACTGATGTCAGGCTAACCGGTCTATAATTATCCGTTTTCTCTCTCCCTCCTTTTTTAAAAAGTAGTTTTACATTAGCTACCCTCCAGTCCATAGGAACTGATCCAGAGTCGATAGACTGTTGGAAAATGATCAATAATGCATCCACTATTTCTAGGGCCATTTCCTTAAGTACTCTGGGATGCAGACTATCAGGCCCCGGGGATTTATCGGCCTTTAATCCCATCAATTTCCCTAACACAATTTCCCACCTAATAAGGATATCCTTCAGTTCCTCCTTCTCACTAGACCCTCGGTCCTCTAATATTTCCGGAAGGTTATTTGTGTCTTCCTTCGTGAAGACAAAACCAAAGTATTTGTTCAACTGGTCTGCCATTTCTTTGTTCCCCATTATAAATTCACCTGAATCTGACTGCAAGGGACCATTAGTCTTTTTCTCTTCACATATCTATAGAAGCTTTTGCAGTCAGTTTTTATGTTCCCAGCAATCTTCCTCTCATACCCTATTTTCCCCCTCCTAATTAAACCCTTTGTCCCCCTCTGCTGAATTCTAAATTTCTCCAGTCCTCAGGATTTTGCTGCTTTTTCTGGATTTCACACTATCCTTAATTTCCCTTGTTTGCCATGGTTGAGCCACCTTCCCTGTTTTATTTTTACTCCAAACAGGGATGTACAATTGTTGAAGTTCATCCATGTGATCGTTAAATGTTTGCCATTGCCTATCCACCTTCAACCCTTTAAGTATTATTTGCCAGTCTATTCTAGCCAATTCACGTCTCATACCATCGAAGTTACCTTTCCTTAAGTTCTGGACCCTAGTCTCTGAATTAACTGTGTCACTCTCCATCTTAATAAGGAATTCTACCATATTATGGTCACTCTTCCCCAAGGGGCCTCGCAGAACAAGATTGCTAATTAGTCCTTTCTCATTACACATCACCCAGTCTAGGATGGCCAGCCCTCTAGTTGGTTCCTCGACCTGTTGGTCCAGAAAACCATCCCTAATACACTCCAGGAAATCCTCCTCCATCGTATTGCTACCAGTTTGGTTAGCCCAAACTTTATGTAGATTAAAGTCGCCCATGATAACTGCTGTACCTTTATTGCACGCATCCCTAATTTCTTCTTTGATGCTGTCCCCAACCTCACTACTACTGTTTGGTGGTCTGTACACAACTGCCACTAGCGTTTGCTGCCCTTTGGTATTCCGCAGCTCCACCCATACCGATTCCACATCATCCAAGCTGATGTCCTTCCTTACTATTGTGCTAATTTCCTCATTAACCAGTAGCGCTACTCCACCTCCTTTTCCTTTCTGTCCATCCTTCCTGAATGTTGAATACCCCTGGATGTTGAGTTCCAGCCTTGGTCACCCTGGAGCCATGTCTCTGTGATGCTTATTATAACATATCATTTACACATATCTTGCCCGGCAAATGTCCTCAAAAATCTTGCTCCTGAAAAAGCTGGTGCATAGCTTACTGGTACAGGCATAAGTGTTTAAAAACACACATAAACATAATAAAATAAACACAATGTATTGTTAAAAACTCTGCCCACTAAGGTAAGTTTATTTTTAACCCAAATTACAAAACTTTTTAAAAAATCGGAAATATATTGTTTTTTTCTAAGGCATTTATTAACCTTAATTTTAATTAATTTTAATTATGTGAAGTCTGTTATTTATTTTTTATTAGTGTGTGTTTTTTTTCCTACTAATAGCAATGAGAACTGGTAGAAACGCGAGTCTCAGTGCTAATATTCTGAACCTGTGAACTTCGTACCTGATTGGCTGAGCAGTCACATGTGACTGCATCTTCTGCATCGGGACCCTCTGGACGGGAGCGCACTTCGCAGCGCGGGAAGAGATGGCCTCTCCAACGTCCAGGGCGCCTCTGGGACCACCAGTTACTTTCATAAAAAATCTCCGACGAGGGGGCAATTGCCCGCAGGAAGACCTCCAGAGGAATTTCTGGGCCATTGAATATATTTAAGGCGGAGATAGACAGATTTTTGAGCGATAAGGGACTAAAGGGTTTTGGGGAGTGGGCAGGGAAGTGGAACTGAGTCCGTGATCAGATCAGCCATGATCTTATTGTATGACGGAGCAGGTTCGAGAAGCCAAATGGCCTACTCCTGCTCGTGTTTCTTATGTTCTTTTGCTGCAACCTACCCTGGGAGTGTTTGATGGGACAGTGTAGAGGGAGTTTTACTCTGTATCTAACCCCTGCTGTACCTGCCCTGGGAGTGTTTGATGGGACAGTGTAGAGGGAGCTTTACTCTGTATCTAACCCGTGCTGTACCTGCCCTGGGAGTGTTTGATGGGACAGTGTAGAGGGAGCTTTACTCTGTATCTAACCCATGCTGTACCTGCCCTGGGAGTGTTTGATGGGACAGTGTAGAGGGGGCTTTGCTCTGTATCGAACCCCGTGTTGTACCTGCCCTGGGAGTGTTTGATGGGACAGTGTAGAGGGAGCCTTACTCTGTATCTAACCCGTGCTGTACTTGCCCTGGGAATGTTTGATGGGACAGTGCAGATGGAACTTTACTCTGTATCTAACCCATGCTGTACCTGCCCTGGGAGTGTTTGATGGGACAGTGTAGAGGGAGCTTTACTCTGTATCTAACCCGTGCTGTACCTGGCCTGGGAGTGTTTGATGGGACAGTGTAGAGGGAGCTTTGCTCTGTATCTAACCCCGTGCTGTACCTGCCCTGGGAGTGTTTGATGGGACAGTGTAGAGGGAGCTTTACTCTGAATCTAACCCCGTGCTGTACTTGATCTGGGAATTTTGATGAGACTTGTGAAGGGAGCTTGACCCTGTATCTAATTCATGCTGTATCTCATGCTTCAGCACTCCAATGGTTTTCTCCACGATATTGCGAGTTCCTGTGTGGCTCTCGTTTTATCGCCTCTCGGCTTCGGTGTGGGTGTCACGCAGCGGGATCATCAGCCAGGTGGCGAGGCCATATACTTTGTCACTAAGCGTCCAGCATTGACCTTTGTGGCTGATTGTTAAACAAGTCAGATACAGTGCTCTCACGTAGGATGTGAGCATCATGGATGCTGCCTAGAAATTTACTCTGTATCGAACCCCGTGTTGTATCTGCCCTGGGAGTGTTTGTTGGGACAGTGTAGAGTGAGCTTTACTCTGTATCTAACCCCGTGCTGTATCTGCCCTGGGAGTGTTTGTTGGGACAGTGTAGAGTGAGCTTTACTCTGTATCTAACCCCGTGCTGTACCTGCCCTGGGAGTGTTTGATGGGACAGTGTAGAGTGAGCTTTATTCTGTATCTAACCCCGTGCTGTACTTGCCCTGAGAGTGTTTGATGGGACAGTGTAGAGTGAGCTTTACTCTGTATCTAACCCCGTGCTGTACCTGCCCTGGGAATGTTTGATGGGACAGTGTAGAGGGAGCTTTACTCTGTATCTAACCCCCCTGTACCTGCCCTGGGAGTGTTTGATGGGACAGTGTAGAGGGAGCTTTACTCTGTATCTAACCCCGTGCTGTACTTGCCCTGAGAGTGTTTGATGGGACAGTGTAGAGGGAGCTTTACTCTGTATCTAACCCATGCTGTACCTGATCTGGGAGTGTTTGATGGGACTGTGTAGAGGGAGCTTTACTCTGTATCTAACCCCCCTGTACCTGCCCTGGGAGTGTTTGATGGGACAGTGTAGAGGGAGCTTTACTCTGTATCTAACCTGTGCTGTACCTGCCCTGGGAGTGTTTGATGGGACAGTGTAGAGGGAGCTTTACTCTGTATCTAACCCCCCTGTACCTGCCCTGGGAGTGTTTGATGGGACAGTGTAGAGGGAGCTTTACTCTGTATCTAACCTGTGCTGTACCTGCCCTGGGAGTGTTTGATGGGACAGTGTAGAGGGAGCCTTACTCTGTATCTAACCCGTGCTGTAGCTGCCCTGGGAATGTTTGATGGGACAGTGGTAGAGGGAGCTTTACTCTGTATCTAACCCATGCTGTACCTGCCCTGGGAGTGTTTGAAGGGACAGTGTAGAGGGAGCTTTACTCTGTATCTAACCCCCCTGTACCTGCCCTGGGAGTGTTTGATGGGACAGTGTAGAGGGAGCTTTACTCTGTATCTAACCTGTGCTGTACCTGCCCTGGGAGTGTTTGATGGGACAGTGTAGAGGGAGCTTTACTCTGTATCTAACCCCCCTGTACCTGCCCTGGGAGTGTTTGATGGGACAGTGTAGAGGGAGCTTTACTCTGTATCTAACCCCGTGCTGTACCTGTCCTGGGAGTGTTTGATGGGACAGTGTAGAGGGAGCCTTACTCTGTATCTAACCCGTGCTGTAGCTGCCCTGGGAATGTTTGATGGGACAGTGGTAGAGGGAGCTTTACTCTGTATCTAACCCATGCTGTACCTGCCCTGGGAGTGTTTGAAGGGACAGTGTAGAGGGAGCTTTACTCTGTATCTAACCCCCCTGTACCTGCCCTGGGAGTGTTTGATGGGACAGTGTAGAGGGAGCTTTACTCTGTATCTAACCCCGTGCTGTACTTGCCCTGAGAGTGTTTGATGGGACAGTGTAGAGGGAGCTTTACTCTGTATCTAACCCATGCTGTACCTGATCTGGGAGTGTTTGATGGGACTGTGTAGAGGGAGCTTTACTCTGTATCTAACCCCCCTGTACCTGCCCTGGGAGTGTTTGATGGGACAGTGTAGAGGGAGCTTTACTCTGTATCTAACCTGTGCTGTACCTGCCCTGGGAGTGTTTGATGGGACAGTGTAGAGGGAGCTTTACTCTGTATCTAACCCCCCTGTACCTGCCCAGGGAGTGTTTGATGGGACAGTGTAGAGGGAGCTTTACTCTGTATCTAACCTGTGCTGTACCTGCCCTGGGAGTGTTTGATGGGACAGTGTAGAGGGAGCTTTACTCTGTATCTAACCCATGCTGTACCTGCCCTGGGAGTGTTTGAAGGGAGTGTGTAGAGGGTGCTTTACTCTGTATCTAACCCATGCTGTACCTGCCCTGGGAGTGTTTGAAGGGACAGTGTAGAGGGTGCTTTACTCTGTATCTAACCCATGCTGTACCTGCCCTGGCAGTGTTTGATGGTACAGTGTAGAGGGAGCTTTACTTTGTATCTAATCCTGTGCTGTACCTGCCCTGGAAATGTTTGATGGGACAGTGTAGACGGAGCTTTACTCTGTATCTAACCTGTGCTGTACCTGCCCTGGGAGTGTTTGATGGGAGAGTATAGAGGGAGCTTTACTCTGAATCTAACCCCGTGCTGTACTTGATCTGGGAATTTTGATGAGACTTGTGGAGGGAGCTTGACTCTGTATCTAACCTGTGCTGTATCTCATGCTTCAGCACTCCAATGGTTTGCTCCACGATATTGCGAGTTCCTCTGTGGCTCTCGTTCAATCGCCTCTCGGCTTCGGTGTGGGTGTCACGCAGGGGTGTCATCAGCCAGGTGGCGAGGCCATATCTTTGTCACCAAGCGTCCAGCATTGACCTTTGTGGCTGATTGTTAAACAAGTCAGATACAGTGCTCTCACGTAGGATGTAAGCATCATGGATGCTGCCTAGAAATTGAGCATTCACTGCCATTCTAATTTGCTGCTGGTTGACAACAAGTTGCACATTCAGGGAGTGGAATTCTTTGCGGTTCGTGAAAACTTTAGCATCCTGAAAAGGTGCCCGCATCGCGATGTGCATACAGTCTATTGCTCCCTACACCTTGCTGAAGTTAGCAATTCTGGAGAATCCTAGAGCCCTCTCAATCTGTGCCTCCCTGGTCATAGGGAAGCTGATCAAGACCCTCCTGCGAGCGTACAGGGCTTCAGTGACCTGTCTAATGCATGATGTGTGGCATGCTGAGAAAGTCCGCAAATGTCTCCAGCTGTGACCTGAAAAGAACCCGAGGTGTAGAACGACAGTGACGCGGTAACTTTGACCTTGACGGACAGTGCAGTATTGACGGTGCTGGCAGGCTGCAGATCTGCCCTTATCAGCAGGCATACCTCAGTGATAGGTCTTTGTGGAAGTGCAGTCTCTGAAGGCAGGTGGTGTCGGGCAAGTCGAGGTAAGAATGCTTCTCCTTGTACTTGCAGGGAGTATAACGTCTGGTCCTCCTCGTCTGTCTGTCACGTCTTACATTGGGCACATAATGCAGTGAGTATTCCTTCGGTGATGTCGAGTTTGCTGCATGTAATTGGTCACCAAGATAGGGTGAGAAAGGACAAGCCCCATTGCAGTAGCTCTCTGTTTTACACCGATTGGTCACAAACAAGGAATGTCCCGATGAAGACACCTATTCAATTCCAATCAGTCACTGTATGGTTAAGATATATTTAGAGATATTTACATCTACTCCAACGACCTGTAGAGTACATCCGAACTCCGCTAAGGTTGAAGCACAGCAGCCTTTTAAATGACACGACATGTGATCTAGAACATGGCGTCCATAACGCTGTGATTAGTTCCGGTTAGTACCACTTTTTGTGGGTGGTTTTTTGGGCGAGTGATATTGTGGGCGATATGTGTGCGAGGTGGTTAATTGACGCTGGGCGATCTCATGGCCGCTAGTTTCAGTAAATATGCTCTTTACGACAAAAAACTGTCTTCGGGTGTTAATATTGAATCTCGGCGTTAAATCCGGTGGAAAGTAACGCTGGGCGACATTATGGGCGTTGATTTCGCCCATTCTGATGATTCCGCCCAAAAAAGTGGGCGGGAGGTAATATATTTTTCCGGCGTTAAGCACACGGGGAAAGTAACGCTCGGCGATAAGTTTCCAAAAAATGCCCGTCAGTTTCCATTTTGTGCCAAAATGGGCAATATCTGGGCATTATACGTCATTTCAACGGTAAAATGGGCATTAAGTGGGCGTTAAGCATGCAAAATTAGTGGAGGTTCTAGCCCATAGTCTTAGAATAAGGGGCCGCCCATTTAAAACTGAGATGAGGAGAAATTTCTTCTCTCAGAGGGTTGTAAATCTGGAATTCTCTGCCTCAGACAGCTGTGGAGGCTGGATCATTGAATGGCCCAAAAAGTCCAACGTCCCGGGCCCGTACGAAGTTTCTGCAGACCCGGGAATGCATCGGAAAAGCCGGTTTTCAGTGCACAATGCGCATGCGCTGAATACCGGATTTCCTGATCTGTCAAGCCGGAGCGTGACAGATCCTAGGCAGATCGGGAGTGAGGATGACAGATTGGGTGCGAGGACGTTTGCTTGGGCAAGATTGCGGGATTTACGCATATCTTGCCCGGCAAATGTCCTCAAACATCTTGCGCCTGAAAAAGCTGGTGCATAGCTTACTGTTACAGGCGTAAGTGTTTAAAAACACACATAAACACAATAAAATAAAATAAACACAATGCATTGTTAAAAACTCTGCCCACTAGGGTAAGTTTATTTTTAACCCGAATTACAAAACTTTAAAAAAATCGGAAACACATTGTTTTTTTCTAAGGCATTTATTAACTTTAATTTCAATTAATTTTAATTATGTGAGGTCTGTTTTTTATTTTTTATTAGTGTGTTTTTTTATTTCCCTATTAATAGTAATGAGAACTCTTAGATACGCGAGTCTCAGTGCTATTACTGGGAACCTGTGAACTTCGTACCTGATTGGCTGAGCAGTCACACATGACTGCACCTTCTGCGTCGGGACCCTCTGGACGGGAGCGCACTTCGCAGCGCGGGAGGAGAATGACCCCCCATTTGAATCCAGGACGCCTCCGAGACCACCACGTAGATTCGTAAAAATTATCCAGTGAGGAGGCAATTGCCCGTGGGAAGACCTCTGGAGGGATTTCTGGGCCATTTAATATATTTAAGGCGGAGATAGACAAATTTTTGAGCAATAAGGGAGTAAAGGGTTATGGGGAGCGGGCAGGGAAGTGGAACTGAATCCTTGATCAGATCAGCCATGATCTTATTGGATGGCGAGAAGGCTCAAGGGGATAAATGGCAGACTCCTGCTCCTATTTCTTATGTTCTTATGCTGCAACCTGCCGTGGGAGTGTTTGATGGGACAGTTTAGAGGGAGCTTTACTCTATATCTAACCCGTGCTATACCTGCCCTGGGAGTGTTTGATGGGACAGTGTAGAGTGAGTTTTACTCTGTATCTAACCCATGCTGTACCTGCCCTGGGAATGTTTGATGTGACTGTGTAGAGGGAGCTTTACTCTGTATCTAACCCCATTCTGTACCTGCCCTGGGAGTGTTTGATGGGACAGTGTAGAGGGAGCTTTACTCTGTATCTAACCCCGTGCTGTACCTGATCTGGTGTGTTTGATGGGACTGTGCAGAGGGAGCTTTACTCTGTATCTAACCCGTGCTGTACCTGCACTGGGATTATTTGATGGGACAGTGTAGAGGAAGCTTTACTCTGTATCTAACCCGTGCTGTACCTGTCCTGGGAGTGTTTGATGGGACAGTGTAGAGGGAGATTTTCTCTGTATCGAACCCCGTGTTGTACCAGCCCTGGGAATGTTTGATGGGACAGTGCAGAGGGAGCTTTACTCTGTATCTAACACATGCTGTACCTGCACTGGGAATGTTTGATGGGACAGTGTAGAGGGAGCTTTACTCTGTATCTAAACCCGTGCTGTACCTGCTTTGGGAATGTTTGATGAGACAGTGTAGAGGGAGCTTCACTCTGTATCTAACCCGTGCTGTACTTGATCTGGGAGTCTTTGATGGGACTGTGTAGAGGGAGCTTTACTCTGTATCTAACCCGTGCTGTACCTGCACTGGGATTGTTTGATGGGACAGTGTAGAGGAAGCATTACTCTGTATCTAATCCATGCTCTACCTGTGCTGGGAGTGTTTGATGGGACAGTGTAGAGGGAGCTTTACTCTGTATCTAACCCCGTGCTGTACCTGTCCTTGAAGTGTTTGATGGGGCAGTGTCGAGGGAGCTTTACTCTGTATCTAACCCCCTGTACCTGCCCTGGGAGTGTTTGATGGTACAGTGTAGAGGGAGCTTTACTCTGTATCTAACCTGTGCTGTAACTGCCCTGGGAGTGTTTGATGGGATAGTGTAGAGGGAGCTTTACTCTGTATCTAACCCCGTGCAGTACCTGCCCTGGGAGTGTTTGATGGGACAGTGTAGTGGGAGCTTTACTGTGTGTCTAAGTTCGTGCTGTACCTGCCCTTGGAGTGCTTGATGGGACAATGTAGAGGGAGCTTTACTCTGTATCTAACTCGTGCTGTTTCTGCCCTGGGAGTGTTTGATGGGACAGTGTAGAGGAAGCTTTACTCTGTATCTAACCCCGTGCTGTACCTGTCCTTGGAGTGTTTGATGGGGCAGTGTAGAGGAAGCATTACTCTGTATCTAATCCATGCTGTACCTGTGCTGGGAGTGTTTGATGGGACAGTGTAGAGGGAGCTTTACTCTGTATCTAACCCCGTGCTGTACCTGTCCTTGGAGTGTTTGATGGGGCAGTGTCGAGGAAGCTTTACTCTGTATCTAACCCCCTGTACCTGCCCTGGGAGTATTTGATGGTACAGTGTAGAGGGAGCTTTACTCTGTATCTAACCTGTGCTGTAACTGCCCTGGGAGTGTTTGATGGGACAGTGTAGAGGGAGCTTTACTCTGTATCTAACCTGTGCTGTACCTGTGCTGGGAGTGTTTGATGGAACAGTGTAGAGGGAGCTTTACTCTGTATCTAACCCGTACTGTACCTGTCCTGGGAGTGTTTGATAGGGAAGTGTCGAGGGAGCTTTACTCTGTATCTAACCCCGTGCTGTACTTGCCTTGTGAGTGTTTGATGGGACAGTGTAGACGGAGCTTTATTCTGCATCTAACCTGTGCTGTACCTGCTCTGGGATGTTTGATGGGACCGTGTAGAGGGAGCTTTACTCTGTATGTAACCCGTTCAGGTATTATTCTGGTAAATCTACGCTGCACTCCCTCCAAGACCAATATATTATTCCTAAGGTGTGGTGTCCAGAACTGAACACTACTCCAGGTGTACAGCTGCAGCATAACTTCTACCCCCTTGTATTCTAGTCCTCCAGATATAAAGATCACAATTCCATTAGTTTTTATTGATTATTTTCTGTAGCTGTCCATGATATTTTAATGATCTATATACATGGAGCCCTAATCTCTGGACCTCCACTGCATCTATCTTTTCACCATTTAGAAAGTACTCTGATATATCCTTTTTAGGTCCAAAGTGGATAACCTCACATTTGCCTAAATTGAAATCCATTTGCCACAGTTTTGCTTATTCACTTAATCTATTAATATATCTTTGTAATATAATACTTCCATCTATACTGCTTACAGTGCCACCTATCTTTGTGTAATCGACAAACTTGGCTATGTGGCTCTCTTTCCCATCATCAAAGTCATTAATAAATAGTTCAGGCCCCAACATAGATCCCTGTGGATACTACTTGTCATATCCTGCCAATTAGAGTACACGCCCATTATCCCTACTGTGTTTCCTGACGCTCTGCCAATCTCCTAACCAGGTCAATAATTTGGTCTCAATTCCATGAGCTTCAATGTCAGCTAACAGCCTCTTATG
The DNA here is from genome assembly GCF_044704955.1 of Pristiophorus japonicus. Lineage (NCBI taxonomy): Eukaryota > Metazoa > Chordata > Chondrichthyes > Pristiophoridae > Pristiophorus > Pristiophorus japonicus. The sequence goes on from NC_091984.1 coordinate 159,013,394, forward strand.
AGGGATTTTATCGATAGCTTCTGGAAGTCCATATAAATACCATCCGTAGACATTCCCCTGTCCACTGCATTAGTCACCTCTTCAAAAAAAATGCATTCAGTAATAGCGGAGTGGCATGTAATTTTCTAATGTAAAGAGGCTGTTTCCACTGACTGGAGAGTCTCGGACTTGGGGATATAGTCTCGGGATTATGGGTCGGCTATTTAGGACTGAGATGAGAAATTTCTTCACACAGAAGATTTTATTGGAATTCTCTACACCCGAGGGCTGTAGATGCTCAGTCGTTGAGTATAATCAAGGCTGAGAGAGATTTTTGGAGTCTCGGGAATCGAGGGATATGAAGATCAGGCAGGAAAGTGGAATTGGGGTTGAAGATCAGCCATGATCTAATTGACTGGCGGAGCAGGCTCGCAGGGCCGTATGGCCTATTCCTGCTCCTCTTTTAATATTCTGAATCAAGAGGACTTTGGAAGATCATAATTCGGTCATCTGCAATGTATTCACCTACTTTAAACCCTGGGATGCAAACTATCTGGTTCTGGGGGTTTGTCACTTTTTACTGCCATTATTTTCTTCATTACATGAATTTGCTTGGGATCTCCGGCATGCTATCCTCTTCTTCTACTGTAAGTATTTATTTAACATTTCTGCCATTTCCTTATTTTCCTTTATATCACTATTGTCAGTTCTTAAGGGGCCCACATTATTCTTAACCACCCTCATTTTCCTAATATCATTATAAAAGTTTCTTGTGCTGATTTTGATATCCCTTGCAAGTTTCTTTTCATACTCCCTTTTTGTAGCTCTTACTATCTGTTTCGTCACCCTTTGTTGTTTTCTGCATCTCTGCATCTCTCCCATGTGCTATTTTTTGCATTCTTCTGTGCTTTTTAGAACATAAGAACATAAGAAATAGGAGCAGGAGTAGGCCATTTGGCCCCTTGAACCTGCTCCACCATTTAATAAGATCATGGCTGATCCGATCATGGACTCAGGTCCACTTCCCTGCCCGCTCCCCTTATCCCCGTATCTGTTAAAAAACGTATTTTTCTTTTATGTTGTCCCTTACCCTTTACTCGTCCATGGCCGTTTTGTTTTTGGAAAGTAGAGTTCTTGCCCCTTAGGGGTACAAACCGGTCTGTATCATGTTAAATTATTTTATGAACGCCTCCCACTGATCCTCTGTCATTTTAGACACTAACAGATTTGCCCAGTTTACCGTGGACGGTCTCTGTCTCACCCTGTTGAAGTCGGCCTTACCTAAATCTAGGTTCTCAGTGGCTGCTTCGTGTTTCTACCTTTCAGACACAACGCTGAACTCGATCATATTATGATGGCTATTGGATAAATGTTCATGCATAATTAGGTTGTTAACTAAATCTAGCTGATTGCTCATTATTAAATCTACACTAGCATGCCCCCTTGATGGATCTGGGACATATTGTTGCAGAAAACACAAGAGACTTTTCTGACTTAAACTCGTCTGTTTATCCCAATCTACATGGAACTTCAAATCCTCCATTAATAACATTCTGCCTTTGCTACATTGTCTGATCTTTGCATGTATACCTTCTGCTACTTTACAGCTGCTACCAGGGGGCCTAGACACAACTCCTACTACAGTCTTAAATCCTTTACTATTTCCTAATTCTACCCATAAAGTCTCCATTTTGGCACAAGTAGGGTTACAAGGAGTTCACTACGAGGTCACTTTTTGTGATATATATCAATGATTTTGACTTCGATGTAGGGGACATGATTAAGAAGTTTGTAAATGATACAAAAGTTGTCTGCGTGGCTGATAATGAGGAACAAAGCTGTAGACTGCAGGAAGATGTCTATGGACTGGTCAGAAAAGTGGCAAATGGAATTCAATTCGGAAAAGTGTGAGGTGATACATTTTGGGGAGGCCAAACAAGGCAAGGGAACATTCATTAAATGGACGGACAATGAGAAGTGTGGGGACCTTGGAGCACATGTCCACAGATCCCTGAAGGTAGCACGATAGGTAGAAAAGGCGGTTAAGAAGGCATAAGGGATGATTCTCTTTATTTCCCAAGGCACAGAATATAAGAGCAGAGAGGTTATGCAAGTACATTTAAAAAGTACTTGGATGTGCACTTGAAGTGCCGTAACCTACAAGGCTATGAACCAAGAGCTGGAAAGTGGGATTAGGCTGGAAAGCTCTTTGTTGGCCGGCGTAGACACGATGGGCCGAAATGACCCCATGCCATGCTGTAAATTTCTATGATTCATTGGCTGTAAAACGCTTTGGGATGTCCGTTGGTCATGAAAGGCACTATATAAATGCAAGTCTTTCTTTCCTGGCTTAGTTTTAGCCATGTCTCTGTTAATGCAACAATGTCTTAATCCCATGTGACAACTTGTGCCTGCAACTCACCAACTTTATTAGTTACATGACGGACATTGACGTACATACAATTCAACACCTCCTTTTTCAACTTTGCTATTTTCCTCAATCTGGTCTCTGGTAATGGCCAGCGTGTGCCCCCTGGTGGTTTAATGTGCACAGTGCAGGTTACCAGGCCTGCAGTATCGGGCTGCCTGAGGAAAAGAGTGCTTGAAGACCAAGCCCTCAAAACTGTCACCAAGCTCATGGTCTATAGGGCTATAGTAATACCCACCCTCCTGTATGGCTCAGAGACGTGGACCATGTACAGTAGACACCTCGTCACTGGAGAAATACCACCAATTATGTCCCCGCAAGATCCTACAAATCCCCTGGCAGGACAGGCGTACCAACGTCAGCGTCCTCGACCAGGCCAACATCCGCAGCATTGAAGCACTGACCACACTCGATCAGATCCGCTGGGCAGGCCACATTGTTCGCATGCATGACACGAGATTCCCAAAGTAAGTGCTCGGAACTCCTTCATGGCAAACAAGCCAAAGGTGGGCAGAGGAAATGTTACAGGGACGCCCTCAAAGCCTCCCTGATAAAGTGCAACATCCCCACTGACACCTGGGAGTCCCTGGCCAAAGACCGCCCTAAGTGGAGGAAGCGCATCCGGGAGGGCGCTGAGCACCTCGAGTATCCTTTGTTTAAGAAGGGAGAAAGGGATAGGCTGAATAATTGCAGGCCTGTCAGCCTAACCACAGTGGTGGGAAAATTGTTGGAAAAAATTCTGAAAGACAGGATAAATCTACATTTGGAGAGGCAAGGATTAATAAGGGACAATCAGCATGGATTTGTTATGGGAAGATCGTGTTTGACGAACCTGATTGAATTATTTGAGAAGGTAACTAAGAGGGTCGATGAGGGTAGTGCGTACGATGTAGTATATATGGACTTTAGCAAGGCTTTTGATAAGATCCCACATGGTAGACTGGTCATGAAGGTTAAAGCCCATGGGATAGAAGGCAAAGTGGCAAGTTGGATCCAAATTGGCTTGGAGGTAGGAAGCAAAGGGTAATGGTTGATGGATGTTTTTGTGACTGGTAGGATGTTTCCAGTGGGGTTCTGCAGGGCTCAGTACTGGGTCCCTTGCTTTTTGTGGTATATATCAACAATTTAGATTTGAATATAGGGAGTATGATTAAGAAGTTTGCAGATGGCACTAAAATTGGCTGTGTGGTTGCTAATGAAGAGGAAAGTCATGAGCTGCAGGAGGATATCAATCTACTGGTCAGGTGGGCAGAGCAGTGGCAAATGGAATTTAATTCAGTGAAGTGTGAGGTGATGCACTTTGGGAGGGCTAATAAGGAAAGGTTATCATCATAGGCAGCCCCTCGGAATCGAGCAAGACTTGTTTCCACTCTTAGCATGAGTTCTTAGGTGGCTGAACAGTCCAGTAAAAGAACCACAGTCTCTGTCACAGGTGGGACAGATAGTCTTTGAGGGAAAGGGTGAGCAGGGAGTCTGGTTTGCCTCACGCTCCGTCCGCTGCCTGCGCTTGATTTTTGCATGCTCTCGGTGACGATACTCGAGGAGCTCAGCGCCCTCCCGGATGCACTTCCTCCACTTTGACCAGGGACTCCCAGGTGTCAGTGGGATGTCGCACTTTATCAGGGAGGCTTTGAGGGTGTCCTTGTAACGTTTCCGCTGCCCACCTTTGGCTCGTTTGCCGTGGACGAGTTCCGAGTAGAGCGCTTGCTTTGGGAGTCTCATGTCTGGCATGCGAACAGTGTGGCCTGCCCAGCGGAGCTGATCAAGTGTGGTCAGTGCTTCAATGCTGGGGATGTTGGCCTGGACGAGGACCCTAACGTTTGTGTGTCTGTTTTCCCAGGGGATTTGCAGGATACACATTAAGCGGTAGGCCACTTAATCGTGTCGATGAACAAAGGGACCTTGGAGTACTTGTCCACAGAACTCTTTTGGGGGAAACGAAAACAGTAAATCATGGCCCCCCGATCTGGGGGACGCACCAAACATTTACAAGGCCCTTTTTTTTTGTTTTTTGTATTTTTTTTGTTTGTTTGTTTTTTTTTAAAGTTTTTTTTTGGGCACTAAAATCAGATATTTTTTTCCCTACAAGTGCCCCCTACAAAAGGGGAGGGGAAACTAAAAACACCGGCAATTAAAACAAATTAAACTTTAAAACATAAAATCAAATTAAAATTTGGTTGCCGGGCGTGATGATGCACTCCAGTCCCTTCGGTGCCCACTTCTCGCGGAAGGCCGCGAGCGTACCGGTGGACACCGCGTGCTCCATCTCCAGGGACACCCTGGCGCAGATGTACGCGCGGAAGAGAGGCAGGCAGTCAGGTTGAACGACCCCCTCGACCGCCCGCTGCCTGGAACGGCTGATGGCACCCTTGGCCGTGCCCAGGAGCAGTCCTACGAGGAGGCCCTCGGACCTACCCGCTCCCCTCCGCACAGGGTGCCCAAAGATCAGGAGTGTGGGACTGAAGTGAAACCAGAATTTCAGGAGCAGCCCCTTTAAATAATAAAACAGGGGCTGCAACCTCGTGCATTCCATAAAAACATGGATCATGGACTCTTCCAGACCGCAGAAATTGCAGGCGGCCTGGGAGCCCGTGAACCGGCTTAAAAATTTATTGCACGGGACTGCTCCGTGCACCACCCTCCAGGCCAAGTCCCCGATAAATACTGGGAGGACTCCCGCGTAGAGTGCCCTCCATCGGGGAACCCGCCTCCTCCAGATGGCAAGATGGTACGCCATGGCGTGTCCGGACGGCCGGCGAGGATGGCAAAGTTGAGAGTGTGCAGGAGCAGCCCGTACAGGAAACCCCTCCGCGCGGAACTGAAAGGCACGGAGGGGATTTCCTCGAGGCGGCTCAAGTTGTGAGGCGCCGGCTCCCGAGGGATGTTCCGGGGTTTGGCGCCGATGAGGAATTCCGTCCGGACGGGGGTCAGTTCGGACGGGATCTCCCCACGTGCTTGAGTCTCCTCGATGCACCTAACGGAGTCAGGGCCCAGAGCTGTTTTTAGCGACTCGATGGCATCGGCCGCGTGGCGGACGTTGGCGGAATTTAGGCGCCGCGCCAGCGTGTCTGGCGCCATCCAGCCCGCTCCTCCGCCATCGAGCAGGTCCCTGACCCTGGTCACCTCACCAGCCACAGCCCTCTCGTCCGACCGCCTCCCAAAACCTCGGTCGTGGAGGTACGGATTCCCGAGCAGCGGCTCCTGCAGGACAGCCACCACTCCAGCCGGTGGAGAGCTGCGCTTGGTGGAGACTTTATTCCAGACCCTGGTGAATTCCTTGTAAAAGACAGGCAGCTCCCGGAGGGCGGTCCTGACGCCCTCCAAGCTCACAAACAGGAGCTGCGTGTCGTAGTTGAGGCCGTGCTGCTGGCGGAAGAAATACATCGCCAGAGCACACCACCTAGGAGGGGGCTCGACGTAAAGGTATCTCTGCAGGGTCTGAAGATGGAAAGTCGCGAGCTGGGCGTTGACGCACACCAACGACTGACCGTCCTCCCCAAGCAGGAGACTCAAGACCACGGCAGAGACCCAGTGCTTCCTGTTGTTCCAGAAGAAGTCCACCAGCTTCTTCTGTATCTTGGTGACAAACGCAGGGGGAGGGGTTAAAGTGACCAGCCGGTACCACAACATGGCGGCCACCAGCTGGTTTATGACTAGCGCTCGACCCCTGTAGGACAGCACTCAGAGCAGTCCTGTCCAGCGCCCTAGGCGAGCGGTGACCTTGGTCTCCAGCTCCTGCCAGTTCGCCGGCCAGGCTTCCTCATCGGGGCTAAGGTAGACTCCCAGATAGAGGAGATGGGTCGTGCTCCAGGCAAAAGGCCTGAGCTCTTCCGGCAGGGAGTCCACCCGCCACTGACCCACCAGGAGTCCGGAACATTTCTCCCAGTTGATCCTGGCAGAGGATGCGGCCGAGTAAATCTCCTGGCACTCACGCATCCTCCGCAGGTCAGCGGGATCCTCTACCGCGAGGAGCACGTCATCGGCGTAAGCCGAGAGGATGACCTCCACGCCCGGCCCTTGCAGAGCCAGTCCCGTTAACCTCATCCGCAGGAGGCGCAGGAAAGGCTCCACGCAGATGGCATATAACTGGCCGGACATGGGGCATCCCTGGCGCACCCCTCTCCCAAAGCGAAGGGGCGCCGTCAAGGACCCGTTAACCTTTATCAGACACTCCGCAGCGGCATATAAAAGTCGGATCCGGGCGACGAAATGCGCCCCGAACCCGAAAGCGCGCAGAGTTCCGAGCAGATAGTCGTGATCCACCCTGTCGAACGCCTTCTCTTGGTCGAGAGATAGGAAGGCGACCGACAGACCAGCCTCCTGGGAATGATAGATGAGGTCCTGGACCAGATGGATGTTATCGTGGATTGTTCGGCCCGGGACCGTGTAGGACTGGTCGGGGTGGATCATGTGGTCCAGCACGGCACCAAGGTGAGCAGACATCGCCCTGGCGAAGATTTTGTAGTCCGTGCTGAGGAGGGAGACCGGGAGCCAGTTCTTAAGGAGGCGGAGATCGCCCTTCTTAGGCAGCAGGACGATTACTGCCCTGCGCCAAGAGAGGGGCATCTCCCCGGTCGCCAGGCTTTCCCCCAGGACCCGCATGTAGTCGCCCCCCAGGACGTCCCAGAATGCCCTGTGGAACTCCACGGTCAGCCCGTCCAGCCCCGGGGCTTTTCCCCTTGAGAGCCGGTCGAGGGCACCGGTCAGCTCCGCCAGGCTTAGCGGAGCTTCCAGATTTTCGGCGCACTCCGGGCTGACCTTCAGCAGGTCCTCCCATAAAGCTCTACGTGCTTCCTCGCTGGACGGCTCCGGAGAGAACAGAGCCCCGTAATATTCACGGGCCCTGTTGTTGACGCCCTCCGGATCCGAGACGAGAGAGCCGTCGTCGGCTTTTTCACTCTGCCTTTTTTCCAGCGAGTAGAAGAAGGGGGAGCCGCGGTCCAGATCCTGCAGGAACCGGATCCGCGACCTCACGAACGCGCCTCGGGACCCGACGAGCTGCAGGTCCTTCAGCGCGGCCTTCTTCGCTTCGTACACCATCCGCAGGGCCGGGTCCTCGACGACTTGACCGAGACGGAACTCCAGGTCGAGCACCCCTTTTTCTAGGCGCCCGACTCCGGCCGCCCGCCTCTTGGTCGACCCCCTCGCGTACTCTTGACAGAAGAAGCGGACGTGAGCCTTGCCCACGTCCCACCATAGCCTCAAGGAGGGGAAGCCCCCCTGCTTCCTTCTCCAGTCGGCCCAGAAACGACGGAACGAGTCCTGGAACCGCACGTCCTCCAGCAGCCGGTTGTTAAAGTGCCAGTACGCGGACCCCGTCCTCGCGCGGAGCGAAGCGAGCTCCGCCCACACCAGGTGGTGGTCCGAACACGGCACCGGCCGCATAGAGGCCGCCGGGACGCAGGAAACGTACGCCCGAGACACGTAAAGGCGGTCGACTCTGGACCATCCTACTCCAGGCCTCACCCAAGTAAAGGCGCTGGAGTCGGGATGGAGATTTCGCCAGACGTCCACCAAGTCGAAGGACCCGACCAGGTCCCTCAACTTCTCCATCGCCATCATGCACTGCGGGGCACCGGAGCGGTCCCTCGCCTCGAGGGTGCAGTTAAACTCCCCCCCAAGGACAATGCAGTCGCCGACGTCGACGGAGCCAAGAAGAGCGGACACCTCTTCGAAGAAGCGCGTTTGCTGCGGGCCGGGCTGAGGGGCGTACACGTTCACGAGATGGAGCGGCACGTCCCCCAGGCGGACCTTGACGTGCAGCAAGCGGCCTGGCACGGGCTCCTCGATCCCCAAGATCTCCGGCTGAAAATGCGGGGCCAGCAAGATGGCCACCCCACAAGAAGTGGTAGTGAGGTGACTCATGCGGACCTCTCCTTGCCATTCCAGGAGCCACGTGGCTTCGTCTCCCGAAACGGTGTGGGTTTCTTGCAGGAAGCACACCGCATATTTCCCCTCCCGCAGGAGCGAAAAATTGTTAAATCTACGGCGTGCCTCTCTGCCGCTGTTGATGTTGAGGCTGGCTATGATTATCTTCATGACAAAAGCATAGTGCAACCTCTACCTTAACCTATTGTGGGGGTGGGAGTGGAGTCGTTTGTTGACCTCCACTCCTTCAGCAGCCCAGCGAGGAACCTTTTGAGCCGGCGCAGCTCAAGGCTTTGCGCCTTTGATAAGGGCCCGCCCGTGGCCATGGTTTTAGTGGCGACGCGGACAGAAGCGATGAGCAGCCCTGGCTCGGACCATCTTTCCAGGGCCAGATGGGCTCGGTTGCGGTGACCCTGGCTCTGGACCAAAAAGTCCCGGAGTTCCTTTACAGGAATGAGGGGGGACTCAGCGTCCCCGTCCCCGTCCCCCTCCAGGAGGTCTCCGCCAGCAGCCGGCCCGTCGACCGCACGAGGTACGGCAAACGGCCCGGCCGCTCCATCCGGCCCTGGCTCTGCCCCGATCCCACCCCCAGGATCGGCGGCAGAGGAGTCCCCACTGGGCTCTTTTAAAAGCGGTGCTGGGTCAGGAAGCGACAGCGGAAGGGGTTCCTCCTCCGCCCCAGGAACCGGGGAACACGGAGAGACCCGGCCAAAGAAATTCTCCAGCTCCTCCAAGTACCCCAGCTCCAAAGTAGGGGGCGAGGGTTGTTGTTCTTCCCCCTCCCCGCCGCCACCCCCCGGCCCAGCGTGTACAGAATCATTAAAATTGTTAATACTGTTTATTTCTGCCAAGTCGAGCGACTCCCGGGGGAAGTTGGATATTGGCTGGGCGGGCTCAGGTTCGGCCTTTTCGGCCCCGCCCACCTCAGTCCCCGGGACGCTCGACCCGGCGGCAACGCATTCCTCCGCTGGCCCCACGCCCCCCACGACAGGCAGATCTTCCACGCCATCCCCGGGAGGCAGAGGCTGGGCAGCCTCGACTGCCCCTCCCTCCCCGGGGACAGATTCCTCCCGTCTACGGCGCAGTTTGGGGGCGCTGGTGGGGGACGCGGGACACGCGGCGGGCACCGACTCCTCCGCGGAGGGATGTTGTTCCCCCTCCGCCTCATTGGAGCGGCGCCTCCTTCTGTTCCTGGGGGTGCGCGGAGGCAGGGAGACCTCCATGTCTGCCGAGGCCTCCCACTCCACCCCCCCTCTTTTTCTTATCCTGCCCGCGCCCGAGCCCCTCTGCGGTATTGGTCAAGGGCTCGGGTACGGGCTCAGGGCACCCCGCGCTCGCCGGTGACAGGGTTGGGCTGAGCGCGGTGGTCAAACTTTCTGGCGCACTGAGGGGACCTGCCTCGAGATGTTTCACCTTCCTCCGCGCCTTCTTTCTGATCGGACGCTCTCCCTCCCCCCCGCCGGAGGCCCTGAAAACAAAGGCCTCCGACGATGCCCGCGCACCTACGTCTCCCGGCACGCGGACGCTACTAGAGGGAGGGGTGGCGGCGGCGCCAGCCTTGGCCGCCTTCGGTGGTTTGGCGGCCTTGGAGGCGGGGCAGTTCTTGCGAACGTGCCCCACCTCCCTGTAGGCATGGCACCGCACGCCGTCCGACGTCCAGAAGACGCGGTAGGCAGTCCCCTCGTGCACCACATTAAATGATCCCTCCCTCGTCTCCTCCCGCGCCAGCCGGACAAAGAGCTGGCGGCGGAAGGAGAACACGTGGCGCAGGCTGCTCTCCCTGAGGCCGAGCGGTATGGGGTTGATCCCCGACCTTACCTCCCCCAGTTGGTGTAGGTGAGGGAGGAGGAGCCCAGCGGGAACAAAGGGCGGGACGTTTGAAATGATGACCCTCTGCGCGGTGGCCTCGAGAGGGTCCACCGGCAGGAACGTCCCGCCCACCGTGAGCCCCTTTTCAAGGGCCAGGGACACCGCCCGCTCCGACCCCAGGAAGAACACCGCCTTCCCAGACATCTTGGAGGCTGCGACAATGGCCGAGGGGCCGACTACCCCAGCCATCGCCCGCACGCACTCCTCAATGCTCATTGTGGGGTGAGTGTAGCTCTTGACCCCGTGTTTCTTAGTAATTAGTCTGAATGGTGGCAGGGCAGCAGGAGGCGTAGGAGGCGCCGTGGATGTGGACGCCGCCTGCGCATATGTCTTTGCTGGCCCTGCCACCGGCGTGGATGGGGTCGCCATCACGGGGTCCCTTTAAGGGCTACACCCATCCCAGAGTCACAGTCCTTAATGGTCTTAAATTGGTCTTGTTTGAATTTATGAGCAGAGGAGCTCTCAATGAGGCATACCTCTCCCCTATTGACAATTAGGGAGGGGCCTTGCTCCCTCTGCTCAGTTGTCTTAATTGTTTTCCAATTAAGGAGGAAAGGGCTCTCAGAGAGAGAGGGGAGAGACAGAGAGAGTGACAGAGTGAGTGTGAGGGGTGGGAAAGAGGGAAGCTGTGAGGGCAGGTCTCCCCTCACAGCGATGGGTGGGTGTTTTTCTGGGGCGCACTCCCTAGATGATGGAAAACAAAGCAAGGCACAGTCTTATGGGATGGTCTTCGGGTGGGAGGAGAAGATGTCTTCACCTGGGACAGCTGGAGCCACCCAGGCACACACTCCCAATGATGTTTAATAGGGTGATTAGTAAATCTTCAGCCAGGTAGCTCCAGCTGTCCCAGGCTAGGCAATGGGGGAGGGGTACTTCAGTGGTGTGTGGGGCCTAGCTGTAAGCAAGACCCCCACACACTTCCACACACACACCCCCCGCGATGTTCCGGGCCTCGAAGAAAATCTTCTTTTCTCCCCCCACCAATAAAACAATGTCTTTCAGGGAATGCACCAACACCCACTTGTAGAATGTTGTAGAATCTCCCTCCTTCCACACAGGTTGTTGCTCTTTTCCCCCTCTCTGCAACTCTTTGTAGCAGTAATAAAGTTGATAAATTTTTCTGCTCTCCTCCTCTCCCTCTGGATGTTGAACTGCAGTAAGCCAGCCCTTTCCTCCTCTTCCTGGGCTGGTCTCAGGGCTCATTCCAGGCCTTCCAGACAGGAACTTCAGCAGGGAGTTCCTTCTCTCACTACAGCAGAGCTCCAACTGAATAGGCCACGCCTCCAAAGCTCCACCATTGGTCCACAGAACTTTTTTTGGGAGAAAAATAAAACATTAAATCATAAAATGGTGTTCCCCCCGATCTGGGGGGCGCACCAAACATTTCCAAGGCCCTTTTTTTTGTGTTTTTTTTGTGTTTTTTTTTAAAGTTTTTTTTTTGGGCACTAAAATCTTATTTTTTCTCCAAGTGCCCCCTACAAAAGAGGAGGGGGACACTAAAAACACCGGCAATTAAAACAAATTAAACTTTAAAACATAAAATCAAATTAAAATTTGGTTGCCGGGGGTGATGATGCACTCCAGTTCCTCCGGTGCCCACCTCTCGCGGAAGGCCGTGAGCGTACCGGTGGACACCGCGTGCTCCATCTCCAGGGACACCCTGGCGCGGATGTACGCACGGAAGAGAGGCAGGCAGTCAGGTTGAACGACCCCCTCGACCGCCCGCTGCCTGGACCGGTTGATGGCACCCTTGGCCATGCCCAGGAGCAGTCCTACGAGGAGGCCCTCGGACCTACCTGCTCCCCTCCGCACAGGGTGCCCAAAGATCAGGAGTGTGGGACTGAAGTGCAACCAGAATTTCAGGAGCAGCCCTTTAAATAATAAAACAGGGGCTGCAACCTCGTGCATTCCATAAAAACATGGAATACGGACTCTTCCAGACCGCAGAAATTGCAGGCGGCCTGGGAGCCCGTGAACCGGCTTAAAAATTTATTGCACGGGACTGCTCCGTGCACCACCCTCCAGGCCAAGTCCCCGATAAATACTGGGAGGACTCCCACGTAGAGTGCCCTCCATTGGGGACCCCCGCCTCCTCCGTACGGCAAGATGGTTCGCCATGGCGTGTCCGGACGGCAGGCGAGGATGGCAAAGTTGAGGGTGTGCCGGAGCAGCCCGTACAGGAAACCCCTCCGCGCGGAACTGAAAGGCACGGAGCGTATTTCCTCGAGGCGGCTCAAGTTGTGAGGCGCCGGCTCCCGAGGGAGGTTCCGGGGTTTGGCACCGATGAGGAATTCTGTCCGGACGGGTGTCAGTTCGGACGGGATCTCCCCACGTGCTTGAGCCTCCTCGATGCACCTAACGGAGTCAGGGCCCAGAGCTGTTTTTAGCGACTCGATGGCATCGGCCGCGCGGCGGACGTTGGCGGAATGTAGGCGCCGCGCCAGCATGTCTGGTGCCATCCAGCCCGCTCCTCTGCCATCGAGCAGGTCCCTGACTCTGGTCACCTCACCAGCCACAGCCCTATCATTCGACTGCCACCTAAAACCTCGGTCGTGGAGGTACGGATTCCCGAGCAGCGGCTCCTGCAGGACAGCCGCCACTCCAGCCGATGGAGAGCTGCGCTTGGTGGAGACTTTGTTCCAGACCCTGGTGAGTTCCTTGTGAAAGACAGGCAGTTCCTGGAAGGCGGTCCTGATGCCCCCCAAGCTCACAAACAGGAGCTGCGTGTCGTAGTTGAGGCCGTGCTGCTGGCGGAAGAAATACGTCGCCAGAGCACGCGACCTAGGAGGGGGCTCGACGTAAAGGTATCTCTGCAGCGTCTGAAGACGGAAAGTCGCGAGCTGGGCGCTGACACACACCAATGACTGACCGCCCTACCCAAGCGGGAGACTCAAGACCGCGGCAGAGACCCAGTGCTTCCTGTTGTTCCAGAAGAAGTCCACCAGCTTCTTCTGTATCTTGGTGACAAACGCAGGGGGAGGGGTCAAAGTGACCAGCCGGTACCACAACATGGCGGCCACCAGCTGGTTTATGACTAGCGCTCGACCTCTGTAGGACAGCACTCGGAGCAGTCCTGTCCAGCGCCCGAGGCAAGCGGCGACCTTGGTCTCCAGCTCCTGCCAGTTCATCGGCCAGGCTTCCTCATCGGGGCTAAGGTAGACTCCCAGATAGAGGAGATGGGTCGTGCTCCAGGCAAAAGGCCTGAGCTCCTCCGGCAGGGAGTCCACCCGCCACTGACCCACCAGGAGTCTGGAACATTTCTCCCAGTTGATCCTGGCAGAGGATGCGGCCGAGTAAATCTCCTGGCACTCACGCATCCTCCGCAGGTCAGCGGGATCCTCTACCGCGACGAGCACGTCATCGGCGTAAGCCGAGAGGACGACCTCCACGCCCGGCCCTTGCAGAGCCAGTCCCGTCAACCTCATCCATAAGAGGCGCAGGAAAGGCTCCACGCAAACGGCGTATAACTGGCCGGACATGGGGCATCCCTGGCGCACCCCTCTCTCAAAGCGAAAGGGCGCCTACAAGGACCCATTAACCTTTATCAGACACTCCGCGGCGGCATATAAAAGTCGGATCTGGGCGACGAAATGCGTCCCGAACCCGAAAGCGCGCAGAGTTCCGAACAGATAGTCATGATTCACCCTGTCGAACGCCTTCTCTTGGTCGAGAGATAGGAAGGCGACCGACAGACCAGCCTCCTGGGAATGATGGATGAGGTCCCGGACCAGATGGATGTTATCGTGGATTGTCCGGCCCGGGACCGTGTAGGACTGGTCGGGGTGGATCATGTGGTCCAGCACGGCGCCAAGGCGAGCAGACATCGCCCTGGCGAAGATTTTGTAGTCCGTGCTGAGGAGGGAGACCGGGCGCCAGTTCTTAAGGAGGCGGAGATCGCCCTTCTTAGGCAGCAGGACGATGACTGCCCTGCGCCAAGAGAAGGGCATCTCCCCGGTCGCCAGACTTTCCCCCAGGACCCGCGCGTAGTCGCCCCCCAGGACGTCCCAGAACGCCCTGTGGAACTCCACGGTCAGCCCGTCCAGCCCCAGGGCTTTTCCCCTCGAGAGCCGGTCGAGGGCACCGGTCAGCTCCGCCAGGCTTAGCGGAGCTTCCAGATTTTCGGCGCCCTCCGGGCTGACCTTCGGCAGGTCCTCCCACAATACTCTACGCGCTTCCTCGCTGGACGGCTCCGGAGAGAACAGAGCCCCTTAATATTCACCCAAGTAAAGGCGCTGGAGTCGGGATGGAGATTTCGCCAGATGTCCACCAAGTCGAAGGACCCGACCAGGTCCCTCAACTTCTCCATCGCCGTCATGCTCTGCGGGGCACCGGAGCGGTCCCTCGCCTCGAGGGTGCAGTTAAAATCCCCCCCGAGGACAATGCAGTCGCCGACGTCGACGGAGCCAAGAAGAGCGGACACTTCTTCGAAGAAGTGCATTTGCTGCGGGCCGGGCTGAGGGGCGTACACGTTCACGAGATGGAGCGGCACGTCCCCCAGGTGAACCGTTACGTGCAGCAAGCGGCCTGGCACGGGCTCCTCGACCCCCAAGATCTCCGGCTGAAAACGCGGGGCCAACAAGATGGCCACCCCACAAGAAGTGGTAGTGAGGTGGCTCATGCGGACCTCTCCTTGCCATTCCAGGAGCCACGTGGCTTCGTCTCCCGGAACGGTGTGGGTTTCTTGCAGGAAGCACACCGCATATTTCCCCTCCCCAGGAGTGAAAAATTGTTAAATCTACGGCGTGCCCCTCTGCCGCCGTTGATGTTGAGGCTGGCTATGGTTATCTTCATGGCAAAAGCATAGTGCAACCTCTACCTAACCTATTGTGGGGGTGGGAGTGGAGTCGTTTGTTGACCTCCACTCCCTCCGCAGCCCAGCGAGGAACCTTTTGAGCCGGCGCAGCTCAAGGCCTTGCGCCTTTGATAAGGGCCCGCCCGCGGCCATGGTTTTAGCGGCAGCGCGGACGGACGCGATGAGCAGCCCCGGCTCGGACCATCTTTCCAGGGCCAGATGGGCTCGGTTGCGGCGACCCTGGCTCTGGACCAAAAAGTCCCGGAGTTCCTTTACAGGAATGAGGGGGGACTCAGCGGCGGGCACGAGGAGATCCACCGCATCACTGGCGATGGACTCGAGATCTTCTCCCTCGTCCCCCACCGAGTCCCCGTCCCCCTCCGGGAGGTCTCCGCCAGCAGCCGGCCCGTCGGCCGCACGAGGTATGGCAAACGGCCCGGCCGCTCCATCCGGCCCTGGCTCTGCCCCGATCCCACCCCCAGGATCGTCGGCAGAGTAGTCCCCACTGGGCTTTTTAAAAGCGGTGCTGGGTCAGGAAGCGACAGCGGAAGGGGTTCCTCCTCCGCCCCAGGAGCCGGGTAAAACGGAGAGACCCGGCCAAAGAAATTCTCCAGCTCCTCCAAGTACCCCAGCTCCAAAGTAGGGGGCGAGGGTTGTTGTTCTTCCCCCTCCCCGCCGCCACCCCCCGGCCCAGCGTGTACAGAATCATTAAAATTGTTAACATTTTTTTGTTTCTTCCGGGTCGAGCGACTCCCGGGGGAAGTTGGTTAATAGCTGGGCGGGCTCAGGTTCGGCCTTTTCGGCCCCGCCCGCCTCAGTCCCCGGGATGCTCGACCAGGCGGCATCGTATTCCTCCGCTGGCCCCACGCCCCCCACGACAGGCAGATCTTCCACGCCATCCCCGGGAGGCAGAGGCTGGGCAGCCTCGATTGTCTCACCCTCCCCGGGGACAGACTCCTCTCGCCTACGGCACAGTTTGGGGGCGCTGGTGGGGGACGCGGGACACGCGGCGGGCACCAACTCCTCCGCGGAGGGATGTTGTTCCCCCTCCGCCTCATTGGAGCGGAACTTCCTTTTGTTCCTGGGGGTGCCGCGGAGGCAGGGAGACCTCCATGTCTGCCGAGGCCTCCCGCTCCGCCCCCCCCTTTTTCTTATCTTGCCCGAGCCCCTCTGCGGTATTGGTCAAGGGCTCGGGTACGGGCTCAGGGCACCCCGCGCTCGCCGGTGACAGGGTTGGGCTGAGCGCGGTGGTCAAGCTGTCTGGCGCACTGAGGGGACCCGCCTCGAGATGTTTCACCTTCCTCCGCGCCTTCCTTCCGATCGGACGCTCTCCCTCCCCCCCGCCGGAGGCCGTGAAAACAAAGGCCTCCGACGATGCCCGCGCACCCACAGCTCCCGGCACTCGGACGCTACTAGAGGGAGGGGTGGCGGCGGCGCCAGCCTTGGCCGCCTTCGGTGGTTTGGCGGCCTTGGAGGCGGGGCAGTTCTTGCGAACGTGCCCCACCTCCCTGCAGGCATGGCACCGCACGCCGTCCGACGTCCAGAAGACGCGGTAGGCAGTCCCCTCGTGCACCACATTAAAGTTCCCCTCCGTCGTCTCCTCCCGCGCCAGCCGGACAAAGAGCTGGCGGCGGAAGGAGAACACGTGGCGCAGGCTGTTCTCCCTGAGGCCGAGCGGTATGGGGTTTATCCCTGACCTTACCTCCCCCAGTTGGTGTAGGTGAGGGAGGAGGAGCTCAGCGGGAACAAAGGGCGGGACGTTTGAAATGATGACCCTCTGCGCGGTGGCCTCGAGAGGATCCACCGGCAGGAACGTCCCGCCCACCGTGAGCCCCTTTTCAATGGCCAGGGACACCGCTCGCTCCGACCCCAGGAAGAACACGGCCTTCCCAGACATCTTGGAGGCCACGACAATGGCCGAGGGGCCGACTACCCCAGCCATCGCCCGCACGCACTCCTCGATGCTCATTGTGGGGTGAGTGTAGCTCTTGACCCCGTGTTTCATAGTTATAAGTCTGAATGGTGGCAGGGCAGCAGGAGGCGCAGGAGGCACCGTGGATGTGGACGCCGCCTGCGCATAAGTCTTTGCTGGCCCTGCCACCGGCGTGGATGGGGTCGCCATCACGGGGTCCCTTTAAGGGCTACACCCACCCCAGAGTCACAGGCCTTAATGGTCTTAAATTGGCCTTGTTTGAATGTATGAGCAGAGGAGCTCTCAATGAGGCACACCTCTCCCCTAGTTGACAATTAGGGAGGGGCCTTGCTCCCTCTGCTCAGTTGTCTGAATTGTTTTTCCAATTAAGGAGGAAAGGGCTCTCAGAGAGAGAGGGGAGAGACAGAGAGAGAGAGAGACAGAGAGACAGAGGGGTGGGAAAGAGGGAAACTGCGAGGGCAGGTCTCCCCTCACAGCAATGGGTGGGTGTTTTTCTGGGGCGCACTCCCTAGTTGATGGAAAACAAAAGCAAGGCACAGTCTTATGGGATGGTCTTCGGGTGGGAGGAGAAGATGTCTTCACCTGGGACAGCTGGAGCCACTCAGGCACACACTCCCAACGATGTTTAATAGGGTGATTAGTAAATCTTCAGCCAGGTAGCTCCAGCTATCCCAGGCTAGGCAATGGGAGAGGGGTGCTTCAGTGGTGTGTGGGGCCTAGCTGTAAGCAAGACCCCCACGCACTTCCACACACACACCCCTCGCGATGTTCCGGGCCTCGAAGAAAATCTTCTTTTCTCCCCCCACCAATAAAACAATGTCTTTCTGGGAATGCACCAACACCCACCTGTAGAATGTTGTAGAATCTCCCTCCTTCCACACAGGTTGTTGCTCTTTTCCTCCTCTCTCCAACTCTTTGTAGCAGTAATAAAGTTGATACATTTTTCTGCTCTCCTCCTCTCCCTCTAGATGTTGAGTTGTAGTGAGCCAGCCCTTTCCTCCTCTTCCTGGGCTGGTCTCAGGGCTCACTCCAGGCCTTCCAGACAGGAGCAAAGCAGCAAGCTCCTTCTCTCACCACAGCAGAGCTCCAACTGAATAGGCCACGCCTCCAAAGCTCCACCATTGGTCCACAGATTCCCTGAAAGTCGCAGGCCAGGTGGATAAGGTGGTTAAGAAGGCAGACGGAATGCTTGCCTTTATTGGCCGAGGCATAGAATATAAGAGCAGGGAGGTTATGCTTACATTGTATAATACTTTGGTTAGACCACAGCTGGAGTACTGCGTGTAGTTCTGGTCGCCGTATTATAGGAAGGACGTGATTGCACTAGAGAGGGTGCAGAGGAGATTTACTAGGATGCTGCCTGGAATGGAGAATCTTAGTTATGAGGGCAGATTGGATAGGCTGGGTTTGTTCTCATTGGAACAGAGGAGGTTGAGAGGAGACCTCATCGAGGTGTACAAAATATTGAGGGGCAAGGACATAGTGGATAGTAAGGGTCTATATCCATTGGTGGAGGGTCTATTATGAGGGGACATAGTTTTAAGGTGGTTGGTGGAAGGTTTAGAGAGGATTTGAGGGGGGGCTTCTTTACGCAGAGGGTTGTGGGGATCTGGAACTCGCTGCCTGGAAGAGTGGTGGATACAGAAACCCTCACCACTTTTAAGAGATGGTTGGATGGGCACATAAAGTGCAGTAACCTGCAGGGTTACAGACCTAGAGCTGGTAATTGGGATTCGACTGGATGACCTTTTGTTGGACGGAGCAGATACGATGGTAAGTACTGCAGGGAATAGAATACAGCCAGGGTGATCTCCTGGACTAGTGTCGATCGCCTGGATGGGTCAGAGAGGAATTTCCCCAGATTTTTTCTCCCTAAGTTGGCCTGGGTTGTGATCTGGTTTTTGCCTCTCCCAGGAGATCACATGGCTCCAGTTGGGGCAGAGTGTAGAATGTTTCAGTATAAGGGGTGTTGCAGTTGTGTGAGGCGGACTGGTTGGGCTGGGTGCTCTTTGCCTTTCCGCCATTGTTCATAGGTTTATATGTAACCTTTAGGGCTGCTGACCGAGGGCCGTGCGGCTCTTTGTCAGCTGGCGTGGATACGATGCGCTGTAAATTTCTATGTTTCTATGTTTCATCGCCGAGAGCATGCAGAAATTAAGCGCAGGCAGCGGAAAGTGCGTGCGGCAAACCAGTCCCACCATCCCTTCCCTCAATGACTATCTGTCCCACCTGTGACAGGGACTGTGGTTCTCGTATTGGACTGTACAGTCACCTAAGAACTCATGTTAAGAGTGGAAGCAAGTCTTCCTCGATTCCGAGGGACTGCTTATGATGATGGGATCGGTAATGACCAGTGTGCACCCCCTGGTGGTTTAATGGGTATGGTGCAGGTTACCTGGCCTGCAGTATCAGTGAGGGGTCATTGGCGCCCCCTGGTGATGAATGCGGAAAGTGCAGTCTTTTTGAAGTGTAGAAACCCGTTATGAAGATATTTCGTTCCCCACACAGAATTAATTCAACTGAGTGGAAAAAATAAAGAGTTTTTACAGCCGATAATTTATTCTACCTGACGTAATTACCGAGGGACCGTGAGAACTTGGTTAACTTTAGTTCCTTTGAATCAAATTGTGATGAACTTTGACATTTTCTCATTTGATAGACTGTATGTTGAGGCTGTCGGTCAAATATTCAGTTTGACTGGACAGGGTCAGAGTGTGACTGGGTGCAGGAACATTGGTTGACTGCTGGCAGTTTGTGGTTCAGGAAATTCCCTCCACCCGATCTATGATTGATAGCTGCAAACCATTTGTTTCTCCCGGGGCTCAAAAATCAACAAAAGCAAATCAGTCCCGGATCATTCTGTATCTGTTTAAAAGGGATATGCTGTTCATAGAATCATAGAATCATAGAATCATAGAAATTTACAGCACGGAAGGAGGCCATTTCAGCCAATTGTGTCCGCCCCGGCCGAAAAAGAGCTACCCAGCCGAATCCCACTTTCTAGCTCCTGGTCCGTAGCCCTGTGGGTTAGGGCACTTTAAGTGCACATCCAAGTATTTTTTAAATGTGGTGAGGGTTTCTGCCTCTACCACATTTATCTAGGCCCATTATAATTTTATACACCTTAATAAGGTCTCCCCTCAGCCTCTTCTGTTCCAAAGAAAACAACCCCAGCTATCTAATATTTTCTCATAGCAAATTTCTCCAGTCCTGGCAACATCCTTGTAAATCTCCTCTGTACCCTCTCTAGTGCAATGACATCTTTCCTGTAATGTGGTGACCAGAACTGCATGCAGTACTCTAGCTGTGGCCTAACTAGTGTTTTATACAGTTCAAGCATAACCTCCCTGCTCTTGTATTCTATGTCTCGGCTAATAAAGGCAAGTATTCCATATGCCTTCTTAACCACCTTATCTACCTAGCCTGCTACCTTCAGGGATCTGTGGACATGCACTCTAAGGTCCCTTTGTTCCTCTACACTTCTCAGGGTCCTCGCATTTAATGTGTATTCCCTTGCCTTGTTAGCCCTCCCCAAATGCATTACCTCACACTTATCCGGATTGAATTCCATTTGTCACTGTCCTGCCTCCCTGACCAATTCATTGATATCTTCCTGCAGCCTGCAGCTTTCTTTATAATCAACCACACGGTCAATTTTTGTATCATCCGCAAACTTCTTAATCATACCCCCTACATTCAAGTCTAAATCACCACAATGTCGTGTATGCAAACTCTTTGTATTCACTATGTAACTATGTACGATGTACCACCTGAGGGCGTTGCTGTTGGAGGCCCCAGGGGTTACTTTCCCAGGTGTGCAGGGGCATATAAAAGACAGTCAGCCATGCTGCCCCTCACTTCGGAGTCGTATTAAATGGACTGAAGTCACACAGCTCTTACTCACAGTACAAGGCTCGTGGAGTTATTCGACATAATACACAGCCTTTGCGTGATATTTCAGCTTTGCAACTAAGAAATCAATGTGCTCTCAATTGCACCGCCATATAGGCACACTTGTCAAATGCAGAGTCTCCAGGCTAGAATTTGCGCAGCGACCTGTTTGGGATGTGAACATCAGCTTCAGCGCTCCAAGAGGGAAGTGGAGCTGAATCAAACTACCACTTCCCTTAGAGTGCGGAAATGTGTGAGAGGGGCCATAGCACTGAACAATGTTCCATATCGTGCTGCCAGCATTAGAGGCTCCTTCCCTCGCTTAAAGGGAAGGGCCAATCATGGGTTGAATCATTCTTATTACTCTCTCTGTGTGGGGCCACGGGACCTGGGCGACTTGCATTACAGACCCAAGCACTCTCAGAGAGTGCAGTGCTGAGAAATCGCGCAGAATGCAGCGGTGAAAATCAATCCGAAGGCACCAGACTGGTGCAAGGAATTAATTTTGCCCTACCTGACCACCACTGCCTTTAATTAGCACTCCCCGAGCGGCTGGCCGAGGTGACAACACCTGCTGCAGCTGCCGTGGTTAACGCCCGGCGATGCTGCAGGGGGTGAGAGTGAATATTACATCCGGGGCGGTAACAGGGCGTCGCGCACCAGATGTCGTCACAATCTCCGTGGCGCGAGAGATTGAGGTGGCAAGTGTTAGTGCCAACGCAAGACTGCCAAGGAAGTTTACAGGCATCGGTGAATTTGCCGGGCCCAGGCAGTAACCACTTACTGCCCCGTTACCGTCCCCTGCAGGCACTAACTGATATGACCTTACTATACAGTACAAATGCACACGAGGCCCATATTAGAGAGAAGGTCACTCTGTGACCAGTAACCTTTATTCCAGCACTGAAGTGATGAAGGTGGGTGGAGCTTCCCTTTTATACCTGAAAGTCCAGGTTAGGAGTGTCTCCCACAAGTTCACCACCTAGTGGTCAGTGTTCTCACGGTGTACAACTTAGGTCAGTTTATACATGGATTACAATGACAGTTGAATACATGACAATACCTCCCTCCCAAAGTCTTATTGGGATCACAGGTTGAGTCTCTCTGGTGGTTTACGCTCCCTTGTAGAGCGCCTGAGTTGGGGCTCCGGTTGTTGGGCGCTGGCCTGAGCGTCTGCTGTTTGCGGTGCCTCAGGCCTGTCCGGACTGCCCACAGTGACTGGGTTCTCCTCCACTTGGTTCCAGTGTTCGGTCACCTGTGGTGGAGTGAACTCTACATCGTGTTCTCCCTCTGCTTCTTTTATGGGGTTGCTGAACCTCCTTTTTGTTTGATCCACATGTTTGCGACAGATTTTTCCATTGGTAAGTTTAACTGCAAGAATCCTATTCCCCTCTTTGGCAATCACAGTGCCTGCGAGCCATTTGGGCCCTGCAGCATAGTTGAGGACAAAGACAGGGTCATTTACATCAATACATCGCGCCCTCGCATTCCTGTCATGGTAGTCACATTGTGACCGGCGCCTGCTCTCGACAGTTTCTTTCATGGTGGGGTGTATAAGGGATAACCTGGTTTTGAGCATCCTTTTCATTAGCAGCTCTGTGGGTGGAACCCCTGTGAGCGAGTGTGGTCGGGATCTATTGGCCAACAGGAGGCGTGATAAGCGCCTTTGTGGGGAACCCCCTTGGATTCTGAGCATCCTCTATTTGATTATCTGCACTGCTCGTTCCACTGGCCATTTGAGGCCGGCTTGAATGGTGCCGTTTTGACATGGTTGATTCCATTTTCTGCCATGAAGTCCTGGAACTCAATGCTTGTAAAGCATGGGCCATTGTCGCTGACCAATATATCCGGTAGACCATGGGCGCCGAACATTGCATGTAGCCTTTCTATCGTGGCAGAGGATGTGCCTGAATTGAGGACGTCACACTCAATCCATTTGGAGTAGGCGTCTACTACAACCAAAATCATTTTTCCCATGAAAGGACCTGCGTAGTCCACATGGGGCTTCCCTGGGCGCATTGCCCAGCTGGGCACACGTGTTGCACCTGCGAACACAAAATTCCAGGTCTGCATCTATCCCTGGCCACCAAATGTGTGACCTTACAATTGCCTTCATCGTGACAATGCCCGGGTGCTCATTGTGGAGTTCTTGGATGAACGCCTCTCTGCCCATCTGGGGCATGACTACTCGGTTTCCGCAGAGTAGACAATTGGCCTGAATCGAGAGTTCATCTTTTTGCCTGTAAAATGGTTTAAATTCCTCAGGGCATGCCCCGTACGTGGCTGCCCAGTCCACATTAACGACACATTTCTTGACTAAAGACAGTAGCGGGTCTCTATTTGTCCAGACTTTGATCTGACGGGCTGTCACGGGTGAGCCTTCGCTTTCAAAAGCTTCAACAGCCATGACCATCTCAGCAGCATGCTCGGTTGCCCCCTCGGTGGTGTATAGTGCGAGTCTGCTGAGTGCATCTGTAGAATTTACCAATATCTCGCAAAGATTCCAGATATCTTTCCCCTGCAGAGGAGAAGAATCCCTTTCTGGGCTTTTAAAATGAGTTTAAAGGGGCATAAAGGGGATGCATTCATGGAGACCCCCCCACCCCCACAGTATTTGGACTCATAGGAAAGGGAATTCAAAATGGACCTAAATTACAGAAGCTTGAGATCCCCTAAACATCTATGGGAAGGAGCATATCGATTTTAAGATTCTACAACATTTTGGCTGCGAAAAGAGTTACCAAATACAGGAGGTGGGGCCAATGTCTGAAGCAAATTCATGTATTAAAGACCCCAGGCTATTCACCCCCGAAGAGATAATCGAATTACCCAATCAAGCACAATGGAAATCATGGACAATCCTAAAACAATGCAAAACCAGTGATAGCACATTCTCACACCCTAATCGAGTTACTGCTGACAAAGGAGACATTTGAAAATCAATGGACAGAACAGTTTAAACAGAGCCCAAGAGATCTGATGGGAGATAACGGAGCCATTTTTTGGGGATATATCTATCACCCAGTTTTACAAGGAAAGGTAGCAGAACACAGAACGTAGCAGAACACAGGAGAGAAGCAGAACACAGACTCGAACAGGACACAGATGGGAACACAGAGACAGGCACAAGCAGCTGGAGTGAAGAAATGGAATAGTGAAGGAAACTACAAGAAATCGTCAAGGACCGACTGAGCACGAGGCCCACGAAATGGAAGGTTGTCAGCAACCAAATTGACAAACCCGGGCTACCACAACCAGCGAAACGACCACCCAAAACCAACTCAGCAAAAACCGAAGAATCGACATTTATTTCCACTCTACAATCTACTTCTGAACGGCCAACGGGTGAGAAATTACCTAAAAGGACTAACTAAAACTAAAGAAAGTGGGTACTTATCCCATACATCCAAAACGCAACTTAGCGCATCAACGGACGCACCCCAACCGAAGACTACGCAGTCCGAAGTCCTCTCCTCCGTCCGGGGTACGGCTCGCCTAGAAGGCCAAGTGCAGCGAACCCCGAAACCGTGATTCACTGGCAACTGTCTAAAGGGATTGGTGAGCATAGACCCTGAACCCTCAGAGCTATAACTTAGTTAGTTAGGGGAATTGGGAGGGGGGAGGCTGGGATAACTTGTGTAAATGTATCTGCATTCTCCTCTTTACCACATTTAGAGTTTAAGCTGTATTCTTTTCCCCACAGGCTGTAATTTGACATTTTATTCAATGTGTTGTACCCTTCAGTGTGTATTAGACTGTGTGTGTTATTAAAGGTGTGCCTTTTACTTCTTTTTAAACACAATAAAGCCATACCTGCTTCCTACCTTGAAACCGATTGTCTGTCCAAGTCTGTCACAGTCCCTTCATAATTCCGGTGTCTAGAACCAAGGGTGTGGGAGCGATTCGGAACTGCTCATATAAGGTCAGAAGGGAAAGCTGACCCCCTGCAAACCACCCCTTACACATGGCGACCCAGATGGGACACTGGTACAAGGGACGTGATAAGAGAGAGACTGGTTTCAGGAAATGAAGCAAAATGGAAGAGGGGATTTCCTCGTATGTGTTTAAGAGGGTAAATGTGGCTAAGGAGTGGGTACTCGATCTATTGTATGCTGAGCGTCCAGAAGATGCTGCAGCTCAATGGACCGAGAGCAAGGACGATTAAAGGTCGATAGAGAAGGCCATTTGCCTAATTTGCCTTCAGCAACAGATCCGGCTTCTAGATGAGGAGAATGAGAAATTAAAGGGAGCATTGAGACAGGCAGAAGAGAGGTCCAGCGCAAGGGCCACAGTCGGGGAAAGGCTGTGGACAGAGGTGGGACAGTTAAAGGAAAGTAGAGAGCTCACTAAAGAAAGGCACAAAACCCAATTGGACCTTTTACAGTGTCAGATTATTGAAGCCAAGAATAGCGAACGGGCGTTGCAGGAAGAGAATTCCTGCCTCGCCAAGCAAGTTTAAGAGTACGGGGAGAGGGTGAGAGACATTCAGGTAGCCTATAAGGTAGCCAGTACCAGGGAATTTGAGGCAGGAGACCACGGCCACTGCCAGCAGCAGATCCAAAGCTTGAACCTTGCTCTATCCCGGGCTAAAGGCATGGTGTGCCTGATAAACTCGGGTTTAGCCCAGGAACACCTGGTTGGGCAAGGAGAAACCCCTCAGTCACCGCCTGCAGCTCCCAGGAATGGCCCGGAGCAGCAGAGGTGTCAGCCAGAGTGCGGGGCAGGCAAGGATTGCGAACTACCAACACCGGCAGCCCCGAGTTTTAACTCGGCTTGGCAGCAGGGGGAAGAGGGCGAGCCAATGCAAGAAGGGCCGGAACCAGGGCCAATGCACCCGGTCCGGCAGCAGAAGTTTGGCCCGCCTGACACCAATGGGGCAGCAGGACCCCTAGAAAGCAACTTCGTAGTCCCCCACGACACCCAAAAACTGAGAGCTATGATAGGCCACCTAAGTAAGCTCACCCAACAAGGGGATCCCTCAATACACTTCCTGGAAGTGAAATACACAGGGGATATTAACGGGTGTGATGATTCGGAGCAGGCTAAGCTGTTGCTCTTCTCGCTAGACACCAAGCTGTGCCATTCCCTCTCTGCAGACAGCAGAAAGGGGCGAAACACGTACGCTACGGTTAAGGAGGAGGTTCTAGAGGCCATGGGTATGAACGACGGGAGTCCTTTCTCCCGAGTGGTGAAAACAGTGCAGCTCTATGGGGAGACTCCACAGGCTTTCGCCGACAGGTTGTGGCCGGTCTACGAAAGGGCCTGTACTGGGGTTCTTGACCGGGCCCACCTGAACCCTAACGAGCTGGCTCACTGGCTCCGCAGCCTGGTGGCAAACAGCTTACCTGGAGTAAAGGCAAAAGCCGAGGTCTGGTTCGATCCAAGAGATCCCAGAACCACCGAGGAGACAGTGGTCAGACAGTTGACACTGGCTTACCGGAACAGTAGAGGGACAGAGGAGCCCTCCTCTAAAGAGAGGGTCCATGAGATTAAACCCAGCCAAGGCAAGAGAGAGTGGCATCAGGAAGGTGGGAACCCTCCCCACAAAGGGGGCGAGTGTTTTGGGTGTGTGAAAAGTGGGCACTGGAGGAAGGACTGTAGGAACCCCTGGAAAGAGACGAAGGGAAAGGCCACTTCAGCCCCAGCCCGTAAGGCCGGGGCAGGAACACCCGACTCATATGAGACACTCGTAGCTGCCCTACAGACACTCATAAACGGACAGGGAGCAGTAGCTATCGCAACCGGTCCAGTAGCCGGTACGGTAAAACCCTCTGCTCCAACCCACCCAGATGCATGACTAGAGCCAGCGCAGCCTGTGTACCTGTGTTCCCTAGAGTACGATGCCCGGAAGAGACCGTGCGTTATGATGGAGGTGGAGAAAGTGAAAGGAACCTACCTGCTAGATACTGGTGCTTCCAGCACCCTTGTATATGCAGATAACTCAGCTACCTCACCTCTATCGAACGGGGTCCCGTACAGTCTAGTGGGGTTCACAGGCAATGAGCAAACTGGTTCATTTTCCATCCCGCTCACCATTCAGTTAGGGACACTCAAAACCAAATGGAAGTGTGTCCTGATAAAATGGGAGCAGAAGGGAAAAGGGATCCTGGGGGCTGATTTTATCAGTGGCCACCAGATCCTAGTGGATTTCAGGAACCACTGTCTATGGGGAGCCATAGTGACTGACAGGGAAGGTGAGGTGGCGGTGATCCCAGAAAAAGGGGCCAAGGGAACATTGTGTACCGTGAAGCCAAAGGAGGGTTATGACTTGGAATTACTGGTCAGGAACACCCCAGTGGAGTATCAGGCATATGTACGGGCACAACTTGCAGCATTCGCCACCTGCAAACATGACTGTGGCAGGGTAACGGGGGTGGAAGTTAGTATAGTAGGGGACCCCATGACCAGACCACAAAAGCAATATAACTTCCCCAGGGAGGCAGAGGCAGACCTGACAACGGCGCTGGGATCAATGGTAGAGCAAGGGGTGTTAAGACTGATAGCAACCCATGTGAACTCTCCACTGTGGCCGGTTAAGAAACCGAACAACTCATGGAGGGCCACCGTGGTCTATCGAGTACTAAATAAGAATATCCCTGCCTGTGCACCCACTGTAGCAGCCGTAGCGGATCTCATAGGGAGTATTCCAGCATCCGCGACCACTTTCACGGTGCTGGACATTTCAAATGGGTTCTGGTCCATTCCTTTAAAACGGGAGGACCAGTACAAGTTCGCCTTTACCTTTAAGGGCCAACAATACACGTGGAACTGTCTTCCCCAAGGCTTCCACAACAGTCCCAGCATTTTTCACCAATGTATGGCGAACTGTTTAAAGGGCTTTAGCAGACCCCAGCAGTTGGTGCAGTATGTGGATGACCTGCTCCTGTTCACCGATCAGGGGGAGGAGCATGGCCCACTGCTGGCTGAGCTGCTGGAGCTGCTAAAAGAAGAAGGGTTTAAAGTAAACCCCAAGAAGGCACAGGTCGGCCAGAAGGAAGTCAAATTCCTGGGGCTGACTCCGCGCTGGGGAAAGGGCCATAGGCAAGGCTAGAAGGGAGGCAGTACAGGAGTTACCAGCCCCCAACACAGTGACAGGGGTAAGATCCTTTCTAGGGCTCACCGGGTACTGCAGAGACTTCATTGAGGATTATGCAGCCACCGCAGCCCCTCTGCTCAGGCTCCTACACAAGGGTGTAGAGTGGAACTGGGATGAGGGTTGCGAGGCAGCATTTAATCAGCTCAAGAAGGACTTGCAGACCGCGCCAGCCTTGGGAGCGATAGATGTAGGAAAGGAGTTTTTCCTGGAGGTGGCAGCCAGCGGGGACAGTTTGAGCTCAGTGCTGCTTCAAGAGCGGCACGGCCAGCTGAGACCGGTGGTTTACTCCTCCAGGATCCTCACAGATGTGGAGAAGGGGTACTCCAACTGTGAGAGACATCACCTAGCCACACATTGGGCAGTGAAAAGATCCTTGATCTTCACGGGAGGGTCTCCTCTAACTCACCACACACCTACTCAGATGCTCCTAGATGGGAGGATTAAGGACGGGATGGTGAGCAGTGCCCGCATTGCTCGCTGGACCCTGCTCCTCTCCCAGATGGATCTCAGAGTAGAAGGCCCCCGCGAGCCAAGGCTCGCAGCCAACCTAATCTATCCAGGGAAAGCCCACAGGTGCTCCATAGAAGGTGTATGGGAGGTAAACATTGGCCTTCGGGCTGGGTTACGCCCTACAGGCCGGGACATCTACGTGGACGGGCCCAGCACCGTATCTGCTGGCGAACGACTCACTGGGTGCGGAGTCTACGACCCAAGGGCAGGTATTGCCCTGGTAATCAAGCTCCCCAGCACCATGAGCGCCCAGCATGCTGAACTGTCCGCCGTAATGTACGTGGTGACCCACCCCGAGGAATTCCCTACCCCGTACACGATTTGCTCGGACAGTATGTTCACCTGCAATTCATGTGCGGAGTACCTGGCTATCTGGTCCTGTCGTGGATACACGTCCGCTGACGGGAGATCTCTGGCAATCAAGCCCCTGCTGGAGAAAATCATGACAGAGGTGGGGGAAGAGGGAAAGGTCGACATACATAAGGTGAAGGCCCATTCAAAAACCGAACCCCGTGCAGAGGGAAACCAACAGGCTGACAAACTGGCCAAAGAAGGTGCCCGCACGGGAAAGTTCTGGGAACCCTATAACACCGGCCGCATAGCAGCGGTCAAGAATAAGAACAGGGCAGCAGAGAGTACAGGGATAGTTTTGGCCCCGGACTTAAAAACAGTTCAGGCACAGGACCCAGTCCTGAAAGCTGTCCTGAATGCGCTAGCTAGAGGAGAGAGAGTAGAAGGTCCGTACGGCACAGCAGCCATTACCGTTAAGGAAGGCATGCTGTTTAAAGAGGGACAATGGGTCGTGCCACAGCAGCACCAGAGAGAATTCCTAAAACTGGCCCATGAGGATCCAGGAGCGGGACACCCCGGGCCTGAGACCACCTGGCAACGGGTGGAACAGGCAGGATGGTGGCCGGGACTCAGGGAGGACGTGTGCGAGTTCTGTGCGAACTGCCTGGTGTGTGCTGCGAACAACCCTGACCCCCAGAAAAGGAAGGTGTCCCTAGGACACGTCAGGAGGGTAGAGGGACCATGGCAGTCAATCCAAATCGACTACATCGGGCCCCTACCCACTGCCCAGGGAGGCTACAAATACTGCCTGGTGGACGTGTTCTCAAAATGGGTTGAAGCCTTCCCCTGCCGAACAGCCACCGTACTAGGGACAGCTAAGATTCTAGTGAGGGAAGTGTTCTCCCGGTGGGGACTCCCACAGTATGTGGAGTCAGACCAGGGGAGCCATTTCACCGGGCAGGTAATGCAGGCAACCCTTAAGGTGCTCGGCATTGAGGGGAAATGGCACGTTGCCCACAATCCACAGTCATCTGGTATTGTGGAGCGTTTAAACTGCACCATTAAAGAAAGTCTGCGGAAGGAAATGGGAGACTCACCTCAAAAGTGGGTGGAGGTCTTACCGTTGGTCCTAATGGGGATCTGAGCCAGCCAGTCAAAGAGCACCGGGTATTCCCCATACGAGCTCATGACTGGCCGGATCATGCGGACCCCCACCCATGTCCTAACCCCGGTGCTCACAGAAGGTCAGCTCAGAGAGGTGAACCGGGACCGGTTTGTCAGGAACCTGTTTGAATACCTCAAACAGATTCACTGGCAGGCTGCTAGTAACATGGGCAGACAGCATCAGGGGAACCGATTGCTGCTAGAACCCAGCAAACACCACGAATGGGAGATAGGGGACCAGGTCATGGTGAGGAACTATGCTCGGGTCGGTGTTTTTGAAGCATTATATATGGGGCCATACAGCATTGTGGACAAGGCAAGCCCGATGGTCTATGCCATAAAGCTGCCCCGTCGTACTAAGTGGTTCCACATCAACCAGTGCAAGCTGTACAACCCAGGGTCAGCCAAGCACAGAGGGCAGCCGGGAGGGGTGAACCGTCCTCAGGACAGGGACCCTCCGTTGGCCGCCCCCGATGGTGGAGGGCCCACAGGGAATGTGGCAGGCTCAGAAACCGTGCCTATAGGGGCGGTGAATTGCAGTACTGGAGGGGCTATCCCACCCATCGTTTGGGATTCGGACGCTCCCCCAGTAACCCAAGCCTTGAGAAGGACCCTCCGTACACCACGGCCAAAGATCCCGTGGTCACCGGCATCTGAGCCTCAGCGATTCTACCCTAGGAGAAGGGCAGCCCGACAGGAAAGGCCGAAGGTCAGAAGTACAGAGGCCGCTCAGAGTAGGGACCACCAGCCAGCCGCCTCCAGCGGTGAGGGTCTCACAGGAGCAGTAGCAACGAGCTGTCCCAGAGACAAGGGTCTCCAGCTCACCGGCTGCGGGGAAACCCTAGCACCCAGGCGGCTATCAGGCCGCACAAGGCATGGGCCTGACAGGGACTAACCAGGCCACCCGGAGACGGGTGGTGGTTGTACATAGCTCTAATTTTAGTTTAAGGCAGCTGACTGCACCATTTTACATTTTAAGGTTTAGTTTAGAATTGAGATTAATGTTGCAGTAATGTTTAGGTGATTATTTTGAGTTTGTCTTGTGTGTCAGCCAGCCTGAGAGCAGTTCTCAAGGGCAGGATCCAGACATGACCTGGTGATGGACAAACCTCAGGAGACCAATTGATGTTGTTTAATTTTAATCTAGAATTTTTTGTCCTTCTGTAATGTGGTTGTACGTTGCCTATATGCTGGTGAATATAATGTAACTGAAATGAAATGTAACTGTGCTGAAATGCAATTGTAGTGATTGAACCCCCTCCAAGCTGGGAGGGTATAAATGTGAAAGGTTTGTACCTGTAAAGGGAAAAGTGTGCATCTATGGTGATGTTGCATAAGTGTAATGCATTTTGGGTATTAGTTTAGCTAATTTACGGGGAAGGTTATCTCTTGGGAGTCAGGAACTTTGCTCACCTCGAAGAATGATACCATAAGTGATATGGTATCACAGGGGGGAATGTAGAATTTACCAATATCTCGCAAAGATTCCAGGTACCTTTCCCCTACAGAGGAGAAGAATCCCTTTCTGGGCTTTTAAAATGAGTTTAAAGGGGCAGACGAAGCCTGCGGGGGATAAAAGGGGATGCATTCATGGAGACCCCCCCCCCCCTCCAGTGTTTGGACTCATAGGAAAGGGAATTCAAAATGGACCTAAATTACAGAAGCTTGAGATCCCCTAAACATCTATGGGAAGGAGCATATCGATTTTAAGATTCTACAACATTTTGGCTGCGAAAAGAGTTACGAAATACAGGAGGTGGGGCCAAATTCGTGTATTAAGGATCCCAGGCTATTCACCCCCAAAGAGATAATCGAATTACCCAATCTAGCACAATGGAAATCATGGTCAGAAAAACTGGACAATCCTAAAACAATGCAAAACCAGTGATAGCACATTCTCACACACTAATCGAGTTACTGCTGACAAAGGAGATATTTGAAAATCAATGGACAGAACAGTTTAAACAGAGCCCAAGAGATTTGATGGGAGATAACGGAGCCTTTTTTTTGGGATATATCTATCCCCCAGTTTTACAAGGAAAGACTAGCAGAACACAGAACTGGCAGAACACAGGACTAGCAGAACACAGAACTGGCAGAACACAAGACTAGCAGAACACAGAACCTAGCAGAACACAGACTAGCAGAACACCAACTCAAACAAGGACACAGATGGGAACACAGAGACAGACACAAGCAGCCTGAGTGAAGAAATGGAATAGTGAAGCAACCTACAAGAAATCGTCAAGGACCGACTGAGCACGAGGCCCACGAAATGGAAGGTTGTCAGCAACCAAATTGACAAACCCGGGCTACCACAACCAGCGAAACGACCAACCGAAACCAACTCAGCAAAAACTGAAGAATCGACATTTATTTCCACTCTACAATCTACTTCTGAACGGCCAACGGGTGAGAAATTACCTAAAAGGACTAACGAAAACCAAAGAAAGTGGGTACTTATCCCATACATCCAAAACGCAACTTAGCGCATCAACGGACGCACCCTAACCGAAGACTACGCAGTCCGAAGTCCTCTCCTCCGTCCGGGGTACGGCTCGCCTAGAAGGCCAAATGCAGCGAACCCCGAAACCGTGATTCACCGGCAACTGTCTAAAGGGATTGGTGAGCATAGCCCCTGAACCCTCAGAGCTATAACTTAGTTAGTTAGGGGAATTGGGAGGGGGAGGCTGGGATAACTTGTGTAAGTGTATCTGCATTCTCCTCTTTACCCCATTTAGAGTTTAAGCTGTATTCTTTTCCCCACAGGCTGTAATTTGACATTTTATTCAATGTGTTGTACCCTTCAGTGTGTATTGGTCTGTGTGTGTTATTAAAGGTGTGCCTTTTACTTCTTTTTAAACACAATAAAGACATACCTGATTCCTACCTTGAAACCGATTGTCTGTCCAAGTCTGTCACCGTCCCTTCATAATTCCAGTGTCTAGAACCAAGGGTGTGGGAGCGATTCGGAACCACTCATATAAGGTCAGAAGGGAAAGCTGACCCCCTGCAAACCACCTCTTACACATCGACGTAGTTTTCAGTGCCCGGTCTGTGCCGAATTGTATAGTCATAGGCGGCCAACATGAGTGCCCACCTCTCCAGCTCAAATTTCCTGCCAAACAGGTCCTGGTGCATTTTTTTTTACCTCATATACACATGCAAGCGCTTCCTTTTCTACCATCCCGTAACCCCTTTCTGCCTGGGACAGACTTCTGGAGGCATAAGCTACCGGCTGTAACTGACCATTGGCATTAACATGCTGCAACACACACCCGACCCCAAAGGACGACGCATCACACGTTAAAACAAGTTTCTTACATGGGTCATATAATGTTAACAGATTGTTGGAGCACAAAAAAGTGCGTGCTCTATCAAAAGCCCTTTCCTGGCTGTCCCCCCAGACCCATTTGCGACCTTTGCGTAGGAGCACGTGTAGCGGCTCTAACAGCGTGCTCAATTTGGGAAGAAAGTTACCAAAATAGTTCAGGAGCCCCAGGAACGAACGCAGCTCCGTCGTGTTACGGGGTCTGGGTGCTCTCTGGATCGCTTCCGTTTTGGACGCAGTAGGTCTGATCCCGTCTGCTGCTACCCTCATCCCCAGGAATTCTACCTCTGGAGCTAGGAAGACGCACTTCGCCTTTTTCAGTCACAGCCCTACCCGGTCCAGTCTGCGTAGCACCTCCTCCAGGTTGTGGAGGTGTTCTTCAGTATTGCAACCCGTGATGGAATCGACTTGAGGAGACTTTCCATGTTTCGTTGAAAGATCGCGGCGGCCGAGCGAATCCCGAACGGACATCTGTTGTACTCAAACAACCCCTTGTGTGTCGTGATGGTGGTCAGCTTCTTCGACTCACTCACCAGCTCCTGGGTCATGTAAGCTGAGGTCAGGTCCAATTTTGAAAAATGTTTGCCACCGGATAGCGTCGCAAAGAGGTCCTCCGCTCTCGGTAGCGGGTACTGGTCTTGGAGTAACACTCGATTGATGGTGGCCTTGTAATCACCACATATCCTGACCGACCCGTCCGCCTTGAGCACCGGCACAATTGGGCTCGCCCAGTCACTGAATTCAACTGGCGAGATGATGCCTTCCCTCAACAGGCGGTCCAATTCGCCTTCTATCTTTTCCTGCATCACGTACGACACCGCTCTGGCCTTGTAGTGTACTGGCCTGGCGTCCGGGTTTATGTGAATCACTACCTTGGTTCCCATGAAAGTGCCAATGCCGGGTTGAAATAGTGAGTCAAATTTGTCCTGGACCTGTGAGCATGATATTCGCTCCGCAGAAGAAATTGCATTGACATCGCCCCATTTCTAGTTCATGACAGCAAGCAAACTCCTCCCCAGTAGTGCGGGACCGTCCCCCGGGACAATCCAGAGTGGTAACCTGCTCTCTGAATCTTTGTGGGTCACGACTACCGTGGCGCTGCCTAGCACCGGAATGATCTCCTTTGTATATGTCCGTCAATCGGCAATAATTTTGGCCTCCTGGTCTTGGACGCCCACAACTTGTCGAACTGTTTGATGCTCATCAGGGACTGGCTGGCCCCCGTGTTTAGCTCCATTGATACTGGGATGCCATTGAGGAGCACTTTCATCATTATCGGTGGCGTCCTGGTGTATGAACTGTATATGTGCTCCACATGAACTCGCTGAACTTCAGCTTCCAGCGATTTCCCCCAGTGTCCATTTGGCCTCGTTGGGCTTACATCAGGCCCGTCCTCCTATTACATCAACCAGGCTGTAGGCTTCCTGCACATACGCGCCAAGTGACCGCTGATACCTGCAAACTCTGGCTGTGTGTTTGCCTCCACACCTCCAACATAAGCCGTTGTTGGAAACAAAAGGTCCATTACCAGTCGATCGTCTCTGACTGTCTCTGTAACTGTCCTTAAATGCACTATTGACAGGTGTTGATGGCCCCATTACTGACCGCATTGTCCCTTGCGATGGCATGAATCGTCATTCAGCTAGCCACTGTCTCTGTTGAATTCCCCCTTTCTGTTCAACTACATGCTCGGGCATGTCCGATTGCCCCTGTCTGCCTGGAGAACTGTGTGCCGCATTAACAATGTTGACTCCCTGTCCATTTGCTGCATTTAAAGCAAGATTTTTGTCAAACATCATTCTGGTCTCTTCCTCCCCTGAGATAAATGTCTGGGCCATCAAAGCCGCCGTTTCCAGGCTCAAGTCTTTGGTCTCAATCAGTTTCCTGAAAACCCCAGCGTGCCCGATGCCCTCAATAAAAAAGCCTCGCAGCATCTCCGCTCCGCATGCACCTGGGAACTTACATAGGCTCGCCAGTCGTCGGAGGTCTGCCACAAAGTCTGGAACGCTTTGCCCTTCTCGCCGCCGGTGCGTGTAAAACCGGTGTCTCGCCATGTACATACTGCTCGCCGGTTTAAAGTGTTCCCCGATCAACTTACTGAGCTCTTCAAAAGTCTTGTCTGCCGGCTTCTCTGGCGCTAGAAGGTCCTTCATCAGGGAGTATGTCCTGGATCCACAAACCGTCAGGAGATGAGCCCTGCGTTTGTCGGCCGAATCCTGTCCCAGCCATTCCTTAGTGACAAAACTTTGCTGTAGTCTCTCAATAAAATCGTCCCAATCATCACCAACACAGCACCTCTCTTCTGTGCTGCTAGTGGCCATGCTCGCATGGTTTAAATCCCAGTTTCTCGTCGCCAATAATATGTCCTTACTATACAGTTTAAATGCACACGAGGCCCATACTAGAGAGAAGGTCACTCTGTGACCAGTAACCTTTATTAGCCAGCATTGAAGTGGAGAAGATGGGTGGAGCTTCCCCTTTTATACCTGAAAGTCCAGGTTAGGAGTGTCTCCCACAAGTTCACCACCTAGTGGTCAGTGTTCTCACGGTGTACAACTTAGGTCAGTTTATACATGGATTACAATGACAGTTGAATACATGACACTAACGAGAGGCGTAAAGCAGCCGAATTTCTCCCCCTATATCTCTTAATCTCTCTGCCTCTAACTCTCTCTCTCTCTCTTCCCTTATCTTTGTTGCTCCATCTCTCACTTTCTGTGCCTAGATCTGTATCTCTCCCTTTCCCAGTCGGGATATAAACCCTTCAATTAAGTTATGTGAGACACGTACTGGTAGAGCAGCATTGTTGTTATGTTACTCTACTAGTAACCTAGAAGCATCCAGAAACGCGGACTATCGTTAATTGTCGTAAAACCCAACAGGTCACTAACATCCTTCAGGGTAGGGAACTCCTGTCCTTTATATGACTCTGGCCTATGTGGGATTCCACACCCACAACATTATAGCTGATGCTTAAATGGCCCAGCATGCCACTCAGTTGTATCAAATCGTTACAGCAAACTATAATAAGAATACACCCGGCATCGACCAAGGGATTGAACACGCACACTCCCAGTCAACCCTGCAAAGTCCTCGACATTGGGGACTTTTGCCAAAACCAACAGCCTGACATAGTCATACTCAATGAATGATACCTCTCAGTAAATGTCCCGGACTCCCCCATCACCACCCTTCGCATCACAGTCTGGACAAGGCTGAAGCACTTGCAGCCTGATGTGCCAAGTGGCTGATTTATCGGATGACATTGACTCCGGACCCCATGAAGTCTCGTGGCTTCACGTCAAACACGAGCAATGAAACCTCCTGCTGATTACCACCTCCCGCCCTCCCTCAGCTGATGAATCAGTACTCCTCCATGTTGAATACCACTTGGAAGAAGCACTGAGAGTAGCAAGGGCACAGAATGTATTCTGGGTGGGGGACTTCACTGTCCATCATCAAGTGTGGCTCAGTCGCACTGAGTGAGCTGGCTGAGTCCTGAAGGACATCGCGGCCAGACTGGCTTGCGGCAGGTGGTGAGAGAACCAACACGAGGGAAAAACCTACTTAACTGCAATAGAACTAACGCAGATACATCTGTCCATGACAGTATTGGTAGTAGTGACCACTGCACAGTGGAGATGAAGTCCTGTCTTCTCACTGATGACACTGTCCATCTTGTTAAATAGGACACTGCCCCCCGATTATCAAGATCCACGATGAGACATTGGACAATGTGGACACGTCACATATCTTGCGAGCCTACTATCAGCAAGGACAGACATCGATGACGAAGTCCAACACCGCCTTCAGTGTGCCAGTGCAGCCTTCAGCAGCCTGAGGAAAAGAGTGTTCGATGGCCAGGATCTCAAACCCGGCACCAACCTCAAAGTAAGCTACCATAGGCACCTCAAAGCACTGGAGAAGTACCACCAACGCTGCCTTCGCAAAATCTTGCAAATCCATTGGCAGGATAGGTGCACCACTGTCAATATTCTCTCTCAGGCCAACATCCCCAGCATCGAGGCACTGACCACGCTCGACCAGCTCCGATGGATAGGCCACATTGTCTGCTTGTCCAATGCTGGACTCCCGAAACATGCGCTCTACTCCAAGCTACGTCACGGCAGGCGAGCCCCAGGATGGCAGAGAAAATGCTTCAAGGACACCCTCAAAGCCTTCTTGAAAAAATGCAACATTCCCACTGACTCTTGGGAATCCCTGGCCCATGACCGCTCAAAGTTGCCTCCCTGGTGCAAGGGTCAAGGTTGTCTCGGAGCGGCTGCAGGGCATTCTGGAGGGGGAGGGTGAATGGTCAGTTGTCGTGGTGCATATAGGTACCAAGGATATAGGTAAAAAACGGGATGAGGTCCTACAAGCTGAATTTGGGGAGCTGGGAGTTAAATTAAAAGGTAGGACCTCAAAGGTAGAAATCTCAGGATTGCTACCAGTGCCATGTGCTAGTCAGAGTAGGAATAGCAGGATAGTTAAGATGAATACATGGCTTGAGGAGTGATGCAAGAGGGAGGGATTCAAATTCCTGGGACATTGGAACGGGTTTTGGGGAGGTCGGACCAGTACAAACTGGACGGTCTGCACCTAGGCAGGACCAGAACCAATGTCCTAGGGGGAGTGTTTGCTAGTGCTGTTGGGGAGGGGTTAAACTAATATGGCAGGAGGATGGGAATCTATGCAGGGAGACAGAGAGAAGTAAATTGGGGGCAGAAGCAAAAGGTAGAAAAGAGATAAGGAAAAGTGGAGGGCAGAGAAATCAAAGGCAAAAATCAAAAAGGGCCACATTACAACATAATTCTAAAAGGACAAAGAGTGTTAAAAAAAAACAAGCCTGAAGGCTGTGTGTCTCAATGCGAGGAGCATTCGTAATAAGGTGGATGAATTAACTGCGCAGATAGGTGTTAACGGATATGATTTAAATGAGATTACAGAGACATGGCTCCAGGGTGACCAAGGCTGGGAACTCAACAGCCAGAGGTATTCAATATTCAGGAGGGATAGACAGAAAGGAAAAAGAGGTGGGGTAGCGTTGCTATTTAAAGAGGGGATTAACACAATAGTAAGAAAGGATATTAGCTTGGATGATATACAATCTGTATGGGTGGAGCTGCGGAACACCAAAGGGCAGAAAACTCTAGTGGGAGTTGTGTACCACCAAACAGTAGTAGTGAGGTTGGGATGGCATCAAACAGGAAATTAGGGATGCGTGCAATAAAGATACAGCAGTTATCATGGGTGACTTTAATCTACATATAGATTGGGCTAACCAAACTGGTAGCGATACAGGGAAGGAGGATTTCATGGAGTGTATTAGAGATGGTTTTCTAGACCAATATGTCGAGGAACCAACTAGAGAGCTGGCCATCCTCGACCGGGTGTTGTGTAATGAGAGAGGATTAATGAGCAATCTTGTTTTGCGAGGCCCCTTGGGGAAGAGTGACCATAATATGGTAGAATTCTTCATTAAGATGAAGAGTGACACAGTTAATTCAGAGACTAGGGTCCTGAACTTAAAGAAAGGTAACTTCGATAGTATGAGACGTGAATTGGCTAGGATAGATTGGCAAATGATACTTAAAGGGTTGACGGTGGATAGGCAATGGCAAACATTTAAAGATCACATGGGTGAACTTCAACAATTGTACATCCCTGGCTGGCGTAAAAATAAAACGGGGAAGGTGGCTCAACCGTGGCTAACAAGGGAAATTAGGGATAGTGTTAAATCCAAGGAAGAGGCATATAAATTGGCCAGAAAAAGCAGCAAACCTGAGGACTGGGAGAAATTTAGAATTCAACAGAGGAGGACAAAGGGTTTAATTAGGAGGGGGAATATAGTGTATAAGAGTAAGGGAACATAAAAACTGACTACAAAAGCTTCTATAGATATGTGAAGAGAAAAAGATTAGTGAAGACAAATGTAGGTCCCTTGCAGTCAGAATCAGGTGAATTTATAATGGGGAACAAAGAAATGGCAGACCAATTGAACAAATACTTTGGTTCTGTTTTCACGAAGGAAGACACAAATAACCTTCCGGAAATACTAGGGGACCGAGGGTCTAGCGAGAAGGAGGAACTGAAGGAAATCCTTATTAATCAAGAAATTGTGTTAGGGAAATTGATGGGATTAAAGGCCAATAAATTCCCAGGGCCTGATGGTCTGCATCCCAGAGTACTTAAGGAAGTGGTCCTAGAAATAGTGGATGCATTGGTGGTCATTTTCCAATATTCTATAGATTCTAGATCAGTTCCTATGGATTGGAGGGTAGCTAATGTAACACCACTTTTTAAAAAAGGAGGGAGAGAGAAAACAGGGAATTATAGATCGATTAGCCTGACATCGGTAGTGGGGAAAATGTTGGAATCAATTATTAAAGATGTAATAGCAGGGCATTTGGAAAGCAGTGACAGGATCGGTCCAAATCAGCATGGATTTATGAAGGGGAAATTATGCTTGACAAATCTTCTAGAATGTTTTGAGGATGTAATTAGTAGAGTGGACAAGGGAGAACCAGTGGATGTGGTGTATTTGGACTTTCAAAAGGCTTTTGGCAAGGTCCCACATAAGAGATTAGTGTGCCAAATTAAAGCACATGGTAGTGTGGGTAATATATTGACGTGGATAGAAAACTGGTTGGCAGACAGGAAGCAAAGAGTAGGAATAAATGGGCCCTTTTCAGAATGGCAGGCAGTGACTAGTGAGGTAACGCAAGGCTCAGTGCTGGGACCCCAGCTATTTACAATATATATTAATGATTTGGACGAAGGAATTGAATGTAATATCTCCAAGTTTGCAGGTGACACTAAGCTGGGTGGTAGTGTGAGCTGTGAGGAGGATGCTAAGAGGCTGCACGATGACTTGGGCAGGTTAGGTGAGTGGGCAAATGCATGGCAGATGCAGTATAATGTGGATAAAAGTGAGGTTATCCACTTTGGTGGCAAAAACAGGAAGGCAGATTATTATCTGAATGGTGACAGATTAGGAAAAAGGGAGATGCAATGAGACCTGGGTGTCATGGTACATCAGTCATTGAAAGTTGCCATGTAGGTACAGCAGGCGGTGAAGAAGGCAAATGGCATGTTGGCCTTCATAGCGAGAGGATTTGAATATAGGAGCAGGGAGGTCTTGCTGCAGTTGTACAGGGCCTTGGTGAGGCCACACCTTGAATACTGTGCACAGTTTTGGTCTCCTAATCTGAGGAAGGACATTTTTGCTATTGAGGGAGTGCAGCGAAGGTTCACCAGACTGATTCCCGGGATGGCAGGATTGACATTTGAAGAAAGACTGGATCGACTTGGCTTATATTCACTGGAATTTGAAGAATGAGAGGGGACCTCATAGAAACATATAAAATTCTGACAGGATTGGACAGGTTATATGCCGGAAGAATGTTCCCAATGTTGGGGAAGTCCAGAACCAGGGGTCACAGTCTAAGGTTAAGGGGTAAGCCATTTATACTGAGATGTGGAGAAACTTCTTCACCCAGTGAGTGGTGAACCTGTGGAATTCTCTACCACAGAAAGTTGTTGAGTCCAGTTCGTTAGATATATTCAAAAGGTAGTTAGATGTGGCCCTTATGGCTAAAGGGATCAAGGGGTATGGAGAGAAAGCAGGAAAGGGGTACTGAAGTTGCATGATCAGCCATGATCTTATTGAATGGCAGTACAGGCTCGAAGGGCCGACTGGCCTACTCCTGCACCTATTTTTTATGTCTATGTCTAAAGAGGAGGAGAAGCATCTGAGAAGGCACTGAACACCTCGAGTCTCTTCCTTGGGAGCATGCAGAAGCCAAGCACAAACAACAGAAGGAGCATACGACAACCCAAGCACCCCACCCACCCATCCCTCCAACCACCATCTGCCCCACCTGGGGCAGAGTGTGTTGATCCCCCATTGGGCTCATCAGTCACATTAGAATTCAGTTTAGTGTGGAAGCTAGTCATCCTCCACTCCGGGGGACTGCCTACGAAGAAGAGATTCAGAACAGATCTAGCAGCTCCAATCGGGCCATCCATGAGGCGCTGTAGGCCATCAGCAACAGAAGAATTGCATTCCACCACAATCTGTAACCTCATGGCCAGGTATATCCCTCACTTTACCATTACCATCAAGCCTTGGGACCAACCCTGATTCAGTGACGACTGTAGAAGAACAGCCACGAGCAGCACCAGGCGTACCTAAAAATGAGTTACCAACCTGGGAAGCTGCAACACAGGACTACATGTTGCTAAACAGCAGAAGCAGCATGCTATAGACATAGCTAAACAATCTCACAACCAATGGACCAGACCAAAGTTCTGTAGTCGTGCCACATCCAGTCGTGAATGGTGGTGGACCATTAAACAACTAACGGGAGGAGGAGGCTCCATGAATATCCCCATCCTCAATGATGGCGGAGCCCAGCACGTGAGTGCAAAAGGCAAGGCTGAAGCATTTGCAACCATCTTCAGCCAGAAGTGGCAAGTGGATGATTCATATCGGCCTCCTCCTGAGGTCCCCACCATCACAGAAATCGGTCTTCAACTGATTCGATTCACTCCACATGATATCAAGAAATGATTAGGTGCACTAGATACAGCAAACGCTATTGGCCCCAACAAGATCCCAGCTGTTGTGCTGAAGATTTGGGTTCCAGAACAAGCCGCACCTCCAGCCAAGTTGCTCCAGTACAACTATAACACTGCCATCTACCTGACAATGCGGAAAACTGCCCAGGTATGTCCTGTCCACAAAAAGCAGAACAAATCCAATCCGGCCAATTACCGCCCCATCAGTCTACTCTCAATCATCAGCAAAGTGATGGAAGGTGTCGTCGACAATGCAATGAAACAGCACTTACTCACCAATAACATGCTCACTGATGCCCAGTTTGGGTTCCACCAGGACCACTCGGCTCCAGACCTCATTACAGCCTTGGTCCCACAATGGACAAAAGAGCTGAATTCCAGAGGTGAGGTGAGGGTGACTGTCCTGGACATCAAAGCATTCTGACCGAGTGTGGCATCAAGGAGCCCTAGCAAAACTGAAGTCAATGGGAATAAAGAGGAAAACTCTCCACTGGCTGAAGTCATACCCAGCACAAAGGTAAAGCGTTCGGTAGGTCCGATGGTCACAGGAGTTCGAAAGTTCGAGAGTTCGTGAGTTCGTGAGTTCGCGAGTTCGGGAGTTCGGGAGGTCGGGAGTTCGGGAGTTCGGGAGTTCGGGAGTTCAGGAGTTCAGGAGTTCGGGAGTTCAGCAGTTCTGGAGTTCGGGAGTTCAGGAGTTCGGGAGTTCGAGAGTTCGGGAGTTCGGGAGGTTGGGAGTTCACGAATTCGGCTGTTTGGGAGTTCGGCAGTTCGGGAGTTCGGGAGTTCGGGAGTTCAGGAGTTCAGGAGTTCTGGAGTCCAGGAATTCGGGAGTTCGGGAGGTCAGGAGTTCGAGAGTTTGGCAGTTCGGGAGTTCAGGAGTTCAGGAGTTCGGGAGTTCGGCAGTTCGGGAGTTCAGGAGGTCAGGAGTTCGAGAGTTTGGCAGTTCGGGAGTTCAGGAGTTCTGGAGTTCAGGAGTTCGGGAGTTTGGGAGTTTGGGAGGTCGGGAGTTCAGGAGTTCTGGAGT
Organism: Pristiophorus japonicus; assembly: GCF_044704955.1. Classification (NCBI taxonomy): domain Eukaryota; kingdom Metazoa; phylum Chordata; class Chondrichthyes; family Pristiophoridae; genus Pristiophorus; species Pristiophorus japonicus. The sequence goes on from NC_091984.1 coordinate 159,056,150, forward strand.
CCAGGAGTTCGGGAGTTCGGGAGGTCAGGAGTTCGAGAGCTGGGCAGTTCGGGAGTTCAGGAGTTCAGGAGGTCGGGAGTTCGGGAGTTCAGGAGTTCGGGAGTTCAGGAGATCGGGACTCCGGGAGTTCGGGAGTTCAGGAGTTCGGGAGTTCGGCAGTTTGGGAGTCCGCGAGTTCGGGAGATCGGGAGTTCGGGAGGTAGTGAGTTCGGGAGTTTCGGGAGTACAGGAGTTCAGGAGTTCAGGGGGTCGGAGAGTTCGGGAGTTCGAGAGTTCGGGAGTTCGGGAGTTCAAGAGTTCGGGAGTTCAGGAGTTCAGGGGGTCGGAGAGTTCGGGAGTTCAAGAGTTCGAGAGTTCGGGAGTTCAGGGGTTCAGGGGGTCTGGAGTTCGGGAGTTCGGGAGTTCGAGAGTTCGGGAGTTCAGGAGTTCAGGGGGTTGGAGAGTTCGGGAGTTCAGGTGTTCGGGAGTTTGGGAGTTCAGGAGTTCGGGAGTTCGGGAGTTCGAGCGTTCGAGAGTTCGGGAGTTCGGGAGGTCGGGAGTTCAGGAGTTCTGGAGTTCGGGAGGTTGGGAGCTCGGGAGTTCGGGAGTTCGGGAGGAAGGGAGTTTGAGAGTTCGGGAGTTCGGGAGGTCGGGAGTTAAGGAGGTCAGGAGCTCGGGAGTTCAGGAGTTCGGGAGTTCATGAGTTCGGGAGTTGGAGGGTTTGGGAGTTCGAGACATCGGGAGTTCTGGAAGTCAGGAGTTCAGGAATTCAGGAGTTCAGGAGATCGGAGAGTTCGGGAGTTCAGGAGTTCGGGAGTTCGGGAGTTCGGGAGTTTGAGAGTTCGGGAGTTCGGGTGTCCGGGACTTCAGGAGTTCAGGGGGTCAGAGAGTTGGGGATTTCGAGAGTTCAGGAGTTCTGGAGTTCGGGTGTTCGGGAGTTCGGGAGTTCGGGAGTTCGTGAGTTCAGGAGGTCAGCGAGTTCGGGAGTTCGAGAGTTCGGGAGGTCAGGAGTTCGGGAGATCGGGAGTTCGGGAGTTTAAGAGTTCGGGAGTTCGGGAGGTCGGGACTTCAGGAGTTCAGGGGGTCGGAGAGTTCGGGAGTTCAAGAGTTCGGGAGTTCTGGAGGTCGGGAGTTCGGGAGTTCGGGAGGTCGGGAGTTCAGGTGTTCGGGCGTTCAGGAGTTTGAGAGTTCGGTAGTTTGGGAGGTCGGGAGTTAAGGAGGTCAGGAGTTCGGGAGTTTGAGAGTTCGGAAGTTCGGGAGGTCAGGAGTTCACAGGTCAGGAGTTCGGGAGTTCAGGAGTTCAGGAGTTCGTGAGTTCTGGAGTTGGAGGGTTTAGGAGTTCCAGAGGTCGGGAGTTCAGGAAGTCAGGAGTTCGGGAGTTCAGGAGTTCAGGGGGTCGGAGAATTCTGGAGTTCAGGAGTTCAGGAGTTCAGGATTTCGGGAGGTCGGTACTTCAGGAGTTCAGCGTGTCAGAGAGTTCGGGAGTTCTGGAGTTCGAGAGTTCGGGAGTTCTGGAGTTCGGCAGTTCGAGAGTTTGGGAGTTCGGGAGTTCGGGAGTTCAGGAGTTCAGTGGGTCGGAGAGTTCGGGAGTTCGAGAATTCTGGAGGTCAGGAGTTCGGGAGATTGGGAGTTCAGGAGTTCGAGAGATCGGGAGTTCAGGAGGTCGGGAGTTCAGGAGTTCAGGGGGTCGGAGAGTTCGGGAGTTCAAGAGTTCGGGAGTTCTGGATTTCGGGAGTTCGAGAGTTCGAGAGTTCGGGAGTTCGGGAGTTCAGGAGTTCAGGGGGTCGGAGAGTTCGGGAGTTCGAGAGTTCAGGAGGTCAGGAGTTCGGGAGTTCGGGAGTTCGAGAGTTCGAGAGTTCATGAGTTCAGGAGTTCAGTGGGTTGGAGAGTTCAGGAGTTCAGGTGTTCGGGAGTTCGGTAGTTCAGGAGTTCGGGAGTTCGGGAGTTCGAGAGTTCGAGAGTTCGGAAGTTCAGGAGTTCGGAGTTCGGGAGTTCAGGGGTTCGGGAGGTCGGGAGTTCGGCAGTTCGGGAGTTCGGGAGGTCGGGAGTTCGGGAGTTCGGCAGTTCGGGAGTCCGAGAGTTTGGGAGTTCGGGAGTTCGGGAGTTCAGGTGTTCAGGAGTTCGGGAGTTCAGGAGTTCGGGAGTTCGGGAGTTCGAGAGTTCGAGAGTTCGTGAGTTCGGGAGGTCGGTTGTTTGGGAGGTCGGGAGTTTGAGAGTTCGGGAGGTCAGGAGTTCAGGAGGTCAGGAGTTCGGGAGTTCAGGAGTTCAGGAGTTTGTGAGTTCTGGAGTTGGAAGGTTTGGGAGTTCGAGAGGTCGGGAGTTCAGGAAGTCAGGAGTTCGGGATTTCAGGAGTTCAGGGGGTCAGAGCATTCGGGAGTTCAGGAGTTCGGGAGTTCTGGAGTTCAGGAGTTCCGGAGTTCGGGAGTTCAGGTGTTCGGGAGTTCGGGAATTCAGAAGTTCGGGAGTTCGGGAGTTCGAGAGTTCGAGAGTTCGGAAATTCGGGAGGTCGGCAGTTCGGGAGTTCGGGAGTTCTGGAGATTGGGAGTTCAGGAGTTCGAGAGATCGGGAGTTCAGGAGGTCGGGAGTTCAGGAGTTCAGGGGGTCGGAGAGTGCGGGAGTTCGAGAGTTTGGGAGTTCTGGATTTCGGGAGTTCGAGAGTTCGGGAGTTTGGGAGTTCAGGAGTTCAGGGGGTCGGAGAGTTCGGGAGTTCGAGAGTTCAGGAGGTCAGGAGTTCGGGAGTTCGGCAGTTCGAGAGTTCGAGAGTTCAGGAGTTCAGTGGGTTGGAGAGTTCGGGAGTTCATGTGTTCGGGAGTTCGGTAGTTCAGGAGATTGGGAGATCGGGAGTTCGATAGTTTGAGAGTTCGGAAGTTCAGGAGTTCGGAGTTCGGGAGTTCGGGAGTTCAGGAGTTCAGGGGGTTGGAAAGTTCTGGAGTTCAGGTGTTCGGGAGTTCGGGAGTTCAGGAGTTCGGGAGTTCAGGAGTTCGAGAGTTCGAGAGTTCGGGAGTTCAGGAGGTCGGTTGTTTGGGAGGTCGGGAGTTCGGGTTTTTGAGAGTTTGGAAGTTCGGGAGGTCAGGAGTTCAGGAGGTCAGGTGTTCGGGAGTTCAGGAGTTCAGGAGTTCGGCAGTTCGCGAGTTCGAGAGTCCGGGAGTCCAGGAGATCGGGAGGTCGGGAGTTCGGGAGTTCGGCAGTTCGGAGTCCGAGCGTTAGGGAGTTCGGGAGTTCGGGAGTTCGGGAGTTCGGGAGGTCAGGGGTTCGGGAGGTCGGGAGTTCGGCAGTTCGTGAGTTCGGTAGTTCGGAAGTTCAGGAGTTCGGAGTTCGGGAGTTCGGGAGTTCAGGAGTTCGGGAGTTCAGGAGTTCACAGGGTTGGAGAGTTCGGGAGTTCAGGTGTTCGGGAGTTCGGGAGTTCAGAAGTTCGAGAGTTCGGGAGTTCGAGAGTTCGAGAGTTCGGGAGTTCGGGAGGTCGGTTGTTTGGGAGGTCGGGAGTTCGGAAGTTTGAGAGTTCGGAAGTTCGGGAGTTCAGGAGTTCAGGAGGTCAGGAGTTCGGGAGATCATGAGTTCAGGAGTTCGTGAGTTCTGGAGTTGGAGGGTTTGGGAGTTCGAGAGGTCGGGAGTTCAGGAAGTCAGGAGTTCGGGAGTTCAGGAGTTCAGCGGGTCGGATAATTCGGGAGTTCACGAATTCGGGAGTTCGGGAGGTCGGTACTTCAGGAGTTCAGGGTGTCAGAGAGTTCTGGAGTTCTGGAGTTCGAGAGTTCGGGAGTTCTGGAGTTCGGGAGTTCAGGAGTTCAGGGGGTCGGAGAGTTCGGGAGTTCGAGGGTTCGGGAGGTCATGTGTTCGGGAGATTGGGAGTTCAGGAGTTCGAGAGTTCGGGAGTTCAGGAGGTCGGGAGTTCAGGAGTTCAGGGGGTCGGATAGTTCGGGAGTTCGACAGTTCCGGAGGTCAGGAGTTCAGGAGATTGGGAGTTCAGGAGTTGGAGAGATCGGGAGTTCAGGAGGTCGGGAGTTCAGGAGTTCAGGGGGTCGGAGAGTTCTGGAGTTCGAGAGTTCGGGAGTTCTGGATTTCGGGAGTTCGAGAGTTCGGGAGTTCGGGAGTTCAGGAGTTCAGGGGGTCGGAGAGTTCGGGAGTTCGAGAGTTCGGGAGGTAAGGAGTTCGGGAGTTCGGGAGTTCGAGATTTCGGGAGTTCGGGAGTTCAGGAGTTCAGTGTGTTGGAGAGTTCGGGAGTTCAGGTGTTCGGGAGTTCGGGAGTTCAGGATTTCGGGAGTTCGGGAGTTCGAGAGTTCGAGAGTTCGGAAGTTGAGGAGTTCGGAGTTCGGGAGTTCGGGAGTTCAGGAGTTCGGGAGTTCAGGAGTTCGGGAGTTCGAGAGTTCGGGAGTTCGAGAGTTCCAGAGTTCGGGAGTTCGGGAGATCGGTTGTTTGGGAGGTCGGGAGTTCAGGAGGTCAGGAGTTCGGGAGTTCAGGACTTCAGGAGTTTGTGAGTTCTGGAGTTGGAAGGTTTGGGAGTTCGAGAGCTTGGGAGTTCAGGAAGTCAGGAGTTCGGGAGTTCAGGAGTTCAGGGGGTCGGAGAATTCGGGAGTTCGAGAGTTCGGGGGTTCGGGAGTTCAGGAGTTCAGGGGGTCGGAGAGTTCGGGAGTTCGAGAGTTCAGGAGGTAAGGAGTTCGGGAGTTCGGCAGTTCGACAGTTCGAGAGTTCGTGAGTTCAGGAGTTCAGTGGGTTGGAGAGTTCGCGAGTTCATGTGTTCGGGAGTTCGGTAGTTCAGGAGATCGGGAGTTCGGGAGTTCGAAAGTTTGAGAGTTCGGAAGTTCAGGAGTTCGGAGTTCGGGAGTTCGGGAGTTCGGGAGTTCAGGAGTTCAGGGGGTTGGAAAGTTCTGGAGTTCAGGTGTTCGGGAGTTCGGGAGTTCAGGAGTTCGCGAGTTCGGGAGTTCGAGAGTTCGAGAGTTCGGGAGGTCGGTTGTTTGGGAGGTCGGGAGTTCGGGTTTTTGAGAGTTCGGAAGTTCGGGAGGTCAGGAGTTCAGGAGGTCAGGTGTTCGGGAGTTCAGGAGTTCAGGAGTTCGGCAGTTCGCGAGTTCGAGAGTCCGGGAGTCCAGGAGATCGGGAGGTCGGGAGTTCGGGAGTTCGGGAGTCCGAGCGTTAGGGAGTTCGGGAGTTCGGGAGTTCGGGAGGTCAGGGGTTCGGGAGGTCGGGAGTTCGGCAGTTCGTGAGTTCGGTAGTTCAGAAGTTCAGGAGTTCGGGAGTCCAGGAGTTCGGGAGTTCAGAAGTTCGAGAGTTCGGGAGTTCGAGAGTTCGAGAGTTCTGGAGTTCGGGAGGTCGGTTGTTTGGGAGGTCGGGAGTTCAGGAGTTTGAGAGTTCGGAAGTTCGGGAGTTCAGGAGTTCAGGAGGTCAGGAGTTCGGGAGATCAGGAGTTCAGCAGTTCGTTATTTCTGGAGTTGGAGGGTTTGGGAGTTCGAGAGGTCGGGAGTTCAGGAGTTCAGCGGGTCGGAGAATTCGGGAGTTCACGGGTTCGGGAGTTCGGGAGGTCGGTACTTCAGGAGTTCGGGAGTTCGAGTGTTCGAGAGTTCGCAATTCGGGAGGATGGCTGTTCGGGAGGTCGGGAGTTCAGGAGATCAGGAGTTCGGGAGGTCGGGAGCTCAGGAGTTTGGGAGTTTGAGAGTTCGGAAGTTCAGGAGTTCAGGAGTTCAGGAGGTCAGGAGTTCAGGAGATCAGCAGTTCAGGAGTTTGTGAGTTCAGGAGTTGGAGAGATCGGGAGTTCAGGAGGTCGGGAGTTCAGGAGTTCAGGGGGTCAGAGAGTTCTGGAGTTCGAGAGTTCGGGAGTTCTGGATTTCGGGAGTTCGAGAGTTCGGGAGTTCGGGAGTTCAGGAGTTCAGGGGGTCGGAGAGTTCGGGAGTTCGAGAGTTCGGGAGGTAAGGAGTTCGGGAGTTCGGGAGTTCGAGATTTCGGGAGTTCGGGAGTTCAGGCGTTCAGTGGGTTGGAGAGTTCGGGAGTTCAGGTGTTCGGGAGTTCGGGAGTTCAGGATTTCGGGAGTTCGGGAGTTCGAGAGTTCGAGAGTTCGGAAGTTGAGGAGTTCGGAGTTCGGGAGTTCGGGAGTTCAGGAGTTCGGGAGTTCAGGAGTTCATGGGGTTGGAGAGTTCGGGAGTTCAGGTGTTCGGGAGTTCAGGAGTTCGGGAGTTCGGGAGTTCGAGAGTTCCAGAGTTCGGGAGTTCGGGAGATCGGTTGTTTGGGAGGTCGGGAGTTTTGGAGGTCAGGAGTTCGGGAGTTCAGGACTTCAGGAGTTTGTGAGTTCTGGAGTTGGAAGGTTTGGGAGTTCGAGAGCTCGGGAGTTCAGGAAGTCAGGAGTTCGGGAGTTCAGGAGTTCAGGGGGTCGGAGAATTCGGGAGTTCAGGAGTTCGGGAGTTCAGGAGTTCAGGAGTTCGGGAGTTCGGGAGTTCAGGTGTTCGGGAGTCCGGGAGTTCAGGAGTTCGGGAGTTCGGGAGTTCGAGCGTTCGAGAGGTCGGGAATTCGGGAGGTCGGCAGTTCGGGAGTTCGGGAGTTCAGGAGTTCAGGGGGTCGGAGAGTCCCGGAGTTCGAGAGTTCGGGAGGTCAGGAGTTCAGGAGATTGGGAGTTCCGGAGTTCGAGAGTTCGGGAGTTCAGGAGGTCGGGAGTTCAGGAGTTCAGGGGGTCGGAGAGTTCGGGAGTTTGAGAGTTCGGGAGGTCAGGAGTTCGGGAGCTCGGGAGTTTGAGAGTTCGGGAGTTCGGGAGTTCAGGAGTTCAGTGAGTTGGAGAGTTTGGGAGTTCAGGTGTTCGGGAGTTCGGGACTTCAGGAGTTCGGGAGTTCGAGTGTTCGAGAGTTCGCAATTCGGGAGGATGGCTGTTCGGGAGGTCGGGAGTTCAGGAGATCAGGAGTTCGGGAGGTCGGGAGCTCAGGAGTTTGGGAGTTTGAGAGTTCGGAAGTTCGGGAGTTCAGGAGTTCAGGAGGTCAGGAGTTCGGGAGATCAGGAGTTCAGGAGTTCGTGAGTTCAGGAGTTGGAGAGATCGGGAGTTCAGGAGGTCAGGAGTTCAGGAGTTAAGGGGGTCGGAGAGTTCTGGAGTTCGAGAGTTCGGGAGTTCTGGATTTCGGGAGTTCGAGAGTTCGGGAGTTCGGGAGTTCAGGAGTTCAGGGGGTCGGAGAGTTCGGGAGTTCGAGAGTTCGGGAGGTAAGGAGTTCGGGAGTTCGGGAGTTCGAGATTTCGGGAGTTCGGGAGTTCAGGCGTTCAGTGGGTTGGAGAGTTCGGGAGTTCAGGTGTTCGGGAGTTCGGGAGTTCAGGATTTCGGGAGTTCGGGAGTTCGAGAGTTCGAGAGTTCGGAAGTTGAGGAGTTCGGAGTTCGGGAGTTCGGGAGTTCAGGAGTTCGGGAGTTCAGGAGTTCATGGGGTTGGAGAGTTCGGGAGTTCAGGTGTTCGGGAGTTCAGGAGTTCGGGAGTTCGGGAGTTCGAGAGTTCCAGAGTTCGGGAGTTCGGGAGATCGGTTGTTTGGGAGGTCGGGAGTTCAGGAGGTCAGGAGTTCGGGAGTTCAGGACTTCAGGAGTTTGTGAGTTCTGGAGTTGGAAGGTTTGGGAGTTCGAGAGCTCGGGAGTTCAGGAAGTCAGGAGTTCGGGAGTTCAGGAGTTCAGGGGTCGGAGAATTCGGGAGTTCAGGAGTTCGGGAGTTCGGGAGTTCAGGAGTTCGGGAGTTCGGGAGTTCAGGTGTTCGGGAGTTTGGGAGTTCAGGAGTTCGGGAGTTCGGGAGTTCGAGCGTTCGAGAGTTCGGGAGTTCGGGAGGTCGGGAGTTCAGGAGTTCTGGAGTTCGGGAGGTTGGGAGCTCGGGAGTTCGGGAGTTCGGGAGTTTGGGAGTTTGAGAGTTCGGGAGTTCGGGAGGTCGGGAGTTAAGGAGGTCAGGAGCTCGGGAGTTCAGGAGTTCGGGAGTTCATGAGTTCGGGAGTTGGAGGGTTTGGGAGTTCGAGACATCGGGAGTTCTGGAAGTCAGGAGTTCAGGAGTTCAGGAGTTCAGGAGATCGGAGAGTTCGGGAGTTCAGGAGTTCGGGAGTTCGGGAGTTTGAGAGTTCGGGAGTTCGGGTGTCCGGGACTTCAGGAGTTCAGGGGGTCAGAGAGTTGGGGATTTCGAGAGTTCAGGAGTTCTGGAGTTCGGGTGTTCGGGAGTTCGGGAGTTCGGGAGTTCGTGAGTTCAGGAGGTCAGCGAGTTCGGGAGTTCGAGAGTTCGGGAGGTCAGGAGTTCGGGAGATCGGGAGTTCGGGAGTTTAAGAGTTCGGGAGTTCGGGAGGTCGGGACTTCAGGAGTTCAGGGGGTCGGAGAGTTCGGGAGTTCAAGAGTTCGGGAGTTCTGGAGGTCGGGAGTTCGGGAGTTCGGGAGGTCGGGAGTTCAGGTGTTCGGGCGTTCAGGAGTTTGAGAGTTCGGTAGTTTGGGAGGTCGGGAGTTAAGGAGGTCAGGAGTTCGGGAGTTTGAGAGTTCGGAAGTTCGGGAGGTCAGGAGTTCACAGGTCAGGAGTTCGGGAGTTCAGGAGTTCAGGAGTTCGTGAGTTCTGGAGTTGGAGGGTTTAGGAGTTCCAGAGGTCGGGAGTTCAGGAAGTCAGGAGTTCGGGAGTTCAGGAGTTCAGGGGGTCGGAGAATTCTGGAGTTCAGGAGTTCAGGAGTTCAGGATTTCGGGAGGTCGGTACTTCAGGAGTTCAGCGTGTCAGAGAGTTCGGGAGTTCTGGAGTTCGAGAGTTCGGGAGTTCTGGAGTTCGGCAGTTCGAGAGTTTGGGAGTTCGGGAGTTCGGGAGTTCAGGAGTTCAGTGGGTCGGAGAGTTCGGGAGTTCGAGAATTCTGGAGGTCAGGAGTTCGGGAGATTGGGAGTTCAGGAGTTCGAGAGATCGGGAGTTCAGGAGGTCGGGAGTTCAGGAGTTCAGGGGGTCGGAGAGTTCGGGAGTTCAAGAGTTCGGGAGTTCTGGATTTCGGGAGTTCGAGAGTTCGAGAGTTCGGGAGTTCGGGAGTTCAGGAGTTCAGGGGGTCGGAGAGTTCGGGAGTTCGAGAGTTCAGGAGGTCAGGAGTTCGGGAGTTCGGGAGTTCGAGAGTTCGAGAGTTCATGAGTTCAGGAGTTCAGTGGGTTGGAGAGTTCAGGAGTTCAGGTGTTCGGGAGTTCGGTAGTTCAGGAGTTCGGGAGTTCGGGAGTTCGAGAGTTCGAGAGTTCGGAAGTTCAGGAGTTCGGAGTTCGGGAGTTCAGGGGTTCGGGAGGTCGGGAGTTCGGCAGTTCGGGAGTTCGGGAGGTCGGGAGTTCGGGAGTTCGGCAGTTCGGGAGTCCGAGAGTTTGGGAGTTCGGGAGTTCGGGAGTTCAGGTGTTCAGGAGTTCGGGAGTTCAGGAGTTCGGGAGTTCGGGAGTTCGAGAGTTCGAGAGTTCGTGAGTTCGGGAGGTCGGTTGTTTGGGAGGTCGGGAGTTTGAGAGTTCGGGAGGTCAGGAGTTCAGGAGGTCAGGAGTTCGGGAGTTCAGGAGTTCAGGAGTTTGTGAGTTCTGGAGTTGGAAGGTTTGGGAGTTCGAGAGGTCGGGAGTTCAGGAAGTCAGGAGTTCGGGATTTCAGGAGTTCAGGGGGTCAGAGCATTCGGGAGTTCAGGATGTCGGGAGTTCTGGAGTTCAGGAGTTCCGGAGTTCGGGAGTTCAGGTGTTCGGGAGTTCGGGAATTCAGAAGTTCGGGAGTTCGGGAGTTCGAGAGTTCGAGAGTTCGGAAATTCGGGAGGTCGGCAGTTCGGGAGTTCGGGAGTTCTGGAGATTGGGAGTTCAGGAGTTCGAGAGATCGGGAGTTCAGGAGGTCGGGAGTTCAGGAGTTCAGGGGGTCGGAGAGTGCGGGAGTTCGAGAGTTTGGGAGTTCTGGATTTCGGGAGTTCGAGAGTTCGGGAGTTTGGGAGTTCAGGAGTTCAGGGGGTCGGAGAGTTCGGGAGTTCGAGAGTTCAGGAGGTCAGGAGTTCGGGAGTTCGGCAGTTCGAGAGTTCGAGAGTTCAGGAGTTCAGTGGGTTGGAGAGTTCGGGAGTTCATGTGTTCGGGAGTTCGGTAGTTCAGGAGATTGGGAGATCGGGAGTTCGATAGTTTGAGAGTTCGGAAGTTCAGGAGTTCGGAGTTCGGGAGTTCGGGAGTTCAGGAGTTCAGGGGGTTGGAAAGTTCTGGAGTTCAGGTGTTCGGGAGTTCGGGAGTTCAGGAGTTCGGGAGTTCAGGAGTTCGAGAGTTCGAGAGTTCGGGAGTTCAGGAGGTCGGTTGTTTGGGAGGTCGGGAGTTCGGGTTTTTGAGAGTTTGGAAGTTCGGGAGGTCAGGAGTTCAGGAGGTCAGGTGTTCGGGAGTTCAGGAGTTCAGGAGTTCGGCAGTTCGCGAGTTCGAGAGTCCGGGAGTCCAGGAGATCGGGAGGTCGGGAGTTCGGGAGTTCGGCAGTTCGGAGTCCGAGCGTTAGGGAGTTCGGGAGTTCGGGAGGTCAGGGGTTCGGGAGGTCGGGAGTTCGGCAGTTCGTGAGTTCGGTAGTTCGGAAGTTCAGGAGTTCGGAGTTCGGGAGTTCGGGAGTTCAGGAGTTCGGGAGTTCAGGTGTTCGGGAGTTCGGGAGTTCAGAAGTTCGAGAGTTCGGGAGTTCGAGAGTTCGAGAGTTCGGGAATTCGGGAGGTCGGTTGTTTGGGAGGTCGGGAGTTCGGAAGTTTGAGAGTTCGGAAGTTCGGGAGTTCAGGAGTTCAGGAGGTCAGGAGTTCGGGAGATCATGAGTTCAGGAGTTCGTGAGTTCTGGAGTTGGAGGGTTTGGGAGTTCGAGAGGTCGGGAGTTCAGGAAGTCAGGAGTTCGGGAGTTCAGGAGTTCAGCGGGTCGGATAATTCGGGAGTTCACGAATTCGGGAGTTCGGGAGGTCGGTACTTCAGGAGTTCAGGGTGTCAGAGAGTTCTGGAGTTCTGGAGTTCGAGAGTTCGGGAGTTCTGGAGTTCGGGAGTTCAGGAGTTCAGGGGGTCGGAGAGTTCGGGAGTTCGAGGGTTCGGGAGGTCATGTGTTCGGGAGATTGGGAGTTCAGGAGTTCGAGAGTTCGGGAGTTCAGGAGGTCGGGAGTTCAGGAGTTCAGGGGGTCGGATAGTTCGGGAGTTCGACAGTTCCGGAGGTCAGGAGTTCAGGAGATTGGGAGTTCAGGAGTTGGAGAGATCGGGAGTTCAGGAGGTCGGGAGTTCAGGAGTTCAGGGGGTCGGAGAGTTCTGGAGTTCGAGAGTTCGGGAGTTCTGGATTTCGGGAGTTCGAGAGTTCGGGAGTTCGGGAGTTCAGGAGTTCAGGGGGTCGGAGAGTTCGGGAGTTCGAGAGTTCGGGAGGTAAGGAGTTCGGGAGTTCGGGAGTTCGAGATTTCGGGAGTTCGGGAGTTCAGGAGTTCAGTGTGTTGGAGAGTTCGGGAGTTCAGGTGTTCGGGAGTTCGGGAGTTCAGGATTTCGGGAGTTCGGGAGTTCGAGAGTTCGAGAGTTCGGAAGTTGAGGAGTTCGGAGTTCGGGAGTTCGGGAGTTCAGGAGTTCGGGAGTTCAGGAGTTCGGGAGTTCGAGAGTTCGGGAGTTCGAGAGTTCCAGAGTTCGGGAGTTCGGGAGATCGGTTGTTTGGGAGGTCGGGAGTTCAGGAGGTCAGGAGTTCGGGAGTTCAGGACTTCAGGAGTTTGTGAGTTCTGGAGTTGGAAGGTTTGGGAGTTCGAGAGCTTGGGAGTTCAGGAAGTCAGGAGTTCGGGAGTTCAGGAGTTCAGGGGGTCGGAGAATTCGGGAGTTCGAGAGTTCGGGGGTTCGGGAGTTCAGGAGTTCAGGGGGTCGGAGAGTTCGGGAGTTCGAGAGTTCAGGAGGTAAGGAGTTCGGGAGTTCGGCAGTTCGACAGTTCGAGAGTTCGTGAGTTCAGGAGTTCAGTGGGTTGGAGAGTTCGCGAGTTCATGTGTTCGGGAGTTCGGTAGTTCAGGAGATCGGGAGTTCGGGAGTTCGAAAGTTTGAGAGTTCGGAAGTTCAGGAGTTCGGAGTTCGGGAGTTCGAGAGATCGGGAGTTCAGGAGGTCGGGAGTTCAGGAGTTCAGGGGGTCGGAGAGTTCGGGAGTTCAAGAGTTCGGGAGTTCTGGATTTCGGGAGTTCGAGAGTTCGGGAGTTCGGGAGTTCAGGAGTTCAGGGGGTCGGAGAGTTCGGGAGTTCGAGAGTTCAGGAGGTCAGGAGTTCGGGAGTTCGGGAGTTCGAGAGTTCGAGAGTTCATGAGTTCAGGAGTTCAGTGGGTTGGAGAGTTCAGGAGTTCAGGTGTTCGGGAGTTCGGTAGTTCAGGAGTTCGGGAGTTCGGGAGTTCGAGAGTTCGAGAGTTCGGAAGTTCAGGAGTTCGGAGTTCGGGAGTTCAGGGGTTCGGGAGGTCGGGAGTTCGGCAGTTCGGGAGTTCGGGAGGTCGGGAGTTCGGGAGTTCGGCAGTTCGGGAGTCCGAGAGTTTGGGAGTTCGGGAGTTCTGGAGTTCAGGTGTTCGGGAGTTCGGGAGTTCAGGAGTTCGGGAGTTCGGGAGTTCGAGAGTTCGAGAGTTCGTGAGTTCGGGAGGTCGGTTGTTTGGGAGGTCGGGAGTTTGAGAGTTCGGGAGGTCAGGAGTTCAGGAGGTCAGGAGTTCGGGAGTTCAGGAGTTCAGGAGTTTGTGAGTTCTGGAGTTGGAAGGTTTGGGAGTTCGAGAGGTCGGGAGTTCAGGAAGTCAGGAGTTCGGGATTTCAGGAGTTCAGGGGGTCAGAGCATTCGGGAGTTCAGGATGTCGGGAGTTCTGGAGTTCAGGAGTTCCGGAGTTCGGGAGTTCAGGTGTTCGGGAGTTCGGGAATTCAGAAGTTCGGGAGTTCGGGAGTTCGAGAGTTCGAGAGTTCGGAAATTCGGGAGGTCGGCAGTTCGGGAGTTCGGGAGTTCTGGAGATTGGGAGTTCAGGAGTTCGAGAGATCGGGAGTTCAGGAGGTCGGGAGTTCAGGAGTTCAGGGGGTCGGAGAGTGCGGGAGTTCGAGAGTTTGGGAGTTCTGGATTTCGGGAGTTCGAGAGTTCGGGAGTTTGGGAGTTCAGGAGTTCAGGGGGTCGGAGAGTTCGGGAGTTCGAGAGTTCAGGAGGTCAGGAGTTCGGGAGTTCGGCAGTTCGAGAGTTCGAGAGTTCAGGAGTTCAGTGGGTTGGAGAGTTCGGGAGTTCATGTGTTCGGGAGTTCGGTAGTTCAGGAGATTGGGAGATCGGGAGTTCGATAGTTTGAGAGTTCGGAAGTTCAGGAGTTCGGAGTTCGGGAGTTCGGGAGTTCAGGAGTTAAGGGGGTTGGAAAGTTCTGGAGTTCAGGTGTTCGGGAGTTCGGGAGTTCAGGAGTTCGGGAGTTCAGGAGTTCGAGAGTTCGAGAGTTCGGGAGTTCAGGAGGTCGGTTGTTTGGGAGGTCGGGAGTTCGGGTTTTTGAGAGTTTGGAAGTTCGGGAGGTCAGGAGTTCAGGAGGTCAGGTGTTCGGGAGTTCAGGAGTTCAGGAGTTCGGCAGTTCGCGAGTTCGAGAGTCCGGGAGTCCAGGAGATCGGGAGGTCGGGAGTTCGGGAGTTCGGCAGTTCGGAGTCCGAGCGTTAGGGAGTTCGGGAGTTCGGGAGGTCAGGGGTTCGGGAGGTCGGGAGTTCGGCAGTTCGTGAGTTCGGTAGTTCGGAAGTTCAGGAGTTCGGAGTTCGGGAGTTCGGGAGTTCAGGAGTTCGGGAGTTCAGGAGTTCACAGGGTTGGAGAGTTCGGGAGTTCAGGTGTTCGGGAGTTCGGGAGTTCAGAAGTTCGAGAGTTCGGGAGTTCGAGAGTTCGAGAGTTCGGGAATTCGGGAGGTCGGTTGTTTGGGAGGTCGGGAGTTCAGAAGTTTGAGAGTTCGGAAGTTCGGGAGTTCAGGAGTTCAGGAGGTCAGGAGTTCGGGAGATCATGAGTTCAGGAGTTCGTGAGTTCTGGAGTTGGAGGGTTTGGGAGTTCGAGAGGTCGGGAGTTCAGGAAGTCAGGAGTTCGGGAGTTCAGGAGTTCAGCGGGTCGGATAATTCGGGAGTTCACGAATTCGGGAGTTCGGGAGGTCGGTACTTCAGGAGTTCAGGGTGTCAGAGAGTTCTGGAGTTCTGGAGTTCGAGAGTTCGGGAGTTCTGGAGTTCGGGAGTTCAGGAGTTCAGGGGGTCGGAGAGTTCGGGAGTTCGAGGGTTCGGGAGGTCATGTGTTCGGGAGATTGGGAGTTCAGGAGTTCGAGAGTTCGGGAGTTCAGGAGGTCGGGAGTTCAGGAGTTCAGGGGGTCGGATAGTTCGGGAGTTCGACAGTTCCGGAGGTCAGGAGTTCAGGAGATTGGGAGTTCAGGAGTTGGAGAGATCGGGAGTTCAGGAGGTCGGGAGTTCAGGAGTTCAGGGGGTCGGAGAGTTCTGGAGTTCGAGAGTTCGGGAGTTCTGGATTTCGGGAGTTCGAGAGTTCGGGAGTTCGGGAGTTCAGGAGTTCAGGGGGTCGGAGAGTTCGGGAGTTCGAGAGTTCGGGAGGTAAGGAGTTCGGGAGTTCGGGAGTTCGAGATTTCGGGAGTTCGGGAGTTCAGGAGTTCAGTGTGTTGGAGAGTTCGGGAGTTCAGGTGTTCGGGAGTTCGGGAGTTCAGGATTTCGGGAGTTCGGGAGTTCGAGAGTTCGAGAGTTCGGAAGTTGAGGAGTTCGGAGTTCGGGAGTTCGGGAGTTCAGGAGTTCGGGAGTTCAGGAGTTCGGGAGTTCGAGAGTTCGGGAGTTCGAGAGTTCCAGAGTTCGGGAGTTCGGGAGATCGGTTGTTTGGGAGGTCGGGAGTTCAGGAGGTCAGGAGTTCGGGAGTTCAGGACTTCAGGAGTTTGTGAGTTCTGGAGTTGGAAGGTTTGGGAGTTCGAGAGCTTGGGAGTTCAGGAAGTCAGGAGTTCGGGAGTTCAGGAGTTCAGGGGGTCGGAGAATTCGGGAGTTCGAGAGTTCGGGGGTTCGGGAGTTCAGGAGTTCAGGGGGTCGGAGAGTTCGGGAGTTCGAGAGTTCAGGAGGTAAGGAGTTCGGGAGTTCGGCAGTTCGACAGTTCGAGAGTTCGTGAGTTCAGGAGTTCAGTGGGTTGGAGAGTTCGCGAGTTCATGTGTTCGGGAGTTCGGTAGTTCAGGAGATCGGGAGTTCGGGAGTTCGAAAGTTTGAGAGTTCGGAAGTTCAGGAGTTCGGAGTTCGGGAGTTCGAGAGATCGGGAGTTCAGGAGGTCGGGAGTTCAGGAGTTCAGGGGGTCGGAGAGTTCGGGAGTTCAAGAGTTCGGGAGTTCTGGATTTCGGGAGTTCGAGAGTTCGGGAGTTCGGGAGTTCAGGAGTTCAGGGGGTCGGAGAGTTCGGGAGTTCGAGAGTTCAGGAGGTCAGGAGTTCGGGAGTTCGGGAGTTCGAGAGTTCGAGAGTTCATGAGTTCAGGAGTTCAGTGGGTTGGAGAGTTCAGGAGTTCAGGTGTTCGGGAGTTCGGTAGTTCAGGAGTTCGGGAGTTCGGGAGTTCGAGAGTTCGAGAGTTCGGAAGTTCAGGAGTTCGGAGTTCGGGAGTTCAGGGGTTCGGGAGGTCGGGAGTTCGGCAGTTCGGGAGTTCGGGAGGTCGGGAGTTCGGGAGTTCGGCAGTTCGGGAGTCCGAGAGTTTGGGAGTTCGGGAGTTCTGGAGTTCAGGTGTTCGGGAGTTCGGGAGTTCAGGAGTTCGGGAGTTCGGGAGTTCGAGAGTTCGAGAGTTCGTGAGTTCGGGAGGTCGGTTGTTTGGGAGGTCGGGAGTTTGAGAGTTCGGGAGGTCAGGAGTTCAGGAGGTCAGGAGTTCGGGAGTTCAGGAGTTCAGGAGTTTGTGAGTTCTGGAGTTGGAAGGTTTGGGAGTTCGAGAGGTCGGGTGTTCAGGAAGTCAGGAGTTCGGGATTTCAGGAGTTCAGGGGGTCAGAGCATTCGGGAGTTCAGGATGTCGGGAGTTCTGGAGTTCAGGAGTTCCGGAGTTCGGGAGTTCAGGTGTTCGGGAGTTCGGGAATTCAGAAGTTCGGGAGTTCGGGAGTTCGAGAGTTCGAGAGTTCGGAAATTCGGGAGGTCGGCAGTTCGGGAGTTCGGGAGTTCTGGAGATTGGGAGTTCAGGAGTTCGAGAGATCGGGAGTTCAGGAGGTCGGGAGTTCAGGAGTTCAGGGGGTCGGAGAGTGCGGGAGTTCGAGAGTTTGGGAGTTCTGGATTTCGGGAGTTCGAGAGTTCGGGAGTTTGGGAGTTCAGGAGTTCAGGGGGTCGGAGAGTTCGGGAGTTCGAGAGTTCAGGAGGTCAGGAGTTCGGGAGTTCGGCAGTTCGAGAGTTCGAGAGTTCAGGAGTTCAGTGGGTTGGAGAGTTCGGGAGTTCATGTGTTCGGGAGTTCGGTAGTTCAGGAGATTGGGAGATCGGGAGTTCGATAGTTTGAGAGTTCGGAAGTTCAGGAGTTCGGAGTTCGGGAGTTCGGGAGTTCAGGAGTTAAGGGGGTTGGAAAGTTCTGGAGTTCAGGTGTTCGGGAGTTCGGGAGTTCAGGAGTGCGGGAGTTCAGGAGTTCGAGAGTTCGAGAGTTCGGGAGTTCAGGAGGTCGGTTGTTTGGGAGGTCGGGAGTTCGGGTTTTTGAGAGTTTGGAAGTTCGGGAGGTCAGGAGTTCAGGAGGTCAGGTGTTCGGGAGTTCAGGAGTTCAGGAGTTCGGCAGTTCGCGAGTTCGAGAGTCCGGGAGTCCAGGAGATCGGGAGGTCGGGAGTTCGGGAGTTCGGCAGTTCGGAGTCCGAGCGTTAGGGAGTTCGGGAGTTCGGGAGGTCAGGGGTTCGGGAGGTCGGGAGTTCGGCAGTTCGTGAGTTCGGTAGTTCGGAAGTTCAGGAGTTCGGAGTTCGGGAGTTCGGGAGTTCAGGAGTTCGGGAGTTCAGGAGTTCACAGGGTTGGAGAGTTCGGGAGTTCAGGTGTTCGGGAGTTCGGGAGTTCAGAAGTTCGAGAGTTCGGGAGTTCGAGAGTTCGAGAGTTCGGGAATTCGGGAGGTCGGTTGTTTGGGAGGTCGGGAGTTCGGAAGTTTGAGAGTTCGGAAGTTCGGGAGTTCAGGAGTTCAGGAGGTCAGGAGTTCGGGAGATCATGAGTTCAGGAGTTCGTGAGTTCTGGAGTTGGAGGGTTTGGGAGTTCGAGAGGTCGGGAGTTCAGGAAGTCAGGAGTTCGGGAGTTCAGGAGTTCAGCGGGTCGGATAATTCGGGAGTTCACGAATTCGGGAGTTCGGGAGGTCGGTACTTCAGGAGTTCAGGGTGTCAGAGAGTTCTGGAGTTCTGGAGTTCGAGAGTTCGGGAGTTCTGGAGTTCGGGAGTTCAGGAGTTCAGGGGGTCGGAGAGTTCGGGAGTTCGAGGGTTCGGGAGGTCATGTGTTCGGGAGATTGGGAGTTCAGGAGTTCGAGAGTTCGGGAGTTCAGGAGGTCGGGAGTTCAGGAGTTCAGGGGGTCGGATAGTTCGGGAGTTCGACAGTTCCGGAGGTCAGGAGTTCAGGAGATTGGGAGTTCAGGAGTTGGAGAGATCGGGAGTTCAGGAGGTCGGGAGTTCAGGAGTTCAGGGGGTCGGAGAGTTCTGGAGTTCGAGAGTTCGGGAGTTCTGGATTTCGGGAGTTCGAGAGTTCGGGAGTTCGGGAGTTCAGGAGTTCAGGGGGTCGGAGAGTTCGGGAGTTCGAGAGTTCGGGAGGTAAGGAGTTCGGGAGTTCGGGAGTTCGAGATTTCGGGAGTTCGGGAGTTCAGGAGTTCAGTGTGTTGGAGAGTTCGGGAGTTCAGGTGTTCGGGAGTTCGGGAGTTCAGGATTTCGGGAGTTCGGGAGTTCGAGAGTTCGAGAGTTCGGAAGTTGAGGAGTTCGGAGTTCGGGAGTTCGGGAGTTCAGGAGTTCGGGAGTTCAGGAGTTCGGGAGTTCGAGAGTTCGGGAGTTCGAGAGTTCCAGAGTTCGGGAGTTCGGGAGATCGGTTGTTTGGGAGGTCGGGAGTTCAGGAGGTCAGGAGTTCGGGAGTTCAGGACTTCAGGAGTTTGTGAGTTCTGGAGTTGGAAGGTTTGGGAGTTCGAGAGCTTGGGAGTTCAGGAAGTCAGGAGTTCGGGAGTTCAGGAGTTCAGGGGGTCGGAGAATTCGGGAGTTCGAGAGTTCGGGGGTTCGGGAGTTCAGGAGTTCAGGGGGTCGGAGAGTTCGGGAGTTCGAGAGTTCAGGAGGTAAGGAGTTCGGGAGTTCGGCAGTTCGACAGTTCGAGAGTTCGTGAGTTCAGGAGTTCAGTGGGTTGGAGAGTTCGCGAGTTCATGTGTTCGGGAGTTCGGTAGTTCAGGAGATCGGGAGTTCGGGAGTTCGAAAGTTTGAGAGTTCGGAAGTTCAGGAGTTCGGAGTTCGGGAGTTCGGGAGTTCGGGAGTTCAGGAGTTCAGGGGGTTGGAAAGTTCTGGAGTTCAGGTGTTCGGGAGTTCGGGAGTTCAGGAGTTCGCGAGTTCGGGAGTTCGAGAGTTCGAGAGTTCGGGAGGTCGGTTGTTTGGGAGGTCGGGAGTTCGGGTTTTTGAGAGTTCGGAAGTTCGGGAGGTCAGGAGTTCAGGAGGTCAGGTGTTCGGGAGTTCAGGAGTTCAGGAGTTCGGCAGTTCGCGAGTTCGAGAGTCCGGGAGTCCAGGAGATCGGGAGGTCGGGAGTTCGGGAGTTCGGGAGTCCGAGCGTTAGGGAGTTCGGGAGTTCGGGAGTTCGGGAGGTCAGGGGTTCGGGAGGTCGGGAGTTCGGCAGTTCGTGAGTTCGGTAGTTCAGAAGTTCAGGAGTTCAGAGTTCGGGAGTTCGGGAGTTCAGGAGTTCGGGGGTTCAGAAGTTCGAGAGTTCGGGAGTTCGAGAGTTCGGGAGTTCGGGAGGTCGGTTGTTTGGGAGGTCGGGAGTTCGGGAGTTTGAGAGTTCGGAAGTTTGGGAGTTCAGGAGTTCAGGAGGTCAGGAGTTCGGGAGATCAGGAGTTCAGCAGTTCGTTATTTCTGGAGTTGGAGGGTTTGGGAGTTCGAGAGGTCGGGAGTTCAGGAGTTCAGCGGGTCGGAGAATTCGGGAGTTCACGGGTTCGGGAGTTCGGGAGGTCGGTACTTCAGGAGCTCAGGATGTCAGAGAGTTCTGGAGTTCTGGAGTTCGAGAGTTCGGGAGTTCTGGAGTTCGGGAGTTCAGGAGTTCAGGGGGTCGGTGAGTTCGGGAGTTCGAGGATTCGGGAGGTCAGGTGTTCGGGAGATTGGGAGTTCAGGAGTTCGAGAGTTCGGGAGTTCAGGAGTTCGGGAGTTCGAGAGTTCGGGAGTTCTGGATTTCGGGAGTTCGAGAGTTCGGGAGTTCGGGAGTTCGGGAGTTCAGGAGTTCAGGGGGTCGGAGAGTTCGGGAGTTCGAGAGTTCGGGAGGTAAGGAGTTCGGGAGTTCGGGAGTTCGAGATTTCGGGAGTTCGGGAGTTCAGGCGTTCAGTGGGTTGGAGAGTTCGGGAGTTCAGGTGTTCGGGAGTTCGGGAGTTCAGGATTTCGGGAGTTCGGGAGTTCGAGAGTTCGAGAGTTCGGAAGTTGAGGAGTTCGGAGTTCGGGAGTTCGGGAGTTCAGGAGTTCGGGAGTTCAGGAGTTCATGGGGTTGGAGAGTTCGGGAGTTCAGGTGTTGGGAGTTCAGGAGTTCGGGAGTTCGGGAGTTCGAGAGTTCCAGAGTTCGGGAGTTCGGGAGATCGGTTGTTTGGGAGGTCGGGAGTTCAGGAGGTCAGGAGTTCGGGAGTTCAGGACTTCAGGAGTTTGTGAGTTCTGGAGTTGGAAGGTTTGGGAGTTCGAGAGCTCGGGAGTTCAGGAAGTCAGGAGTTCGGGAGTTCAGGAGTTCAGGGGGTCGGAGAATTCGGGAGTTCAGGAGTTCGGGAGTTCGGGAGTTCAGGAGTTCGGGAGTTCGGGAGTTCAGGTGTTCGGGAGTTCAGGAGTTCAGGAGTTCGGGAGTTCGGGAGTTCGAGAGTTCGAGAGGTCGGGAATTCGGGAGGTTGGCAGTTCGGGAGTTCGGGAGTTCAGGAGTTCAGGGGGTCGGAGAGTTCGGGAGTTCGAGAGTTCGGGAGGTCAGGAGTTCAGGAGATTGGGAGTTCCGGAGTTCGAGAGTTCGGGAGTTCAGGAGGTCGGGAGTTCAGGAGTTCAGGGGGTCGGAGAGTTCGGGAGTTTGAGAGTTCGGGAGGTCAGGAGTTCGGGAGTTCGGGAGTTCGAGAGTTCGGGAGTTCGGGAGTTCAGGAGTTCAGTGAGTTGGAGAGTTTGGGAGTTCAGGTGTTCGGGAGTTCGGGACTTCAGGAGTTCGGGAGTTCGAGTGTTCGAGAGTTCGCAATTCGGGAGGATGGCTGTTCGGGAGGTCGGGAGTTCAGGAGATCAGGAGTTCGGGAGGTCGGGAGCTCAGGAGTTTGGGAGTTTGAGAGTTCGGAAGTTCAGGAGTTCAGGAGTTCAGGAGGTCAGGAGTTCAGGAGATCAGGAGTTCAGGAGTTCGTGAGTTCAGGAGTTGGAGAGATCGGGAGTTCAGGAGGTCGGGAGTTCAGGAGTTCAGGGGATCAGAGAGTTCTGGAGTTCGAGAGTTCGGGAGTTCTGGATTTCGGGAGTTCGAGAGTTCGGGAGTTCGGGAGTTCAGGAGTTCAGGGGGTCGGAGAGTTCGGGAGTTCGAGAGTTCGGGAGGTAAGGAGTTCGGGAGTTCGGGAGTTCGAGATTTCGGGAGTTCGGGAGTTCAGGCGTTCAGTGGGTTGGAGAGTTCGGGAGTTCAGGTGTTCGGGAGTTCGGGAGTTCAGGATTTCGGGAGTTCGGGAGTTCGAGAGTTCGAGAGTTCGGAAGTTGAGGAGTTCGGAGTTTGGGAGTTCGGGAGTTCAGGAGTTCGGGAGTTCAGGAGTTCATGGGGTTGGAGAGTTCGGGAGTTCAGGTGTTCGGGAGTTCAGGAGTTCGGGAGTTCGGGAGTTCGAGAGTTCCAGAGTTCGGGAGTTCGGGAGATCGGTTGTTTGGGAGGTCGGGAGTTTTGGAGGTCAGGAGTTCGGGAGTTCAGGACTTCAGGAGTTTGTGAGTTCTGGAGTTGGAAGGTTTGGGAGTTCGAGAGCTCGGGAGTTCAGGAAGTCAGGAGTTCGGGAGTTCAGGAGTTCAGGGGGTCGGAGAATTCGGGAGTTCAGGAGTTCGGGAGTTCAGGAGTTCAGGAGTTCGGGAGTTCGGGAGTTCAGGTGTTCGGGAGTCCGGGAGTTCAGGAGTTCGGGAGTTCGGGAGTTCGAGCGTTCGAGAGGTCGGGAATTCGGGAGGTCGGCAGTTCGGGAGTTCGGGAGTTCAGGAGTTCAGGGGGTCGGAGAGTCCGGGAGTTCGAGAGTTCGGGAGGTCAGGAGTTCAGGAGATTGGGAGTTCCGGAGTTCGAGAGTTCGGGAGTTCAGGAGGTCGGGAGTTCAGGAGTTCAGGGGGTCGGAGAGTTCGGGAGTTTGAGAGTTCGGGAGGTCAGGAGTTCGGGAGCTCGGGAGTTCGAGAGTTCGGGAGTTCGGGAGTTCAGGAGTTCAGTGAGTTGGAGAGTTTGGGAGTTCAGGTGTTCGGGAGTTCGGGACTTCAGGAGTTCGGGAGTTCGAGTGTTCGAGAGTTCGCAATTCGGGAGGATGGCTGTTCGGGAGGTCGGGAGTTCAGGAGATCAGGAGTTCGGGAGGTCGGGAGCTCAGGAGTTTGGGAGTTTGAGAGTTCGGAAGTTCGGGAGTTCAGGAGTTCAGGAGGTCAGGAGTTCGGGAGATCAGGAGTTCAGGAGTTCGTGAGTTCAGGAGTTGGAGAGATCGGGAGTTCAGGAGGTCAGGAGTTCAGGAGTTAAGGGGGTCGGAGAGTTCTGGAGTTCGAGAGTTCGGGAGTTCTGGATTTCGGGAGTTCGAGAGTTCGGGAGTTTGGGAGTTCAGGAGTTCAGGGGGTCGGAGAGTTCGGGAGTTCGAGAGTTCGGGAGGTAAGGAGTTCGGGAGTTCGGGAGTTCGAGATTTCGGGAGTTCGGGAGTTCATGCGTTCAGTGGGTTGGAGAGTTCGAGAGTTCAGGTGTTCGGGAGTTCGGGAGTTCAGGATTTCGGGAGTTCGGGAGTTCGAGAGTTCGAGAGTTCGGAAGTTGAGGAGTTCGGAGTTCGGGAGTTCGGGAGTTCAGGAGTTCGGGAGTTCAGGAGTTCATGGGGTTGGAGAGTTCGGGAGTTCAGGTGTTCGGGAGTTCAGGAGTTCGGGAGTTCGGGAGTTCGAGAGTTCCAGAGTTCGGGAGTTCGGGAGATCGGTTGTTTGGGAGGTCGGGAGTTCAGGAGGTCAGGAGTTCGGGAGTTCAGGACTTCAGGAGTTTGTGAGTTCTGGAGTTGGAAGGTTTGGGAGTTCGAGAGCTCGGGAGTTCAGGAAGTCAGGAGTTCGGGAGTTCAGGAGTTCAGGGGTCGGAGAATTCGGGAGTTCAGGAGTTCGGGAGTTCGGGAGTTCAGGAGTTCGGGAGTTCGGGAGTTCGGGAGTCCGGGAGTCCAGGAGTTCGGGAGTTCGGGAGTTCGAGAGTTTGAGAGGTCGGGAATTCGGGAGGTCGGCAGTTCGGGAATTCGGGAGTTCAGGAGTTCAGGGGGTCGGAGAGTTCGGGAGTTCGAGAGTTCGGGAGGTCAGGAGATCAGGAGATTGGGAGTTCCGGAGTTCGAGAGTTCGGGAGTTCAGGAGGTCGGGAGTTCAGGAGTTCAGGGGGTCGGAGAGTTCGGGAGTTTGAGAGTTCGGGAGGTCAGGAGTTCGGGAGTTCGGGAGTTCAGGAGTTCAGTGAGTTGGAGAGTTTGGGAGTTCAGGTGTTCGGGAGTTCGGGACTTCAGGAGTTCGGAAGTTCGAGTGTTCGAGAGTTCGCAATTCGGGAGGATGGCTGTTCGGGAGGTCGGGAGTTCAGGAGATCAGGAGTTCAGGAGGTCGGGAGCTCAGGAGTTTGGGAGTTTGAGAGTTCGGAAGTTCGGGAGTTCAGGAGTTCAGGAGGTCAGGAGTTCGGGAGATCAGGAGTTCAGGAGTTCGTGAGTTCAGGAGTTGGAGAGATCGGGAGTTCAGGAGGTCGGGAGTTCAGGAGTTCAGGGGGTCGGAGAGTTCTGGAGTTCGAGAGTTCGGGAGTTCTGGATTTCGGGAGTTCGAGAGTTCGGGAGTTCGGGAGTTCTGGAGTTCAGGAGTTCAGGGGGTCGGAGAGTTCGGGAGTTCGAGAGTTCGGGAGGTAAGGAGTTCGAGAGTTCGGGAGTTCGAGATTTCGGGAGTTCGGGAGTTCAGCCGTTCACTGGGTTGGAGAGTTCGGGAGTTCAGGTGTTCGGGAGTTCGGGAGTTCAGGATTTCGGGAGTTCGGGAGTTCGAGAGTTCGAGAGTTCGGAAGTTGAGGAGTTCGGAGTTCGGGAGTTCGGGAGTTCAGGAGTTCGGGAGTTCAGGAGTTCATGGGGTTGGAGAGTTCGGGAGTTCAGGTGTTCGGGAGTTCAGGAGTTCGGGAGTTCGGGAGTTCGAGAGTTCCAGAGTTCGGGAGTTCGGGAGATCGGTTGTTTGGGAGGTCGGGAGTTCAGGAGGTCAGGAGTTCGGGAGTTCAGGACTTCAGGAGTTTGTGAGTTCTGGAGTTGGAAGGTTTGGGAGTTCGAGAGCTCGGGAGTTCAGGAAGTCAGGAGTTCGGGAGTTCAGGAGTTCAGGGGGTCGGAGAATTCGGGAGTTCAGGAGTTCGGGAGTTCGGGAGTTCAGGAGTTCGGGAGTTCGGGAGTTCAGGTGTTCGGGAGTCCGGGAGTTCAGGAGTTCGGGAGTTCGGGAGTTCGTGCGTTCGAGAGGTCGGGAATTCGGGAGGTCGGCAGTTCGGGAGTTCGGGAGTTCAGGATTTCAGGGGGTCGGAGAGTTCGGGAGTTCGAGAGTTCGGGAGGTCAGGAGTTCAGGAGATTGGGAGTTCCGGAGTTCGAGAGTTCGGGAGTTCAGGAGGTCGGGAGTTCAGGAGTTCAGGGGGTCGGAGAGTTCGGGAGTTTGAGAGTTCGGGAGGTCAGGAGTTCGGGAGTTCGGGAGTTCGAGAGTTCGGGAGTTCGGGAGTTCAGGAGTTCAGTGAGTTGGAGAGTTTGGGAGTTCAGGTGTTCGGGAGTTCGGGACTTCAGGAGTTCGGGAGTTCGAGTGTTCGAGAGTTCGCAATTCGGGAGGATGGCTGTTCGGGAGGTCGGGAGTTCAGGAGATCAGGAGTTCGGGAGGTCGGGAGTTCGGGAGTTCAGGAGTTCAGGGGGTCGGAGAGTTCGGGAGTTCGAGAGTTCGGGAGGTAAGGAGTTCGGGAGTTCGAGATTTCGGGAGTTCGGGAGTTCAGGCGTTCAGTGGGTTGGAGAGTTCGGGAGTTCAGGTGTTCGGGAGTTCGGGAGTTCAGGATTTCGGGAGTTCGGGAGTTCGAGAGTTCGAGAGTTCGGAAGTTGAGGAGTTCGGAGTTCAGGAGTTCGGGAGTTCAGGAGTTCATGGGGTTGGAGAGTTCGGGAGTTCAGGTGTTCGGGAGTTCAGGAGTTCGGGAGTTCGGGAGTTCGAGAGTTCCAGAGTTCGGGAGTTCGGGAGATCGGTTGTTTGGGAGGTCGGGAGTTTTGGAGGTCAGGAGTTCGGGAGTTCAGGACTTCAGGAGTTTGTGAGTTCTGGAGTTGGAAGGTTTGGGAGTTCGAGAGCTCGGGAGTTCAGGAAGTCAGGAGTTCGGGAGTTCAGGAGTTCAGGGGGTCGGAGAATTCGGGAGTTCAGGAGTTCGGGAGTTCAGGAGTTCAGGAGTTCGGGAGTTCGGGAGTTCAGGTGTTCGGGAGTCCGGGAGTTCAGGAGTTCGGGAGTTCGGGAGTACGAGCGTTCGAGAGGTCGGGAATTCGGGAGGTCGGCAGTTCGGGAGTTCGGGAGTTCAGGAGTTCAGGGGGTCGGAGAGTCCGGGAGTTCGAGAGTTCGGGAGGTCAGGAGTTCAGGAGATTGGGAGTTCCGGAGTTCGAGAGTTCGGGAGTTCAGGAGGTCGGGAGTTCAGGAGTTCAGGGGGTCGGAGAGTTCGGGAGTTTGAGAGTTCGGGAGGTCAGGAGTTCGGGAGCTCGGGAGTTCGAGAGTTCGGGAGTTCGGGAGTTCAGGAGTTCAGTGAGTTGGAGAGTTTGGGAGTTCAGGTGTTCGGGAGTTCGGGACTTCAGGAGTTCGGGAGTTCGAGTGTTCGAGAGTTCGCAATTCGGGAGGATGGCTGTTCGGGAGGTCGGGAGTTCAGGAGATCAGGAGTTCGGGAGGTCGGGAGCTCAGGAGTTTGGGAGTTTGAGAGTTCGGAAGTTCGGGAGTTCAGGAGTTCAGGAGGTCAGGAGTTCGGGAGATCAGGAGTTCAGGAGTTCGTGAGTTCAGGAGTTGGAGAGATCGGGAGTTCAGGAGGTCGGGAGTTCAGGAGTTCAGGGGGTCGGAGAGTTCTGGAGTTCGAGAGTTCGGGAGTTCTGGATTTCGGGAGTTCGAGAGTTCGGGAGTTCGGGAGTTCGGGAGTTCAGGGGGTCGGATAGTTCGGGAGTTCGAGAGTTCGGGAGGTAAGGAGTTCGGGAGTTCGGGAGTTCGAGATTTCGGGAGTTCGGGAGTTCAGGCGTTCAGTGGGTTGGAGAGTTCGGGAGTTCAGGTGTTCGGGAGTTCGGGAGTTCAGGATTTCGGGAGTTCTGGAGTTCGAGAGTTCGAGAGTTCGGAAGTTGAGGAGTTCGGAGTTCTGGAGTTCGGGAGTTCAGGAGTTCGGGAGTTCAGGAGTTCATGGGGTTGGAGAGTTCGGGAGTTCAGGTGTTCGGGAGTTCAGGAGTTCTGGAGTTCTGGATTTCGGGAGTTCGAGAGATCGGGAGTTCGGGAGTTCAGGAGTTCAGGGGGTCGGAGAGTTCGGGAGTTCGAGAGTTCGGGAGGTAAGGAGTTCGGGTGTTCGGGAGTTCGAGATTTCGGGAGTTCGGGAGTTCAGGCGTTCAGTGGGTTGGAGAGTTCGGGAGTTCAGGTGTTCGGGAGTTCGGGAGTTCAGGATTTCGGGAGTTCGGGATTTCGAGAGTTCGAGAGTTCGGAAGTTGAGGAGTTCGGAGTTCGGGAGTTCGGGAGTTCAGGAGTTCGGGAGTTCATGGGGTTGGAGAGTTCGGGAGTTCAGGTGTTCGGGAGTTCAGGAGTTGGAGAGATCGGGAGTTCAGGAGGTCGGGAGTTCAGGAGTTCAGGGGGTCGGAGAATTCTGGAGTTCGAGAGTTCGGAAGTTGAGGAGTTCGGAGTTCGGGAGTTCGGGAGTTCAGGAGTTCGGGAGTTCAGGAGTTCATGGGGTTGGAGAGTTTAGGAGTTCAGGTGTTCGGGAGTTCAGGAGTTCGGGAGTTCTGGATTTCGGGAGTTCGAGAGTTCGGGAGTTCGGGAGTTCGGGAGTTCAGGAGTTCAGGGGGTCGGAGAGTTCGGGAGTTCGAGAGTTCGGGAGGTAAGGAGTTCGGGAATTCGGGAGTTCGAGATTTCGGGAGTTCGGGAGTTCAGACGTTCAGTGGGTTGGAGAGTTCGGGAGTTCAGGTGTTCGGGAGTTCGGGAGTTCAGGATTTCGGGTGTTCGAGAGTTCGAGAGTTCGGAAGTTGAGGAGTTCGGAGTTCGGGAGTTCGGGAGTTCAGGAGTTCGGGAGTTCAGGAGTTCATGGGGTTGGAGAGTTCGGGAGTTCAGGTGTTCGGGAGTTCAGGAGTTCGGGAGTTCGGGCGTTCGGGAGTTCGAGAGTTCCAGAGTTCGGGAGTTCGGGAGATCGGTTGTTTGGGAGGTCGGGAGTTCAGGAGGTCAGGAGTTCGGGAGTTCAGGACTTCAGGAGTTTGTGAGTTCTGGAGTTGGAAGGTTTGGGAGTTCGAGAGCTCGGGAGTTCAGGAAGTCAGGAGTTCGGGAGTTCAGGAGTTCAGGGGGTCGGAGAATTCGGGAGTTCAGGAGTTCGGGAGTTCGGGAGTTCAGGAGTTCGGGAGTTCGGGAGTTTAGGTGTTCGGGAGTTCGGGAGTTCGGGAGTTCGGAAGTTCGAGAGGTCGGGAATTTGGGAGGTCGGCAGTTCGGGAGTTCGGGAGTTCAGGAGTTCAGGGGGTCGGAGAGTTCGTGAGTTCGAGAGTTTGGGAGGTCAGGAGTTCAGGAGATTGGGAGTTCCGGAGTTCGAGAGTTCGGGAGTTCAGGAGGTCGGGAGTTCAGGAGTTCAGGGGATCGGAGAGTTCGGGAGTTTGAGAGTTCGGGAGGTCAGGAGTTCGGGAGTTCGGGAGTTCGAGAGTTCGGGAGTTCATGAGTTCAGGAGTTCAGTGAGTTGGAGAGTTCGGGAGTTCAGGTGTTCGGGAGTTCGGGACTTCAGGAGTTCGGGAGTTCGGGAGTTCGAGTGTTCGAGAGTTCGCAATTCGGGAGGACGGCTGTTCGGGAGGTCAGGAGTTCAGGAGATCAGGAGTTCGGGAGTTCGGGAGATCATGAGTTCAGGAGTTCGTGAGTTCTGGAGTTGGAGGGTTTGGGAGTTCGAGAGGTCGGGAGTTCAGGAAGTCAGGAGTTCGGGAGTTCAGGAGTTCAGCGGGTCGGATAATTCGGGAGTTCACGAATTCGGGAGTTCGGGAGGTCGGTACTTCAGGAGTTCAGGGTGTCAGAGAGTTCTGGAGTTCTGGAGTTCGAGAGTTCGGGAGTTCTGGAGTTCGGGAGTTCAGGAGTTCAGGGGGTCGGAGAGTTCGGGAGTTCGAGGGTTCGGGAGGTCATGTGTTCGGGAGATTGGGAGTTCAGGAGTTCGAGAGTTCGGGAGTTCAGGAGGTCGGGAGTTCAGGAGTTCAGGGGGTCGGATAGTTCGGGAGTTCGACAGTTCCGGAGGTCAGGAGTTCAGGAGATTGGGAGTTCAGGAGTTGGAGAGATCGGGAGTTCAGGAGGTCGGGAGTTCAGGAGTTCAGGGGGTCGGAGAGTTCTGGAGTTCGAGAGTTCGGGAGTTCTGGATTTCGGGAGTTCGAGAGTTCGGGAGTTTGGGAGTTCAGGAGTTCAGGGGGTCGGAGAGTTCGGGAGTTCGAGAGTTCGGGAGGTAAGGAGTTCGGGAGTTCGGGAGTTCGAGATTTCGGGAGTTCGGGAGTTCATGCGTTCAGTGGGTTGGAGAGTTCGAGAGTTCAGGTGTTCGGGAGTTCGGGAGTTCAGGATTTCGGGAGTTCGGGAGTTCGAGAGTTCGAGAGTTCGGAAGTTGAGGAGTTCGGAGTTCGGGAGTTCGGGAGTTCAGGAGTTCGGGAGTTCAGGAGTTCATGGGGTTGGAGAGTTCGGGAGTTCAGGTGTTCGGGAGTTCAGGAGTTCGGGAGTTCGGGAGTTCGAGAGTTCCAGAGTTCGGGAGTTCGGGAGATCGGTTGTTTGGGAGGTCGGGAGTTCAGGAGGTCAGGAGTTCGGGAGTTCAGGACTTCAGGAGTTTGTGAGTTCTGGAGTTGGAAGGTTTGGGAGTTCGAGAGCTCGGGAGTTCAGGAAGTCAGGAGTTCGGGAGTTCAGGAGTTCAGGGGTCGGAGAATTCGGGAGTTCAGGAGTTCGGGAGTTCGGGAGTTCAGGAGTTCGGGAGTTCGGGAGTTCGGGAGTCCGGGAGTCCAGGAGTTCGGGAGTTCGGGAGTTCGAGAGTTTGAGAGGTCGGGAATTCGGGAGGTCGGCAGTTCGGGAATTCGGGAGTTCAGGAGTTCAGGGGGTCGGAGAGTTCGGGAGTTCGAGAGTTCGGGAGGTCAGGAGATCAGGAGATTGGGAGTTCCGGAGTTCGAGAGTTCGGGAGTTCAGGAGGTCGGGAGTTCAGGAGTTCAGGGGGTCGGAGAGTTCGGGAGTTTGAGAGTTCGGGAGGTCAGGAGTTCGGGAGTTCGGGAGTTCAGGAGTTCAGTGAGTTGGAGAGTTTGGGAGTTCAGGTGTTCGGGAGTTCGGGACTTCAGGAGTTCGGAAGTTCGAGTGTTCGAGAGTTCGCAATTCGGGAGGATGGCTGTTCGGGAGGTCGGGAGTTCAGGAGATCAGGAGTTCAGGAGGTCGGGAGCTCAGGAGTTTGGGAGTTTGAGAGTTCGGAAGTTCGGGAGTTCAGGAGTTCAGGAGGTCAGGAGTTCGGGAGATCAGGAGTTCAGGAGTTCGTGAGTTCAGGAGTTGGAGAGATCGGGAGTTCAGGAGGTCGGGAGTTCAGGAGTTCAGGGGGTCGGAGAGTTCTGGAGTTCGAGAGTTCGGGAGTTCTGGATTTCGGGAGTTCGAGAGTTCGGGAGTTCGGGAGTTCTGGAGTTCAGGAGTTCAGGGGGTCGGAGAGTTCGGGAGTTCGAGAGTTCGGGAGGTA
Organism: Pristiophorus japonicus; assembly: GCF_044704955.1. Lineage (NCBI taxonomy): Eukaryota > Metazoa > Chordata > Chondrichthyes > Pristiophoridae > Pristiophorus > Pristiophorus japonicus. The sequence continues at coordinate 159,085,224 of NC_091984.1, forward strand.
AGGAGTTCGAGAGTTCGGGAGTTCGAGATTTCGGGAGTTCGGGAGTTCAGCCGTTCACTGGGTTGGAGAGTTCGGGAGTTCAGGTGTTCGGGAGTTCGGGAGTTCAGGATTTCGGGAGTTCGGGAGTTCGAGAGTTCGAGAGTTCGGAAGTTGAGGAGTTCGGAGTTCGGGAGTTCGGGAGTTCAGGAGTTCGGGAGTTCAGGAGTTCATGGGGTTGGAGAGTTCGGGAGTTCAGGTGTTCGGGAGTTCAGGAGTTCGGGAGTTCGGGAGTTCGAGAGTTCCAGAGTTCGGGAGTTCGGGAGATCGGTTGTTTGGGAGGTCGGGAGTTCAGGAGGTCAGGAGTTCGGGAGTTCAGGACTTCAGGAGTTTGTGAGTTCTGGAGTTGGAAGGTTTGGGAGTTCGAGAGCTCGGGAGTTCAGGAAGTCAGGAGTTCGGGAGTTCAGGAGTTCAGGGGGTCGGAGAATTCGGGAGTTCAGGAGTTCGGGAGTTCGGGAGTTCAGGAGTTCGGGAGTTCGGGAGTTCAGGTGTTCGGGAGTCCGGGAGTTCAGGAGTTCGGGAGTTCGGGAGTTCGTGCGTTCGAGAGGTCGGGAATTCGGGAGGTCGGCAGTTCGGGAGTTCGGGAGTTCAGGATTTCAGGGGGTCGGAGAGTTCGGGAGTTCGAGAGTTCGGGAGGTCAGGAGTTCAGGAGATTGGGAGTTCCGGAGTTCGAGAGTTCGGGAGTTCAGGAGGTCGGGAGTTCAGGAGTTCAGGGGGTCGGAGAGTTCGGGAGTTTGAGAGTTCGGGAGGTCAGGAGTTCGGGAGTTCGGGAGTTCGAGAGTTCGGGAGTTCGGGAGTTCAGGAGTTCAGTGAGTTGGAGAGTTTGGGAGTTCAGGTGTTCGGGAGTTCGGGACTTCAGGAGTTCGGGAGTTCGAGTGTTCGAGAGTTCGCAATTCGGGAGGATGGCTGTTCGGGAGGTCGGGAGTTCAGGAGATCAGGAGTTCGGGAGGTCGGGAGTTCGGGAGTTCAGGAGTTCAGGGGGTCGGAGAGTTCGGGAGTTCGAGAGTTCGGGAGGTAAGGAGTTCGGGAGTTCGAGATTTCGGGAGTTCGGGAGTTCAGGCGTTCAGTGGGTTGGAGAGTTCGGGAGTTCAGGTGTTCGGGAGTTCGGGAGTTCAGGATTTCGGGAGTTCGGGAGTTCGAGAGTTCGAGAGTTCGGAAGTTGAGGAGTTCGGAGTTCAGGAGTTCGGGAGTTCAGGAGTTCATGGGGTTGGAGAGTTCGGGAGTTCAGGTGTTCGGGAGTTCAGGAGTTCGGGAGTTCGGGAGTTCGAGAGTTCCAGAGTTCGGGAGTTCGGGAGATCGGTTGTTTGGGAGGTCGGGAGTTTTGGAGGTCAGGAGTTCGGGAGTTCAGGACTTCAGGAGTTTGTGAGTTCTGGAGTTGGAAGGTTTGGGAGTTCGAGAGCTCGGGAGTTCAGGAAGTCAGGAGTTCGGGAGTTCAGGAGTTCAGGGGGTCGGAGAATTCGGGAGTTCAGGAGTTCGGGAGTTCAGGAGTTCAGGAGTTCGGGAGTTCGGGAGTTCAGGTGTTCGGGAGTCCGGGAGTTCAGGAGTTCGGGAGTTCGGGAGTTCGAGCGTTCGAGAGGTCGGGAATTCGGGAGGTCGGCAGTTCGGGAGTTCGGGAGTTCAGGAGTTCAGGGGGTCGGAGAGTCCGGGAGTTCGAGAGTTCGGGAGGTCAGGAGTTCAGGAGATTGGGAGTTCCGGAGTTCGAGAGTTCGGGAGTTCAGGAGGTCGGGAGTTCAGGAGTTCAGGGGGTCGGAGAGTTCGGGAGTTTGAGAGTTCGGGAGGTCAGGAGTTCGGGAGCTCGGGAGTTCGAGAGTTCGGGAGTTCGGGAGTTCAGGAGTTCAGTGAGTTGGAGAGTTTGGGAGTTCAGGTGTTCGGGAGTTCGGGACTTCAGGAGTTCGGGAGTTCGAGTGTTCGAGAGTTCGCAATTCGGGAGGATGGCTGTTCGGGAGGTCGGGAGTTCAGGAGATCAGGAGTTCGGGAGGTCGGGAGCTCAGGAGTTTGGGAGTTTGAGAGTTCGGAAGTTCGGGAGTTCAGGAGTTCAGGAGGTCAGGAGTTCGGGAGATCAGGAGTTCAGGAGTTCGTGAGTTCAGGAGTTGGAGAGATCGGGAGTTCAGGAGGTCGGGAGTTCAGGAGTTCAGGGGGTCGGAGAGTTCTGGAGTTCGAGAGTTCGGGAGTTCTGGATTTCGGGAGTTCGAGAGTTCGGGAGTTCGGGAGTTCGGGAGTTCAGGGGGTCGGATAGTTCGGGAGTTCGAGAGTTCGGGAGGTAAGGAGTTCGGGAGTTCGGGAGTTCGAGATTTCGGGAGTTCGGGAGTTCAGGCGTTCAGTGGGTTGGAGAGTTCGGGAGTTCAGGTGTTCGGGAGTTCGGGAGTTCAGGATTTCGGGAGTTCTGGAGTTCGAGAGTTCGAGAGTTCGGAAGTTGAGGAGTTCGGAGTTCTGGAGTTCGGGAGTTCAGGAGTTCGGGAGTTCAGGAGTTCATGGGGTTGGAGAGTTCGGGAGTTCAGGTGTTCGGGAGTTCAGGAGTTCTGGAGTTCTGGATTTCGGGAGTTCGAGAGATCGGGAGTTCGGGAGTTCAGGAGTTCAGGGGGTCGGAGAGTTCGGGAGTTCGAGAGTTCGGGAGGTAAGGAGTTCGGGTGTTCGGGAGTTCGAGATTTCGGGAGTTCGGGAGTTCAGGCGTTCAGTGGGTTGGAGAGTTCGGGAGTTCAGGTGTTCGGGAGTTCGGGAGTTCAGGATTTCGGGAGTTCGGGATTTCGAGAGTTCGAGAGTTCGGAAGTTGAGGAGTTCGGAGTTCGGGAGTTCGGGAGTTCAGGAGTTCGGGAGTTCATGGGGTTGGAGAGTTCGGGAGTTCAGGTGTTCGGGAGTTCAGGAGTTGGAGAGATCGGGAGTTCAGGAGGTCGGGAGTTCAGGAGTTCAGGGGGTCGGAGAATTCTGGAGTTCGAGAGTTCGGAAGTTGAGGAGTTCGGAGTTCGGGAGTTCGGGAGTTCAGGAGTTCGGGAGTTCAGGAGTTCATGGGGTTGGAGAGTTTAGGAGTTCAGGTGTTCGGGAGTTCAGGAGTTCGGGAGTTCTGGATTTCGGGAGTTCGAGAGTTCGGGAGTTCGGGAGTTCGGGAGTTCAGGAGTTCAGGGGGTCGGAGAGTTCGGGAGTTCGAGAGTTCGGGAGGTAAGGAGTTCGGGAATTCGGGAGTTCGAGATTTCGGGAGTTCGGGAGTTCAGACGTTCAGTGGGTTGGAGAGTTCGGGAGTTCAGGTGTTCGGGAGTTCGGGAGTTCAGGATTTCGGGTGTTCGAGAGTTCGAGAGTTCGGAAGTTGAGGAGTTCGGAGTTCGGGAGTTCGGGAGTTCAGGAGTTCGGGAGTTCAGGAGTTCATGGGGTTGGAGAGTTCGGGAGTTCAGGTGTTCGGGAGTTCAGGAGTTCGGGAGTTCGGGCGTTCGGGAGTTCGAGAGTTCCAGAGTTCGGGAGTTCGGGAGATCGGTTGTTTGGGAGGTCGGGAGTTCAGGAGGTCAGGAGTTCGGGAGTTCAGGACTTCAGGAGTTTGTGAGTTCTGGAGTTGGAAGGTTTGGGAGTTCGAGAGCTCGGGAGTTCAGGAAGTCAGGAGTTCGGGAGTTCAGGAGTTCAGGGGGTCGGAGAATTCGGGAGTTCAGGAGTTCGGGAGTTCGGGAGTTCAGGAGTTCGGGAGTTCGGGAGTTTAGGTGTTCGGGAGTTCGGGAGTTCGGGAGTTCGGAAGTTCGAGAGGTCGGGAATTTGGGAGGTCGGCAGTTCGGGAGTTCGGGAGTTCAGGAGTTCAGGGGGTCGGAGAGTTCGTGAGTTCGAGAGTTTGGAGGTCAGGAGTTCAGGAGATTGGGAGTTCCGGAGTTCGAGAGTTCGGGAGTTCAGGAGGTCGGGAGTTCAGGAGTTCAGGGGATCGGAGAGTTCGGGAGTTTGAGAGTTCGGGAGGTCAGGAGTTCGGGAGTTCGGGAGTTCGAGAGTTCGGGAGTTCATGAGTTCAGGAGTTCAGTGAGTTGGAGAGTTCGGGAGTTCAGGTGTTCGGGAGTTCGGGACTTCAGGAGTTCGGGAGTTCGGGAGTTCGAGTGTTCGAGAGTTCGCAATTCGGGAGGACGGCTGTTCGGGAGGTCAGGAGTTCAGGAGATCAGGAGTTCGGGAGTTCGGGAGATCATGAGTTCAGGAGTTCGTGAGTTCTGGAGTTGGAGGGTTTGGGAGTTCGAGAGGTCGGGAGTTCAGGAAGTCAGGAGTTCGGGAGTTCAGGAGTTCAGCGGGTCGGATAATTCGGGAGTTCACGAATTCGGGAGTTCGGGAGGTCGGTACTTCAGGAGTTCAGGGTGTCAGAGAGTTCTGGAGTTCTGGAGTTCGAGAGTTCGGGAGTTCTGGAGGTTCGGGAGTTCAGGAGTTCAGGGGGTCGGAGTTCGGGAGTTCGAGGGTTCGGGAGGTCATGTGTTCGGGAGATTGGGAGTTCAGGAGTTCGAGAGTTCGGGAGTTCAGGAGGTCGGGAGTTCAGGAGTTCAGGGGGTCGGATAGTTCGGGAGTTCGACAGTTCCGGAGGTCAGGAGTTCAGGAGATTGGGAGTTCAGGAGTTGGAGAGATCGGGAGTTCAGGAGGTCGGGAGTTCAGGAGTTCAGGGGGTCGGAGAGTTCTGGAGTTCGAGAGTTCGGGAGTTCTGGATTTCGGGAGTTCGAGAGTTCGGGAGTTCGGGAGTTCAGGAGTTCAGGGGGTCGGAGAGTTCGGGAGTTCGAGAGTTCGGGAGGTAAGGAGTTCGGGAGTTCGGGAGTTCGAGATTTCGGGAGTTCGGGAGTTCAGGAGTTCAGTGTGTTGGAGAGTTCGGGAGTTCAGGTGTTCGGGAGTTCGGGAGTTCAGGATTTCGGGAGTTCGGGAGTTCGAGAGTTCGAGAGTTCGGAAGTTGAGGAGTTCGGAGTTCGGGAGTTCGGGAGTTCAGGAGTTCGGGAGTTCAGGAGTTCGGGAGTTCGAGAGTTCGGGAGTTCGAGAGTTCCAGAGTTCGGGAGTTCGGGAGATCGGTTGTTTGGGAGGTCGGGAGTTCAGGAGGTCAGGAGTTCGGGAGTTCAGGACTTCAGGAGTTTGTGAGTTCTGGAGTTGGAAGGTTTGGGAGTTCGAGAGCTTGGGAGTTCAGGAAGTCAGGAGTTCGGGAGTTCAGGAGTTCAGGGGGTCGGAGAATTCGGGAGTTCGAGAGTTCGGGGGTTCGGGAGTTCAGGAGTTCAGGGGGTCGGAGAGTTCGGGAGTTCGAGAGTTCAGGAGGTAAGGAGTTCGGGAGTTCGGCAGTTCGACAGTTCGAGAGTTCGTGAGTTCAGGAGTTCAGTGGGTTGGAGAGTTCGCGAGTTCATGTGTTCGGGAGTTCGGTAGTTCAGGAGATCGGGAGTTCGGGAGTTCGAAAGTTTGAGAGTTCGGAAGTTCAGGAGTTCGGAGTTCGGGAGTTCGAGAGATCGGGAGTTCAGGAGGTCGGGAGTTCAGGAGTTCAGGGGGTCGGAGAGTTCGGGAGTTCAAGAGTTCGGGAGTTCTGGATTTCGGGAGTTCGAGAGTTCGGGAGTTCGGGAGTTCAGGAGTTCAGGGGGTCGGAGAGTTCGGGAGTTCGAGAGTTCAGGAGGTCAGGAGTTCGGGAGTTCGGGAGTTCGAGAGTTCGAGAGTTCATGAGTTCAGGAGTTCAGTGGGTTGGAGAGTTCAGGAGTTCAGGTGTTCGGGAGTTCGGTAGTTCAGGAGTTCGGGAGTTCGGGAGTTCGAGAGTTCGAGAGTTCGGAAGTTCAGGAGTTCGGAGTTCGGGAGTTCAGGGGTTCGGGAGGTCGGGAGTTCGGCAGTTCGGGAGTTCGGGAGGTCGGGAGTTCGGGAGTTCGGCAGTTCGGGAGTCCGAGAGTTTGGGAGTTCGGGAGTTCGGGAGTTCAGGTGTTCGGGAGTTCGGGAGTTCAGGAGTTCGGGAGTTCGGGAGTTCGAGAGTTCGAGAGTTCGTGAGTTCGGGAGGTCGGTTGTTTGGGAGGTCGGGAGTTTGAGAGTTCGGGAGGTCAGGAGTTCAGGAGGTCAGGAGTTCGGGAGTTCAGGAGTTCAGGAGTTTGTGAGTTCTGGAGTTGGAAGGTTTGGGAGTTCGAGAGGTCGGGAGTTCAGGAAGTCAGGAGTTCGGGATTTCAGGAGTTCAGGGGGTCAGAGCATTCGGGAGTTCAGGAGTTCGGGAGTTCTGGAGTTCAGGAGTTCCGGAGTTCGGGAGTTCAGGTGTTCGGGAGTTCGGGAATTCAGAAGTTCGGGAGTTCGGGAGTTCGAGAGTTCGAGAGTTCGGAAATTCGGGAGGTCGGCAGTTCGGGAGTTCGGGAGTTCTGGAGATTGGGAGTTCAGGAGTTCGAGAGATCGGGAGTTCAGGAGGTCGGGAGTTCAGGAGTTCAGGGGGTCGGAGAGTGCGGGAGTTCGAGAGTTTGGGAGTTCTGGATTTCGGGAGTTCGAGAGTTCGGGAGTTTGGGAGTTCAGGAGTTCAGGGGGTCGGAGAGTTCAGGAGTTCGAGAGTTCAGGAGGTCAGGAGTTCGGGAGTTCGGCAGTTCGAGAGTTCGAGAGTTCAGGAGTTCAGTGGGTTGGAGAGTTCGGGAGTTCATGTGTTCGGGAGTTCGGTAGTTCAGGAGATTGGGAGATCGGGAGTTCGATAGTTTGAGAGTTCGGAAGTTCAGGAGTTCGGAGTTCGGGAGTTCGGGAGTTCAGGAGTTCAGGGGGTTGGAAAGTTCTGGAGTTCAGGTGTTCGGGAGTTCGGGAGTTCAGGAGTTCGGGAGTTCAGGAGTTCGAGAGTTCGAGAGTTCGGGAGTTCAGGAGGTCGGTTGTTTGGGAGGTCGGGAGTTCGGGTTTTTGAGAGTTTGGAAGTTCGGGAGGTCAGGAGTTCAGGAGGTCAGGTGTTCGGGAGTTCAGGAGTTCAGGAGTTCGGCAGTTCGCGAGTTCGAGAGTCCGGGAGTCCAGGAGATCGGGAGGTCGGGAGTTCGGGAGTTCGGCAGTTCGGAGTCCGAGCGTTAGGGAGTTCGGGAGTTCGGGAGGTCAGGGGTTCGGGAGGTCGGGAGTTCGGCAGTTCGTGAGTTCGGTAGTTCGGAAGTTCAGGAGTTCGGAGTTCGGGAGTTCGGGAGTTCAGGAGTTCGGGAGTTCAGGAGTTCACAGGGTTGGAGAGTTCGGGAGTTCAGGTGTTCGGGAGTTCGGGAGTTCAGAAGTTCGAGAGTTCGGGAGTTCGAGAGTTCGAGAGTTCGGGAATTCGGGAGGTCGGTTGTTTGGGAGGTCGGGAGTTCGGAAGTTTGAGAGTTCGGAAGTTCGGGAGTTCAGGAGTTCAGGAGGTCAGGAGTTCGGGAGATCATGAGTTCAGGAGTTCGTGAGTTCTGGAGTTGGAGGGTTTGGGAGTTCGAGAGGTCGGGAGTTCAGGAAGTCAGGAGTTCGGGAGTTCAGGAGTTCAGCGGGTCGGATAATTCGGGAGTTCACGAATTCGGGAGTTCGGGAGGTCGGTACTTCAGGAGTTCAGGGTGTCAGAGAGTTCTGGAGTTCTGGAGTTCGAGAGTTCGGGAGTTCTGGAGTTCGGGAGTTCAGGAGTTCAGGGGGTCGGAGAGTTCGGGAGTTCGAGGGTTCGGGAGGTCATGTGTTCGGGAGATTGGGAGTTCAGGAGTTCGAGAGTTCGGGAGTTCAGGAGGTCGGGAGTTCAGGAGTTCAGGGGGTCGGATAGTTCGGGAGTTCGACAGTTCCGGAGGTCAGGAGTTCAGGAGATTGGGAGTTCAGGAGTTGGAGAGATCGGGAGTTCAGGAGGTCGGGAGTTCAGGAGTTCAGGGGGTCGGAGAGTTCTGGAGTTCGAGAGTTCGGGAGTTCTGGATTTCGGGAGTTCGAGAGTTCGGGAGTTCGGGAGTTCAGGAGTTCAGGGGGTCGGAGAGTTCGGGAGTTCGAGAGTTCGGGAGGTAAGGAGTTCGGGAGTTCGGGAGTTCGAGATTTCGGGAGTTCGGGAGTTCAGGAGTTCAGTGTGTTGGAGAGTTCGGGAGTTCAGGTGTTCGGGAGTTCGGGAGTTCAGGATTTCGGGAGTTCGGGAGTTCGAGAGTTCGAGAGTTCGGAAGTTGATGAGTTCGGAGTTCGGGAGTTCGGGAGTTCAGGAGTTCGGGAGTTCAGGAGTTCGGGAGTTCGAGAGTTCGGGAGTTCGAGAGTTCCAGAGTTCGGGAGTTCGGGAGATCGGTTGTTTGGGAGGTCGGGAGTTCAGGAGGTCAGGAGTTCGGGAGTTCAGGACTTCAGGAGTTTGTGAGTTCTGGAGTTGGAAGGTTTGGGAGTTCGAGAGCTTGGGAGTTCAGGAAGTCAGGAGTTCGGGAGTTCAGGAGTTCAGGGGGTCGGAGAATTCGGGAGTTCGAGAGTTCGGGGGTTCGGGAGTTCAGGAGTTCAGGGGGTCGGAGAGTTCGGGAGGTCAAGAGTTCAGGAGGTAAGGAGTTCGGGAGTTCGGCAGTTCGACAGTTCGAGAGTTCGTGAGTTCAGGAGTTCAGTGGGTTGGAGAGTTCGCGAGTTCATGTGTTCGGGAGTTCGGTAGTTCAGGAGATCGGGAGTTCGGGAGTTCGAAAGTTTGAGAGTTCGGAAGTTCAGGAGTTCGGAGTTCGGGAGTTCGGGAGTTCGGGAGTTCAGGAGTTCAGGGGGTTGGAAAGTTCTGGAGTTCAGGTGTTCGGGAGTTCGGGAGTTCAGGAGTTCGCGAGTTCGGGAGTTCGAGAGTTCGAGAGTTCGGGAGGTCGGTTGTTTGGGAGGTCGGGAGTTCGGGTTTTTGAGAGTTCGGAAGTTCGGGAGGTCAGGAGTTCAGGAGGTCAGGTGTTCGGGAGTTCAGGAGTTCAGGAGTTCGGCAGTTCGCGAGTTCGAGAGTCCGGGAGTCCAGGAGATCGGGAGGTCGGGAGTTCGGGAGTTCGGGAGTCCGAGCGTTAGGGAGTTCGGGAGTTCGGGAGTTCGGGAGGTCAGGGGTTCGGGAGGTCGGGAGTTCGGCAGTTCGTGAGTTCGGTAGTTCAGAAGTTCAGGAGTTCAGAGTTCGGGAGTTCGGGAGTTCAGGAGTTCGGGGGTTCAGAAGTTCGAGAGTTCGGGAGTTCGAGAGTTCGGGAGTTCGGGAGGTCGGTTGTTTGGGAGGTCGGGAGTTCGGGAGTTTGAGAGTTCGGAAGTTTGGGAGTTCAGGAGTTCAGGAGGTCAGGAGTTCGGGAGATCAGGAGTTCAGCAGTTCGTTATTTCTGGAGTTGGAGGGTTTGGGAGTTCGAGAGGTCGGGAGTTCAGGAGTTCAGCGGGTCGGAGAATTCGGGAGTTCACGGGTTCGGGAGTTCGGGAGGTCGGTACTTCAGGAGCTCAGGATGTCAGAGAGTTCTGGAGTTCTGGAGTTCTGGAGTTCGAGAGTTCGGGAGTTCTGGAGTTCGGGAGTTCAGGAGTTCAGGGGGTCGGTGAGTTCGGGAGTTCGAGGATTCGGGAGGTCAGGTGTTCGGGAGATTGGGAGTTCAGGAGTTCGAGAGTTCGGGAGTTCAGGAGTTCGGGAGTTCGAGAGTTCGGGAGTTCTGGATTTCGGGAGTTCGAGAGTTCGGGAGTTCGGGAGTTCGGGAGTTCAGGAGTTCAGGGGGTCGGAGAGTTCGGGAGTTCGAGAGTTCGGGAGGTAAGGAGTTCGGGAGTTCGGGAGTTCGAGATTTCGGGAGTTCGGGAGTTCAGGCGTTCAGTGGGTTGGAGAGTTCGGGAGTTCAGGTGTTCGGGAGTTCGGGAGTTCAGGATTTCGGGAGTTCGGGAGTTCGAGAGTTCGAGAGTTCGGAAGTTGAGGAGTTCGGAGTTCGGGAGTTCGGGAGTTCAGGAGTTCGGGAGTTCAGGAGTTCATGGGGTTGGAGAGTTCGGGAGTTCAGGTGTTGGGAGTTCAGGAGTTCGGGAGTTCGGGAGTTCGAGAGTTCCAGAGTTCGGGAGTTCGGGAGATCGGTTGTTTGGGAGGTCGGGAGTTCAGGAGGTCAGGAGTTCGGGAGTTCAGGACTTCAGGAGTTTGTGAGTTCTGGAGTTGGAAGGTTTGGGAGTTCGAGAGCTCGGGAGTTCAGGGAGTCAGGAGTTCGGGAGTTCAGGAGTTCAGGGGGTCGGAGAATTCGGGAGTTCAGGAGTTCGGGAGTTCGGGAGTTCAGGAGTTCGGGAGTTCGGGAGTTCAGGTGTTCGGGAGTTCAGGAGTTCGGGAGTTCGGGAGTTCGAGAGTTCGAGAGGTCGGGAATTCGGGAGGTCGGCAGTTCGGGAGTTCGGGAGTTCAGGAGTTCAGGGGGTCGGAGAGTTCGGGAGTTCGAGAGTTCGGGAGGTCAGGAGTTCAGGAGATTGGGAGTTCCGGAGTTCGAGAGTTCGGGAGTTCAGGAGGTCGGGAGTTCAGGAGTTCAGGGGGTCGGAGAGTTCGGGAGTTTGAGAGTTCGGGAGGTCAGGAGTTCGGGAGTTCGGGAGTTCGAGAGTTCGGGAGTTCGGGAGTTCAGGAGTTCAGTGAGTTGGAGAGTTTGGGAGTTCAGGTGTTCGGGAGTTCGGGACTTCAGGAGTTCGGGAGTTCGAGTGTTCGAGAGTTCGCAATTCGGGAGGATGGCTGTTCGGGAGGTCGGGAGTTCAGGAGATCAGGAGTTCGGGAGGTCGGGAGCTCAGGAGTTTGGGAGTTTGACAGTTCGGAAGTTCAGGAGTTCAGGAGTTCAGGAGGTCAGGAGTTCAGGAGATCAGGAGTTCAGGAGTTCGTGAGTTCAGGAGTTGGAGAGATCGGGAGTTCAGGAGGTCGGGAGTTCAGGAGTTCAGGGGATCAGAGAGTTCTGGAGTTCGAGAGTTCGGGAGTTCTGGATTTCGGGAGTTCGAGAGTTCGGGAGTTCGGGAGTTCAGGAGTTCAGGGGGTCGGAGAGTTCGGGAGTTCGAGAGTTCGGGAGGTAAGGAGTTCGGGAGTTCGGGAGTTCGAGATTTCGGGAGTTCGGGAGTTCAACGTTCAGTGGGTTGGAGAGTTCGGGAGTTCAGGTGTTCGGGAGTTCGGGAGTTCAGGATTTCGGGAGTTCGGGAGTTCGAGAGTTCGAGAGTTCGGAAGTTGAGGAGTTCGGAGTTCGGGAGTTCGGGAGTTCAGGAGTTCGGGAGTTCAGGAGTTCATGGGGTTGGAGAGTTCGGGAGTTCAGGTGTTCGGGAGTTCAGGAGTTCGGGAGTTCGGGAGTTCGAGAGTTCCAGAGTTCGGGAGTTCGGGAGATCGGTTGTTTGGGAGGTCGGGAGTTTTGGAGGTCAGGAGTTCGGGAGTTCAGGACTTCAGGAGTTTGTGAGTTCTGGAGTTGGAAGGTTTGGGAGTTCGAGAGCTCGGGAGTTCAGGAAGTCAGGAGTTCGGGAGTTCAGGAGTTCAGGGGGTCGGAGAATTCGGGAGTTCAGGAGTTCGGGAGTTCAGGAGTTCAGGAGTTCGGGAGTTCGGGAGTTCAGGTGTTCGGGAGTCCGGGAGTTCAGGAGTTCGGGAGTTCGGGAGTTCGAGCGTTCGAGAGGTCGGGAATTCGGGAGGTCGGCAGTTCGGGAGTTCGGGAGTTCAGGAAGTCAGGAGTTCGGGAGTTCAGGAGTTCAGGGGGTCGGAGAATTCGGGAGTTCAGGAGTTCGGGAGTTCAGGAGTTCAGGAGTTCGGGAGTTCGGGAGTTCAGGTGTTCGGGAGTCCGGGAGTTCAGGAGTTCGGGAGTTCGGGAGTTCGAGCGTTCGAGAGGTCGGGAATTCGGGAGGTCGGCAGTTCGGGAGTTCGGGAGTTCAGGAGTTCAGGGGGTCGGAGAGTCTGGGAGTTCGAGAGTTCGGGAGGTCAGGAGTTCAGGAGATTGGGAGTTCCGGAGTTCGAGAGTTCGGGAGTTCAGGAGGTCGGGAGTTCAGGAGTTCAGGGGGTCGGAGAGTTCGGGAGTTTGAGAGTTCGGGAGGTCAGGAGTTCGGGAGCTCGGGAGTTCGAGAGTTCGGGAGTTCGGGAGTTCAGGAGTTCAGTGAGTTGGAGAGTTTGGGAGTTCAGGTGTTCGGGAGTTCGGGACTTCAGGAGTTCGGGAGTTCGAGTGTTCGAGAGTTCGCAATTCGGGAGGATGGCTGTTCGGGAGGTCGGGAGTTCAGGAGATCAGGAGTTCGGGAGGTCGGGAGCTCAGGAGTTTGGGAGTTTGAGAGTTCGGAAGTTCGGGAGTTCAGGAGTTCAGGAGGTCAGGAGTTCGGGAGATCAGGAGTTCAGGAGTTCGTGAGTTCAGGAGTTGGAGAGATCGGGAGTTCAGGAGGTCAGGAGTTCAGGAGTTAAGGGGGTCGGAGAGTTCTGGAGTTCGAGAGTTCGGGAGTTCTGGATTTCGGGAGTTCGAGAGTTCGGGAGTTCGGGAGTTCAGGAGTTCAGGGGGTCGGAGAGTTCGGGAGTTCGAGAGTTCGGGAGGTAAGGAGTTCGGGAGTTCGGGAGTTCGAGATTTCGGGAGTTCGGGAGTTCATGCGTTCAGTGGGTTGGAGAGTTCGAGAGTTCAGGTGTTCGGGAGTTCGGGAGTTCAGGATTTCGGGAGTTCGGGAGTTCGAGAGTTCGAGAGTTCGGAAGTTGAGGAGTTCGGAGTTCGGGAGTTCGGGAGTTCGGGAGTTCAGGAGTTCATGGGGTTGGAGAGTTCGGGAGTTCAGGTGTTCGGGAGTTCAGGAGTTCGGGAGTTCGGGAGTTCGAGAGTTCCAGAGTTCGGGAGTTCGGGAGATCGGTTGTTTGGGAGGTCGGGAGTTCAGGAGGTCAGGAGTTCGGGAGTTCAGGACTTCAGGAGTTTGTGAGTTCTGGAGTTGGAAGGTTTGGGAGTTCGAGAGCTCGGGAGTTCAGGAAGTCAGGAGTTCGGGAGTTCAGGAGTTCAGGGGTCAGAGAATTCGGGAGTTCAGGAGTTCGGGAGTTCGGGAGTTCAGGAGTTCGGGAGTTCGGGAGTTCGGGAGTCCGGGAGTCCAGGAGTTCGGGAGTTCGGGAGTTCGAGAGTTTGAGAGGTCGGGAATTCGGGAGGTCGGCAGTTCGGGAATTCGGGAGTTCAGGAGTTCAGGGGGTCGGAGAGTTCGGGAGTTCGAGAGTTCGGGAGGTCAGGAGATCAGGAGATTGGGAGTTCCGGAGTTCGAGAGTTCGGGAGTTCAGGAGGTCGGGAGTTCAGGAGTTCAGGGGGTCGGAGAGTTCGGGAGTTTGAGAGTTCGGGAGGTCAGGAGTTCGGGAGTTCGGGAGTTCAGGAGTTCAGTGAGTTGGAGAGTTTGGGAGTTCAGGTGTTCGGGAGTTCGGGACTTCAGGAGTTCGGGAGTTCGAGTGTTCGAGAGTTCGCAATTCGGGAGGATGGCTGTTCGGGAGGTCGGGAGTTCAGGAGATCAGGAGTTCAGGAGGTCGGGAGCTCAGGAGTTTGGGAGTTTGAGAGTTCGGAAGTTCGGGAGTTCAGGAGTTCAGGAGGTCAGGAGTTCGGGAGATCAGGAGTTCAGGAGTTCGTGAGTTCAGGAGTTGGAGAGATCGGGAGTTCAGGAGGTCGGGAGTTCAGGAGTTCAGGGGGTCGGAGAGTTCTGGAGTTCGAGAGTTCGGGAGTTCTGGATTTCGGGAGTTCGAGAGTTCGGGAGTTCGGGAGTTCTGGAGTTCAGGAGTTCAGGGGGTCGGAGAGTTCGGGAGTTCGAGAGTTCGGGAGGTAAGGAGTTCGGGAGTTCGGGAGTTCGAGTTTTCGGGAGTTCGGGAGTTCAGCCGTTCACTGGGTTGGAGAGTTCGGGAGTTCAGGTGTTCGGGAGTTCGGGAGTTCAGGATTTCGGGAGTTCGGGAGTTCGAGAGTTCGAGAGTTCGGAAGTTGAGGAGTTCGGAGTTCGGGAGTTCGGGAGTTCAGGAGTTCGGGAGTTCAGGAGTTCATGGGGTTGGAGAGTTCGGGAGTTCAGGTGTTCGGGAGTTCAGGAGTTCGGGAGTTCGGGAGTTCGAGAGTTCCAGAGTTCGGGAGTTCGGGAGATCGGTTGTTTGGGAGGTCGGGAGTTCAGGAGGTCAGGAGTTCGGGAGTTCAGGACTTCAGGAGTTTGTGAGTTCTGGAGTTGGAAGGTTTGGGAGTTCGAGAGCTCGGGAGTTCAGGAAGTCAGGAGTTCGGGAGTTCAGGAGTTCAGGGGGTCGGAGAATTCGGGAGTTCAGGAGTTCGGGAGTTCGGGAGTTCAGGAGTTCGGGAGTTCGGGAGTTCAGGTGTTCGGGAGTCCGGGAGTTCAGGAGTTCGGGAGTTCGGGAGTTCGTGCGTTCGAGAGGTCGGGAATTCGGGAGGTCGGCAGTTCGGGAGTTCGGGAGTTCAGGATTTCAGGGGGTCGGAGAGTTCGGGAGTTCGAGAGTTCGGGAGGTCAGGAGTTCAGGAGATTGGGAGTTCCGGAGTTCGAGAGTTCGGGAGTTCAGGAGGTCGGGAGTTCAGGAGTTCAGGGGGTCGGAGAGTTCGGGAGTTTGAGAGTTCGGGAGGTCAGGAGTTCGGGAGTTCGGGAGTTCGAGAGTTCGGGAGTTCGGGAGTTCAGGAGTTCAGTGAGTTGGAGAGTTTGGGAGTTCAGGTGTTCGGGAGTTCGGGACTTCAGGAGTTCGGGAGTTCGAGTGTTCGAGAGTTCGCAATTCGGGAGGATGGCTGTTCGGGAGGTCGGGAGTTCAGGAGATCAGGAGTTCGGGAGGTCGGGAGTTCGGGAGTTCAGGAGTTCAGGGGGTCGGAGAGTTCGGGAGTTCGAGAGTTCGGGAGGTAAGGAGTTCGGGAGTTCGGGAGTTCGAGATTTCGGGAGTTCGGGAGTTCAGGCGTTCAGTGGGTTGGAGAGTTCGGGAGTTCAGGTGTTCGGGAGTTCGGGAGTTCAGGATTTCGGGAGTTCGGGAGTTCGAGAGTTCGAGAGTTCGGAAATTGAGTAGTTCGGAGTTCGGGAGTTCGGGAGTTCAGGAGTTCGGGAGTTCAGGAGTTCATGGGGTTGGAGAGTTCGGGAGTTCAGGTGTTCGGGAGTTCAGGAGTTCGGGAGTTCGGGAGTTCGAGAGTTCCAGAGTTCGGGAGTTCGGGAGATCGGTTGTTTGGGAGGTCGGGAGTTTTGGAGGTCAGGAGTTCGGGAGTTCAGGACTTCAGGAGTTTGTGAGTTCTGGAGTTGGAAGGTTTGGGAGTTCGAGAGCTCGGGAGTTCAGGAAGTCAGGAGTTCGGGAGTTCAGGAGTTCAGGGGGTCGGAGAATTCGGGAGTTCAGGAGTTCGGGAGTTCAGGAGTTCAGGAGTTCGGGAGTTCGGGAGTTTAGGTGTTCGGGAGTCCGGGAGTTCAGGAGTTCGGGAGTTCGAGCGTTCGAGAGGTCGGGAATTCGGGAGGTCGGCAGTTCGGGAGTTCGGGAGTTCAGGAGTTCAGGGGGTCGGAGAGTCCGGGAGTTCGAGAGTTCGGGAGGTCAGGAGTTCAGGAGATTGGGAGTTCCGGAGTTCGAGAGTTCGGGAGTTCAGGAGGTCGGGAGTTCAGGAGTTCAGGGGGTCGGAGAGTTCGGGAGTTTGAGAGTTCGGGAGGTCAGGAGTTCGGGAGCTCGGGAGTTCGAGAGTTCGGGAGTTCGGGAGTTCAGGAGTTCAGTGAGTTGGAGAGTTTGGGAGTTCAGGTGTTCGGGAGTTCGGGACTTCAGGAGTTCGGGAGTTCGAGTGTTCGAGAGTTCGCAATTCGGGAGGATGGCTGTTCGGGAGGTCGGGAGTTCAGGAGATCAGGAGTTCGGGAGGTCGGGAGCTCAGGAGTTTGGGAGTTTGAGAGTTCGGAAGTTCGGGAGTTCAGGAGTTCAGGAGGTCAGGAGTTCGGGAGATCAGGAGTTCAGGAGTTCGTGAGTTCAGGAGTTGGAGAGATCGGGAGTTCAGGAGGTCGGGAGTTCAGGAGTTCAGGGGGTCGGAGAGTTCTGGAGTTCGAGAGTTCGGGAGTTCTGGATTTCGGGAGTTCGAGAGTTCGGGAGTTCGGGAGTTCGGGAGTTCGGGGGGTCGGATAGTTCGGGAGTTCGAGAGTTCGGGAGGTAAGGAGTTCGGGAGTTCGGGAGTTCGAGATTTCGGGAGTTCGGGAGTTCAGGCGTTCAGTGGGTTGGAGAGTTCGGGAGTTCAGGTGTTCGGGAGTTCGGGAGTTCAGGATTTCGGGAGTTCGGGAGTTCGAGAGTTCGAGAGTTCGGAAGTTGAGGAGTTCGGAGTTCGGGAGTTCGGGAGTTCAGGAGTTCGGGAGTTCAGGAGTTCATGGGGTTGGAGAGTTCGGGAGTTCAGGTGTTCGGGAGTTCAGGAGTTCTGGAGTTCTGGATTTCGGGAGTTCGAGAGATCGGGAGTTCGGGAGTTCAGGAGTTCAGGGGGTCGGAGAGTTCGGGAGTTCGAGAGTTCGGGAGGTAAGGAGTTCGGGTGTTCGGGAGTTCGAGATTTCGGGAGTTCGGGAGTTCAGGCGTTCAGTGGGTTGGAGAGTTCGGGAGTTCAGGTGTTCGGGAGTTCGGGAGTTCAGGATTTCGGGAGTTCGGGATTTCGAGAGTTCGAGAGTTCGGAAGTTGAGGAGTTCGGAGTTCGGGAGTTCGGGAGTTCAGGAGTTCGGGAGTTCATGGGGTTGGAGAGTTCGGGAGTTCAGGTGTTCGGGAGTTCAGGAGTTGGAGAGATCGGGAGTTCAGGAGGTCGGGAGTTCAGGAGTTCAGGGGGTCGGAGAATTCTGGAGTTCGAGAGTTCGGGAGTTCTGGATTTCGGGAGTTCGAGAGTTCGGGAGTTCGGTAGTTCGGGAGTTCAGGAGTTCAGGGGGTCGGAGAGTTCGGGAGTTCGAGAGTTCGGGAGGTAAGGAGTTCGGGAGTTCGGGAGTTCGAGATTTCGGGAGTTCGGGAGTTCAGGCGTTTAGTGGGTTGGAGAGTTCGGGAGTTCAGGTGTTCGGGAGTTCGGGAGTTCAGGATTTCGGGAGTTCGGGAGTTCGAGAGTTCGAGAGTTCGGAAGTTGAGGAGTTCGGAGTTCGGGAGTTCGGGAGTTCAGGAGTTCGGGAGTTCAGGAGTTCATGGGGTTGGAGAGTTTAGGAGTTCAGGTGTTCGGGAGTTCAGGAGTTCGGGAGTTCTGGATTTCGGGAGTTCGAGAGTTCGGGAGTTCGGGAGTTCGGGAGTTCAGGAGTTCAGGGGGTCGGAGAGTTCGGGAGTTCGAGAGTTCGGGAGGTAAGGAGTTCGGGAATTCGGGAGTTCGAGATTTCGGGAGTTCGGGAGTTCAGACGTTCAGTGGGTTGGAGAGTTCGGGAGTTCAGGTGTTCGGGAGTTCGGGAGTTCAGGATTTCGGGAGTTCGAGAGTTCGAGAGTTCGGAAGTTGAGGAGTTCGGAGTTCGGGAGTTCGGGAGTTCAGGAGTTCGGGAGTTCAGGAGTTCATGGGGTTGGAGAGTTCGGGAGTTCAGGTGTTCGGGAGTTCAGGAGTTCGGGAGTTCGGGCGTTCGGGAGTTCGAGAGTTCCAGAGTTCGGGAGTTCGGGAGATCGGTTGTTTGGGAGGTCGGGAGTTCAGGAGGTCAGGAGTTCGGGAGTTCAGGACTTCAGGAGTTTGTGAGTTCTGGAGTTGGAAGGTTTGGGAGTTCGAGAGCTCGGGAGTTCAGGAAGTCAGGAGTTCGGGAGTTCAGGAGTTCAGGGGGTCGGAGAATTCGGGAGTTCAGGAGTTCGGGAGTTCGGGAGTTCAGGAGTTCGGGAGTTCGGGAGTTTAGGTGTTCGGGAGTTCGGGAGTTCGGGAGTTCGGGAGTTCGGAAGTTCGAGAGGTCGGGAATTTGGGAGGTCGGCAGTTCGGGAGTTCGGGAGTTCAGGAGTTCAGGGGGTCGGACGGTTCGTGAGTTCGAGAGTTTGGGAGGTCAGGAGTTCAGGAGATTGGGAGTTCCGGAGTTCGAGAGTTCGGGAGTTCAGGAGGTCGGGAGTTCAGGAGTTCAGGGGATCGGAGAGTTCGGGAGTTTGAGAGTTCGGGAGGTCAGGAGTTCGGGAGTTCGGGAGTTCGAGAGTTCGGGAGTTCGTGAGTTCAGGAGTTCAGTGAGTTGGAGAGTTCGGGAGTTCAGGTGTTCGGGAGTTCGGGACTTCAGGAGTTCGGGAGTTCGGGAGTTCGAGTGTTCGAGAGTTCGCAATTCGGGAGGACGGCTGTTCGGGAGGTCAGGAGTTCAGGAGATCAGGAGTTCGGGAGGTCGGGAGCTCAGGAGTTTGGGAGTTTGAGAGTTCGGAAGTTCGGGAGTTCAGGAGTTCAGGAGGTCAGGAGTTCGGGAGATCAGGAGTTCAGGAGTTCGTGAGTTCTGGAGTTGGAGGGTTTGGGAGTTCGAGAGGCCGGGACTTCAGGAAGTCAGGAGTTCGGGAGTTCAGGAGTTCAGTGGGTCGGAGAATTCGGGAGTTCACGAGTTCGGAAGGTCGGTACTTCAGGAGTTCAGGGTGTCACAGAGTTCTGGAGTTCTGGAGTTCGAGAGTTCGGGAGTTCTGGAGTTCGGGAGTTCAGGAGTTCAGGGGGTCGGAGAGTTCGGGAGTTCGAGGATTCGGGAGGTCAGGTGTTCGGGAGATTGGGAGTTCAGGAGTTCGAGAGTTCGGGAGTTCAGGAGGTCGGGAGTTCAGGAGTTCAGGGGGTCGGATAGTTCGGGAGTTCGAGAGTTCCGGAGGTCAGGAGTTCAGGAGATTGGGAGTTCAGGAGTTGGAGAAATCGGGAGTTCAGGAGGTCGGGAGTTCAGGAGGTCAGGGGGTCGGAGAGTTCTGGAGTTCGGGAGTTCGAGAGTTCGGGAGTTCGCAATTCGGGAGGATGGCTGTTCGGGAGGTCGGGAGTTCAGGAGATCAGGAGTTCGGGAGGTCGGGAGCTCAGGAGTTTGGGAGTTTGAGAGTTCGGAAGTTCGGGAGTTCAGGAGTTCAGGAGGTCAGAAGTTCGGGAGATCAGGAGTTCAGGAGTTCGTGAGTTCAGGAGTTGGAGAGATCTGGAGTTCAGGGGGTCGGAGAGTTCTGGAGTTCGAGAGTTCGGGAGTTCTGGATTTCAGGAGTTCGAGAGTTCGGGAGTTCGGGAGTTCGGGAGTTCAGGAGTTCAGGGGGTCGGAGAGTTCGGGAGTTCGAGAGTTCGGGAGGTAAGGAGTTCGGGAGTTCGGGATTTCGGGAGTTCGGGAGTTCAGCGTTCAGTGGGTTGGAGAGTTCGGGAGTTCAGGTGTTCGGGAGTTCGGAGTTCAGGATTTCGGGAGTTCGGGAGTTCGAGAGTTCGAGAGTTCGGAAGTTGAGGAGTTCGGAGTTCGGGAGTTCGGGAGTTCGAGAGTTCGAGAGTTCGGAAGTTGAGGAGTTCGGAGTTCGGGAGTTCGGGAGTTCAGGAGTTCGGGAGTTCAGGAGTTCATGGGGTTGGAGAGTTCGCGAGTTCAGGTTTTCGGGAGTTCAGGAGTTCGGGAGTTCTGGATTTCGGGAGTTCGAGAGTTCGGGAGTTCGGGAGTTCAGGAGTTCAGGGGGTCGGAGAGTTCGGGAGTTCGAGAGTTCGGGAGGTAAGGAGTTCGGGAGTTCGGGAGTTCGAGATTTCGGGAGTTCGGGAGTTCAGGCGTTCAGTGGGTTGGAGAGTTCGGGAGTTCAGGTGTTCGGGAGTTCGGGAGTTCAGGATTTCGGGAGTTCGGGAGTTCGAGAGTTCAAGAGTTCGGAAGTTGAGGAGTTCGGAGTTCGGGAGTTCGGGAGTTCAGGAGTTCGGGAGTTCAGGAGTTCATGGGGTTGGAGAGTTCGGGAGTTCAGGTGTTCGGGAGTTCAGGAGTTCGGGAGTTCGGGAGTTCGAGAGTTCCAGAGTTCGGGAGTTCGGGAGATCGGTTGTTTGGGAGGTCGGGAGTTCAGGAGGTCAGGAGTTCGGGAGTTCAGGACTTCAGGAGTTTGTGAGTTCTGGAGTTGGAAGGTTTGGGAGTTCGAGAGCTCGGGAGTTCAGGACGTCAGGAGTTCGGGAGTTCAGGAGTTCAGGGGGTCGGAGAATTCGGGAGTTCAGGAGTTCGGGAGTTCGGGAGTTCGGGAGTTCAGGTGTTCGGGAGTTCGGGAGTTCAGGAGTTCGGGAGTTCGGGAGTTCGAGAGTTCGAGAGGTCGAGAATTCGGGAGGTCGGCAGTTCGGGAGTTCGGGAGTTCAGGAGTTCAGGGTGTCGGAGAGTTCGGGAGTTTGAGAGTTCGGGAGGTCAGGAGTTCAGGAGATTGGGAGTTCCGGAGTTCGAGAGTTCGGGAGTTCAGGAGGTCGGGAGTTCAGGAGTTCAGGGGGTCGGAGAGTCGGGAGTTTGAGAGTTCGGGAGGTCAGGAGTTCGGGAGTTCGGGAGTTCGAGAGTTCGGGAGTTCGGGAGTTCAGGAGTTCAGTGAGTTGGAGAGTTCGGGAGTTCAGGTGTTCGGGAGTTCGGGACTTCAGGAGTTCGGGAGTTCGAGTGTTCGAGAGTTCGCAATTCTGGAGGATGGCTATTCGGGAGGTCGGGAGTTCAGGAGATCAGGCGTTCGGGAGGTCGGGAGCTCAGGAGTTTGGGAGTTTGAGAGTTCGGAAGTTCGGGAGTTCAGGAGTTCAGGAGGTCAGGAGTTCGGGAGATCAGGAGTTCAGGAGTTCGTGAGTTCAGGAGTTGGAGAGATCGGGAGTTCAGGAGGTCGGGAGTTCAGGAGTTCAGGGGGTCGGAGAATTCTGGAGTTCGAGAGTTCGGGAGTTCTGGATTTCGGGAGTTCGAGAGTTCGGGAGTTCGGGAGTTCGGGAGTTCAGGAGTTCAGGGGGTCGGAGAGTTCGGGAGTTCGAGAGTTCGGGAGGTAAGGAGTTCGGGAGTTCAGGAGTTCGAGATTTCGGGAGTTCGGGAGTTCAGGCGTTCAGTGGGTTGGAGAGTTCGGGAGTTCAGGTGTTCGGGAGTTCGGGAGTTCAGGATTTCGGGAGTTCGGGAGTTCGAGAGTTCGAGAGTTCGGAAGTTGAGGAGTTCGGAGTTCGGGAGTTCGGGAGTTCAGGAGTTCGGGAGTTCAGGAGTTCGGGAGTTCAGGAGTTCATGGGGTTGGAGAGTTCGGGAGTTCAGGTGTTCGGGAGTTCAGGAGTTCTGGAGTTCTGGATTTCGGGAGTTCGAGAGTTCGGGAGTTCGGGAGTTCAGGAGTTCAGGGGGTCGGAGAGTTCGGGAGTTCGAGAGTTCGGGAGGTAAGGAGTTCGGGAGTTCGGGAGTTCGAGATTTCGGGAGTTCAGGCGTTCAGTGGGTTGGAGAGTTCGGGAGTTCAGGTGTTCGGGAGTTCGGGAGTTCAGGATTTCGGGAGTTCGGGAGTTCGAGAGTTCGAGAGTTCGGAAGTTGAGGAGTTCGGAGTTCGGGAGTTCGGGAATTCAGGAGTTCGGGAGTTCAGGAGTTCATGGGGTTGGAGAGTTCTGGAGTTCAGGTGTTCGGGAGTTCAGGAGTTCGGGAGTTCGGGAGTTCGAGAGTTCCAGAGTTCGGGAGTTCGGGAGATCGGTTGTTTGGGAGGTCGGGAGTTCAGGAGGTCAGGAGTTCGGGAGTTCAGGACTTCAGGAGTTTGTGAGTTCTGGAGTTGGAAGGTTTGGGAGTTCGAGAGCTCGGGAGTTCAGGAAGTGAGGAGTTCGGGAGTTCAGGAGTTCAGGGGTCGGAGAATTCGGGAGTTCAGGAGTTCGGGAGTTCGGGAGTTCAGGAGTTCGGGAGTTCGGGAGTTTAGGTGTTCGGGAGTTCGGGAGTTCAGGAGTTCGGGAGTTCGGGAGTTCGGAAGTTCGAGAGGTCGGGAATTCGGGAGGTCGGCAGTTCGGGAGTTCGGGAGTTCTGGAGTTCAGGGGGTCAGAGAGTTCGTGAGTTCGAGAGTTTGGGAGGTCAGGAGTTCAGGAGATTGGGAGTTCCGGAGTTCAAGAGTTCGGGAGTTCAGGAGGTCGGGAGCTCAGGAGTTCAGGGGGTCGGAGAGTTCGGGAGTTTGAGAGTTCGGGAGGTCAGGAGTTCGGGAGTTCGGGAGTTCGAGAGTTCGGGAGTTCAGGAGTTCAGTGAGTTGGAGAGTTTGGGAGTTCAGGTGTTAGGGAGTTCGGGACTTCAGGAGTTCGGGAGTTCGGGAGTTCGAGTGTTCGAGAGTTCGCAATTCGGGAGGACGGCTGTTCGGGAGGTCGGGAGTTCAGGAGATCAGGAGTTCGGGAGGTCGGGAGCTCAGGAGTTTGGGAGTTTGAGAGTTCGGAAGTTCGGGAGTTCAGGAGTTCAGGAGGTCAGGAGTTCGGGAGATCAGGAGTTCAGGAGTTCGTGAGTTCTGGAGTTGGAGGGTTTGGGAGTTCGAGAGGCCGGGAGTTCAGGAAGTCAGGAGTTCGGGAGTTCAGGAGTTCAGTGGGTCGGAGAATTCGGGAGTTCACGAGTTCGGGAGGTCGGTACTTCAGGAGTTCAGGGTGTCAGAGAGTTCTGGAGTTCTGGAGTTCGAGAGTTCGGGAGTTCTGGAGTTCGGGAGTTCAGGAGTTCAGGGGGTCGGAGAGTTCGGGAGTTCGAGGATTCGGGAGGTCAGGTGTTCGGGAGATTGGGAGTTCAGGAGTTCGAGAGTTCGGGAGTTCAGGAGGTCGGGAGTTCAGGAGTTCAGGGGGTCGGATAGTTCGGGAGTTCGAGAGTTCCGGAGGTCTGGAGTTCAGGAGATTGGGAGTTCAGGAGTTGGAGAGATCGTTAGTTCAGGAGTTCAGGGGGTCGGAGAATTCGGGAGTTCAGGAGTTTGGGAGTTCGGGAGTTCAGGAGTTCAGGAGTTCGGGAGTTTAGGTGTTCGGGAGTTCGGGAGTTCAGGAGTTCGGGAGTTCGGGAGTTCAGAAGTTCGAGAGGTCGGGAATTCGGGAGGTCGGCAGTTCGGGAGTTCGGGAGTTCAGGAGTTCAGGGGGTCGGAGAGTTCGTGAGTTCGAGAGTTTGGGAGGTCAGGAGTTCAGGAGATTGGGAGTTCCGGAGTTCGAGAGTTCGGGAGTTCAGGAGGTCGGGAGTTCAGGAGTTCAGGGGGTCGGAGAGTTCGGGAGTTTGAGAGTTCGGGAGGTCAGGAGTTCGGGAGTTCGAGAGTTCGGGAGTTCGGGAGTTCAGGAGTTCAGTGAGTTGGAGAGTTCGGGAGTTCAGGTGTTCGGGAGTTCGGGACTTCAGGAGTTCGGGAGTTCGGGAGTTCGAGTGTTCGAGAGTTCGCAATTCGGGAGGACGGCTGTTCGGGAGGTCGGGAGTTCAGGAGATCAGGAGTTCGGGAGGTCGGGAGCTCAGGAGTTTGGGAGTTTGAGAGTTCGGAAGTTCGGGAGTTCAGGAGTTCAGGAGGTCAGGAGTTCGGGAGATCAGGAGTTCAGGAGTTCGTGAGTTCTGGAGTTGGAGGGTTTGGGAGTTCGAGAGGCCGGGAGTTCAGGAAGTCAGGAGTTCGGGAGTTCAGGAGTTCAGCGGGTCGGAGAATTCGGGAGTTCACGAGTTCGGGAGGTCGGTACTTCAGGAGTTCAGGGTGTCAGAGAGTTCTGGAGTTCTGGAGTTCGAGAGTTCGGGAGTTCAGGAGTTCGGGAGTTCAGGAGTTCAGGGGGTCGGAGAGTTCGGGAGTTCGAGGATTCGGAAGGTCAGGTGTTCAGGAGATTGGGAGTTCAGGAGTTGGAGAGATCGGGAGTTCAGGAGGTCGGGAGTTCAGAAGTTCAGGGGGTCGGAGAGTTCTGGAGTTCGAGAGTTCGGGAGTTCTGGATTTCGGGAGTTCGAGAGTTCGGGAGTTCGGGAGTTCGGGAGTTCAGGAGTTCAGGGGGTCGGAGAGTTCGGAAGTTGAGGAGTTCGGAGTTCAGGAGTTCGGGAGTTCAGGAGTTCGGGAGTTCAGGAGTTCATGGGGTTGGAGAGTTCGGAAGTTCAGGTGTTCGGGAGTTCAGGAGTTCGGGAGTTCGGGAGTTCGGGAGTTCGAGAGTTCCAGAGTTCGGGAGTTCGGGAGATCGGTTGTTTGGGAGGTCGGGAGTTCAGGAGGTCAGGAGTTCGGGAGTTCAGGACTTCAGGAGTTTGTGAGTTCTGGAGTTGGAAGGTTTGGGAGTTCGAGAGCTCGGGAGTTCAGGAAGTCAGGAGTTCGGGAGTTCAGGAGTTCAGGGGGTCGGAGAATTCGGGAGTTCAGGAGTTCGGGAGTTCGGGAGTTCAGGAGTTCGGGAGTTCGGGAGTTCAGGTGTTCGGGAGTCCGGGAGTACAGGAGTTCGGGAGTTCGGGAGTTCGAGAGTTCGAGAGGTCGGGAATTCGGGAGGTCGGCAGTTCGGGAGTTCGGGAGTTCAGGAGTTCCGGGGGTCGGAGAGTTCGGGAGTTCGAGAGTTCGGGAGGTCAGGAGTTCAGGAGATTGGGAGTTCCGGAGTTCGAGAGTTCGGGAGTTCAGGAGGTCGGGAGTTCAGGAGTTCAGGGGGTCGGAGAGTTCGGGAGTTTGAGAGTTCGGGAGGTCAGGAGTTCGGGAGTTCGGGAGTTCGAGAGTTCGGGAGTTCGGGAGTTCAGGAGTTCAGTGAGTTGGAGAGTTCGGGAGTTCAGGTGTTCGGGAGTTCGGGACGTCAGGAGTTCGGGAGTTCGGGAGTTCGAGTGTTCGAGAGTTCGCAATTCTGGAGGATGGCTGTTCGGGAGGTCGGGAGTTCAGGAGATCAGGCGTTCGGGAGGTCGGGAGCTCAGGAGTTTGGGAGTTTGAGAGTTCGGAAGTTCGGGAGTTCAGGAGTTCAGGAGGTCAGGAGTTCGGGAGATCAGAAGTTCAGGAGGTCGGGAGTTCAGGAGTTGGAGAGATCGGGAGTTCAGGAGGTCGGGAGTTCAGGAGTTCAGGGGGTCGGAGAGTTCTGGAGTTCGAGAGTTCGGGAGTTCTGGATTTCGGGAGTTCGAGAGTTCGGGAGTTCGGGAGTTCAGGAGTTCAGGGGGTCGGAGAGTTCGGGAGTTCGAGAGTTCGGGAGGTAAGGAGTTCGGGAGTTCAGGAGTTCGAGATTTCGGGAGTTCGGGAGTTCAGGCGTTCAGTGGGTTGGAGAGTTCGGGAGTTCAGGTGTTCGGGTTTTCGGGAGTTCAGGATTTCAGGTGTTCGGGAGTTCGAGAGTTCGAGAGTTCGGAAGTTGAGGAGTTCGGAGTTCGGGAGTTCGGGAGTTCAGGAGTTCGGGAGTTCAGGAGTTCATGGGGTTGGAGAGTTCGGGAGTTCAGGTGTTCGGGAGTTCAGGAGTTCGGGAGTTCTGGATTTCGGGAGTTCGGGAGTTCGGGAGTTCAGGAGTTCAGGGGATCGGAGAGTTCGGGAGTTCGAGAGTTCGGGAGGTAAGGAGTTCGGGAGTTCGGGAGTTCGAGTTTTCGGGAGTTCGGGAGTTCAGGCGTTCAGTGGGTTGGAGAGTTCGGGAGTTCAGGTGTTCGGGAGTTCGGGAGTTCAGGATTTCGGGAGTTCGGGAGTTCGAGAGTTCGAGAGTTCGGAAGTTGAGGAGTTCGGAGTTCGGGAGTTCGGGAGTTCAGGAGTTCGGGAGTTCAGGAGTTCATGGGGTTGGAGAGTTCGGGAGTTCAGGTTTTCGGGAGTTCGGGAGTTCGGGAGTTCGAGAGTTCCAGAGTTCGGGAGTACGGGAGATCGGTTGTTTGGGAGGTCGGGAGTTCAGGAGGTCAGGAGTTCGGGAGTTCAGGACTTCAGGAGTTTGTGAGTTCTGGAGTTGGAAGGTTTGGGAGTTCGAGAGCTCGGGTGTTCAGGAAGTCAGGAGTTCGGGAGTTCAGGAGTTCAGGGGGTCGGAGAATTCGGGTGTTCAGGAGTTCGGGAGTTCGGGAGTTCAGGAGTTCGGGAGTTCGGGAGTTCAGGAGTTCGGGAGTTCAGGAGTTCGGGAGTTCGGGAGTTCGAGAGTTCGAGAGGTCGGGAATTCGGGAGGTCGGCAGTTCGGGAGTTCGGGAGTTCAGGAGTTCAGGGTGTCGGAGAGTTCGGGAGTTCGAGAGTTCGGGAGGTCAGGAGTTCAGGAGATTGGGTGTTCCGGAGTTCGAGAGTTCGGGAGTTCAGGAGGTCGGGAGTTCAGGAGTTCAGGGGGTCGGAGAGTTCGGGAGGTCAGGAGTTCGGGAGGTCAGGAGTTCGGGAGTTCGGGAGTTCAGGAGTTCAGTGAGTTGGAGAGTTCGGGAGTTCAGGTGTTCGGGAGTTCGGGACTTCAGGAGTTCGGGAGTTCGGGAGTTCGAGTGTTCGAGAGTTCGCAATTCTGGAGGATGGCTGTTCGGGAGGTCGGGAGTTCAGGCGATCAGGCGTTCGGGAGGTCGGGAGCTCAGGAGTTTGGGAGTTTGAGAATTCGGAAGTTCGGGAGTTCAGGAGTTCAGGAGGTCAGGAGTTCGGGAGATCAGAAGTTCAGGATTTCGTGAGTTCAGGAGTTGGAGAGATCGGGAGTTCAGGAGGTCGGGAGTTCAGGAGTTCAGGGGGTCGGAGAGTTCGGGAGTTCGAGAGTTCGGGAGGTAAGGAGTTCGGGAGTTTGGGAGTTCGAGTTTTCGGGAGTTCGGGAGTTCAGGCGTTCAGTGGGTTGGAGAGTTCGGGAGTTCAGCTGTTCGGGAGTTCGGGAGTTCAGGATTTCGGGAGTTCGAGAGTTCGAGAGTTCGGAAGTTGAGGAGTTCGGAGTTCGGGAGTTCGGGAGTTCAGGAGTTCGGGAGTTCAGGAGTTCATGGGGTTGGAGAGTTCGGGAGTTCAGGTGTTCGGGAGTTCGGGAGTTCGGGAGTTCGGGAGTTCGAGAGTTCCAGAGTTCGGGAGTTCGGGAGATCGGTTGTTTGGGAGGTCGGGAGTTCAGGAGGTCAGGAGTTCGGGAGTTCAGGACTTCAGGAGTTTGTGAGTTCTGGAGTTGGAAGGTTTGGGAGTTCGAGAGCTCGGGTGTTCAGGAAGTCAGGAGTTCGGGAGTTCAGGAGTTCAGGGGGTCGGAGAATTCGGGAGTTCAGGAGTTCGGGAGTTCAGGAGTTCGGGAGTTCGGGAGTTCAGGAGTTCGGGAGTTCAGGAGTTCGGGAGTTCGGGAGTTCGAGAGTTCGAGAGGTCGGGAATTCGGGAGGTCGGCAGTTCGGGAGTTCGGGAGTTCAGGAGTTCAGGGGATCGGAGAGTTCGGGAGGTCAGGAGTTCGGGAGTTCGGGAGTTCAGGAGTTCAGTGAGTTGGAGAGTTCGGGAGTTCAGGTGTTCGGGAGTTCGGGACTTCAGGAGTTCGGGAGTTCGGGAGTTCGAGTGTTCGAGAGTTCGCAATTCTGGAGGATGGCTGTTCGGGAGGTCGGGAGTTCAGGAGATCAGGCGTTCGGGAGGTCGGGAGCTCAGGAGTTTGGGACTTTGAGAATTCGGAAGTTCGGGAGTTCAAGAGTTCAGGAGGTCAGGAGTTCGGGAGATCAGAAGTTCAGGATTTCGTGAGTTCAGGAGTTGGAGAGATTGGGAGTTCAGGAGGCCGGGAGTTCAGGAGTTCAGGGGGTCGGAGAGTTCTGGAGTTCGAGAGTTCGGGAGTTCTGGATTTCGGGAGTTCGAGAGTTCGGGAGTTCGGGAGTTCAGGAGTTCAGGGGGTCGGAGAGTTCGGGAGTTCGAGAGTTCGGGAGGTAAGGAGTTCGGGAGTTCGGGAGTTCGAGATTTCGGGAGTTCGGGCGTTCAGGCGTTCAGTGGGTTGGAGAGTTCGGGAGTTCAGGTGTTCGGGAGTTCGGGAGTTCAGGATTTCGGGAGTTCGGGAGTTCGAGAGTTCGAGAGTTCGGAAGTTGAGGAGTTCGGAGTTCGGGAGTTCGGGAGTTCAGGAGTTCGGGAGTTCAGGAGTTCATGGGGTTGGAGAGTTCGGGAGTTCAGGTGTTCGGGAGTTCAGGAGTTCGGGAGTTCTGGATTTTGGGAGTTCGAGAGTTCGGGAGTTCGGGAGTTCGGGAGTTCAGGAGTTCAGGGGGTCGGAGAGTTCGGGAGTTCGAGAGTTCGGGAGGTAAGGAGTTCGGGAGTTCGGGAGTTCGGGAGTTCGAGATTTCGGGAGTTCGGGAGTTCAGGCGTTCAGTGGGTTGGAGAGTTCGGGAGTTCAGGTGTTCGGGAGTTCGGGAGTTCAGGATTTCGGGAGTTCGGGAGTTCGAGAGTTCGAGAGTTCGGAAGTTGCGGAGTTCGGAGTTCGGGAGTTCGGGAGTTCAGGAGTTCGGGAGTTCAGGAGTTCATGGGGTTGGAGAGTTCGGGAGTTCAGGTGTTCGGGAGTTCAGGAGTTCGGGAGTTCGGGAGTTCGAGAGTTCCAGAGTTCGGGAGTTCGGGAGATCGGTTGTTTGGGAGGTCGGGAGTTCAGGAGGTCAGGAGTTCGGGAGTTCAGGACTTCAGGAGTTTGTGAGTTCTGGAGTTGGAAGGTTTGGGAGTTCGAGAGCTCGGGAGTTCAGGAAGTCAGGAGTTCGGGAGTTCAGGAGTTCAGGGGGTCGGAGAACTCGGGAGTTCAGGAGTTCGGGAGTTCGGGAGTTCAGGAGTTCGGGAGTTCGGGAGTTTAGGTGTTCGGGAGTTCGGGAGTTCAGGAGTTCGGGAGTTCGGGAGTTCGGAAGTTCGAGAGGTCGGGAATTCGGGAGGTCGGCAGTTCGGGAGTTCGGGAGTTCAGGAGTTCAGGGGGTCGGAGAGTTCGTGAGTTCGAGAGTTTGGGAGGTCAGGAGTTCAGGAGATTGGGAGTTCCGGAGTTCGAGAGTTCGGGAGTTCAGGAGGTCGGGAGTTCAGGAGTTCAGGGGGTCGGAGAGTTCGGGAGTTTGAGAGTTCGGGAGGTCAGGAGTTCGGGAGTTCGGGAGTTCGAGAGTTCGGGAGTTCGGGAGTTCAGGAGTTCAGTGAGTTGGAGAGTTCGGGAGTTCAGGTGTTCGGGAGTTCGGGACTTCAGGAGTTCGGGAGTTCGGGAGTTCGAGTGTTCAAGAGTTCGCAATTCGGGAGGACGGCTGTTCGGGAGGTCGGGAGTTCAGGAGATCAGGAGTTCGGGAGGTCGGGGGCTCAGGAGTTTGGGAGTTTGAGAGTTCGGAAGTTCGGGAGTTCAGGAGTTCAGGAGGTCAGAAGTTCGGGAGATCAGGAGTTCAGGAGTTCGTGAGTTCAGGAGTTGGAGAGATCTGGAGTTCAGGGGGTCGGAGAGTTCTGGAGTTCGAGAGTTCGGGAGTTCTGGATTTCGGGAGTTCGAGAGTTCGGGAGTTCGGGAGTTCAGGAGTTCAGGGGGTCGGAGAGTTCGGGAGTTCGAGAGTTCGGGAGGTAAGGAGTTCGGGAGTTCGGGATTTCGGGAGTTCGGGAGTTCGGGAGTTCAGCGTTCAGTGGGTTGGAGAGTTCGGGAGTTCAGGTGTTCGGGAGTTCGGGAGTTCAGGATTTCGGGAGTTCGGGAGTTCGAGAGTTCGAGAGTTCGGAAGTTGAGGAGTTCGGAGTTCGGGAGTTCGGGAGTTCAGGAGTTCGGGAGTTCAGGAGTTCATGGGGTTGGAGAGTTCGCGAGTTCAGGTTTTCGGGAGTTCAGGAGTTCGGGAGTTCTGGATTTCGGGAGTTCGAGAGTTCGGGAGTTCGGGAGTTCAGGAGTTCAGGGGGTCGGAGAGTTCGGGAGTTCGAGAGTTCGGGAGGTAAGGAGTTCGGGAGTTCGGGAGTTCGAGATTTCGGGAGTTCGGGAGTTCAGGCGTTCAGTGGGTTGGAGAGTTCGGGAGTTCAGGTGTTCGGGAGTTCGGGAGTTCAGGATTTCGGGAGTTCGGGAGTTCGAGAGTTCAAGAGTTCGGAAGTTGAGGAGTTCGGAGTTCGGGAGTTCGGGAGTTCAGGAGTTCGGGAGTTCAGGAGTTCATGGGGTTGGAGAGTTCGGGAGTTCAGGTGTTCGGGAGTTCGGGAGTTCGGGAGTTCGAGAGTTCCAGAGTTCGGGAGTTCGGGAGATCGGTTGTTTGGGAGGTCGGGAGTTCAGGAGGTCAGGAGTTCGGGAGTTCAGGAGTTCAGTGAGTTGGAGAGTTCGGGAGTTCAGGTGTTCGGGAGTTCGGGACTTCAGGAGTTCGGGAGTTCGGGAGTTCGAGTGTTCAAGAGTTCGCAATTCGGGAGGACGGCTGTTCGGGAGGTCGGGAGTTCAGGAGATCAGGAGTTCGGGAGGTCGGGGGCTCAGGAGTTTGGGAGTTTGAGAGTTCGGAAGTTCGGGAGTTCAGGAGTTCAGGAGGTCAGAAGTTCGGGAGATCAGGAGTTCAGGAGTTCGTGAGTTCAGGAGTTGGAGAGATCTGGAGTTCAGGGGGTCGGAGAGTTCTGGAGTTCGAGAGTTCGGGAGTTCTGGATTTCGGGAGTTCGAGAGTTCGGGAATTCGGGAGTTCGGGAGTTCAGGAGTTCAGGGGGTCGGAGAGTTCGGGAGTTCGAGAGTTCGGGAGGTAAGGAGTTCGGGAGTTCGGGAGTTCGGGATTTCGGGAGTTCGGGAGTTCAGCGTTCAGTGGGTTGGAGAGTTCGGGAGTTCAGGTGTTCGGGAGTTCGGGAGTTCAGGATTTCGGGAGTTCGGGAGTTCGAGAGTTCGAGAGTTCGGAAGTTGAGGAGTTCGGAGTTCGGGAGTTCGGGAGTTCAGGAGTTCGGGAGTTCAGGAGTTCATGGGGTTGGAGAGTTCGCGAGTTCAGGTTTTCGGGAGTTCAGGAGTTCGGGAGTTCTGGATTTCGGGAGTTCGAGAGTTCGGGAGTTCGGGAGTTCGGGAGTTCAGGAGTTCAGGGGGTCGGAGAGTTCGGGAGTTCGAGAGTTCGGGAGGTAAGGAGTTCGGGAGTTCGGGAGTTCGAGATTTCGGGAGTTCGGGAGTTCAGGCGTTCAGTGGGTTGGAGAGTTCGGGAGTTCAGGTGTTCGGGAGTTCGGGAGTTCAGGATTTCGGGAGTTCGGGAGTTCGAGAGTTCGAGAGTTCGGAAGTTGCGGAGTTCGGAGTTCGGGAGTTCGGGAGTTCAGGAGTTCGGGAGTTCAGGAGTTCATGGGGTTGGAGAGTTCGGGAGTTCAGGTGTTCGGGAGTTCAGGAGTTCGGGAGTTCGGGAGTTCGAGAGTTCCAGAGTTCGGGAGTTCGGGAGATCGGTTGTTTGGGAGGTCGGGAGTTCAGGAGGTCAGGAGTTCGGGAGTTCAGGACTTCAGGAGTTTGTGAGTTCTGGAGTTGGAAGGTTTGGGAGTTCGAGAGCTCGGGAGTTCGAGATTTCGGGAGTTCGGGAGTTCAGGCGTTCAGTGGGTTGGAGAGTTCGGGAGTTCAGGTGTTCGGGAGTTCGGGAGTTCAGGATTTCGGGAGTTCGGGAGTTCGAGAGTTCGAGAGTTCGGAAGTTGCGGAGTTCGGAGTTCGGGAGTTCGGGAGTTCAGGAGTTCGGGAGTTCAGGAGTTCATGGGGTTGGAGAGTTCGGGAGTTCAGGTGTTCGGGAGTTCAGGAGTTCGGGAGTTCGGGAGTTCGGGAGTTCGAGAGTTCCAGAGTTCGGGAGTTCGGGAGATCGGTTGTTTGGGAGGTCGGGAGTTCAGGAGGTCAGGAGTTCGGGAGTTCAGGACTTCAGGAGTTTGTGAGTTCTGGAGTTGGAAGGTTTGGGAGTTCGAGAGCTCGGGAGTTCAAGAAGTCAGGAGTTCGGGAGTTCAGGAGTTCAGGGGGTCGGAGAACTCGGGAGTTCAGGAGTTCGGGAGTTCGGGAGTTCAGGAGTTCGGGAGTTCGGGAGTTTAGGTGTTCGGGAGTTCGGGAGTTCAGGAGTTCGGGAGTTCGGGAGTTCGGAAGTTCGAGAGGTCGGGAATTCGGGAGGTCGGCAGTTCGGGAGTTCGGGAGTTCAGGAGTTCAGGGGGTCGGAGAGTTCGTGAGTTCGAGAGTTTGGGAGGTCAGGAGTTCAGGAGATTGGGAGTTCCGGAGTTCGAGAGTTCGGGAGTTCAGGAGGTCGGGAGTTCAGGAGTTCAGGGGGTCGGAGAGTTCGGGAGTTTGAGAGTTCGGGAGGTCAGGAGTTCGGGAGTTCGGGAGTTCGAGAGTTCGGGAGTTCGGGAGTTCAGGAGTTCAGTGAGTTGGAGAGTTCGGGAGTTCAGGTGTTCGGGAGTTCGGGACTTCAGGAGTTCGGGAGTTCGGGAGTTCGAGTGTTCAAGAGTTCGCAATTCGGGAGGACGGCTGTTCGGGAGGTCGGGAGTTTAGGAGATCAGGAGTTCGGGAGGTCGGGGGCTCAGGAGTTTGGGAGTTTGAGAGTTCGGAAGTTCGGGAGTTCAGGAGTTCAGGAGGTCAGAAGTTCGGGAGATCAGGAGTTCAGGAGTTCGTGAGTTCAGGAGTTGGAGAGATCTGGAGTTCAGGGGGTCGGAGAGTTCTGGAGTTCGAGAGTTCGGGAGTTCTGGATTTCGGGAGTTTGAGCGTTCGGGAATTCGGGAGTTCGGGAGTTCAGGAGTTCAGGGGGTCGGAGAGTTCGGGAGTTCGAGAGTTCGGGAGGTAAGGAGTTCGGGAGTTCGGGAGTTCGGGATTTCGGGAGTTCGGGAGTTCAGCGTTCAGTGGGTTGGAGAGTTCGGGAGTTCAGGTGTTCGGGAGTTCGGGAGTTCAGGATTTCGGGAGTTCGGGAGTTCGAGAGTTCGAGAGTTCGGAAGTTGAGGAGTTCGGAGTTCGGGAGTTCGGGAGTTCGGGAGTTCAGGAGTTCGGGAGTTCAGGAGTTCATGGGGTTGGAGAGTTCGCGAGTTCAGGTTTTCGGGAGTTCAGGAGTTCGGGAGTTCTGGATTTCGGGAGTTCGAGAGTTCGGGAGTTCGGGAGTTCAGGAGTTCAGGGGGTCGGAGAGTTCGGGAGTTCGAGAGTTCGGGAGGTAAGGAGTTCGGGAGTTCGGGAGTTCGAGATTTCGGGAGTTCGGGAGTTCAGGCGTTCAGTGGGTTGGAGAGTTCGGGAGTTCAGGTGTTCGGGAGTTCGGGAGTTCAGGATTTCGGGAGTTCGGGAGTTCGAGAGTTCAAGAGTTCGGAAGTTGAGGAGTTCGGAGTTCGGGAGTTCAGGAGTTCGGGAGTTCAGGAGTTCATGGGGTTGGAGAGTTCGGGAGTTCAGGTGTTCGGGAGTTCAGGAGTTCGGGAGTTCGGGAGTTCGAGAGTTCCAGAGTTCGGGAGTTCGGTAGATCGGTTGTTTGGGAGGTCGGGAGTTCAGGAGGTCAGGAGTTCGGGAGTTCAGGACTTCAGGAGTTTGTGAGTTCTGGAGTTGGAAGGTTTGGGAGTTCGAGAGCTCGGGAGTTCAGGACGTCAGGAGTTCGGGAGTTCAGGAGTTCAGGGGGTCGGAGAATTCGGGAGTTCAGGAGTTTGGGAGTTCGGGAGTTCGGGAGTTCAGGAGTTCGGGAGTTCGGGAGTTCGAGAGTTCGAGAGGTCGGGAATTCGGGAGGTCGGCAGTTCGGGAGTTCGGGAGTTCAGGAGTTCAGGGTGTCGGAGAGTTCGGGAGTTTGAGAGTTCGGGAGGTCAGGAGTTCAGGAGATTGGGAGTTCCGGAGTTCGAGAGTTCGGGAGTTCAGGAGGTCGGGAGTTCAGGAGTTCAGGGGGTCGGAGAGCCGGGAGTTTGAGAGTTCGGGAGGTCAGGAGTTCGGGAGTTCGGGAGTTCGAGAGTTCGGGAGTTCGGGAGTTCAGGAGTTCAGTGAGTTGGAGAGTTCGGGAGTTCAGGTGTTCGGGAGTTCGGGACTTCAGGAGTTCGGGAGTTCGGGAGTTCGAGTGTTCGAGAGTTCGCAATTCTGGAGGATGGCTGTTCGGGAGGTCGGGAGTTCAGGAGATCAGGCGTTCGGGAGGTCGGGAGCTCAGGAGTTTGGGAGTTTGAGAGTTCGGAAGTTCGGGAGTTCAGGAGTTCAGGAGGTCAGGAGTTCGGGAGATCAGGAGTTCAGGAGTTCGTGAGTTCAGGAGTTGGAGAGATCGGGAGTTCAGGAGGTCGGGAGTTCAGGAGTTCAGGGGGTCGGAGAATTCTGGAGTTCGAGAGTTCGGGAGTTCTGGATTTCGGGAGTTCGAGAGTTCGGGAGTTCGGGAGTTCAGGAGTTCAGGGGTCGGAGAGTTCGGGAGTTCGAGAGTTCGGGAGGTAAGGAGTTCGGGAGTTCAGGAGTTCGAGATTTCGGGAGTTCGGGAGTTCAGGCGTTCAGTGGGTTGGAGAGTTCGGGAGTTCAGGTGTTCGGGAGTTCGGGAGTTCAGGATTTCGGGAGTTCGGGAGTTCGAGAGTTCGAGAGTTCGGAAGTTGAGGAGTTCGGAGTTCGGGAGTTCGGGAGTTCAGGAGTTCGGGAGTTCAGGAGTTCGGGAGTTCAGGAGTTCATGGGGTTGGAGAGTTCGGGAGTTCAGGTGTTCGGGAGTTCAGGAGTTCTGGATTTCGGGAGTTCGAGAGTTCGGGAGTTCGGGAGTTCAGGAGTTCAGGGGGTCGGAGAGTTCGGGAGTTCGAGAGTTCGGGAGGTAAGGAGTTCGGGAGTTCGGGAGTTCGAGATTTCGGGAGTTCAGGCGTTCAGTGGGTTGGAGAGTTCGGGAGTTCAGGTGTTCGGGAGTTCGGGAGTTCAGGATTTCGGGAGTTCGGGAGTTCGAGAGTTCGAGAGTTCGGAAGTTGAGGAGTTCGGAGTTCGGGAGTTCGGGAATTCAGGAGTTCGGGAGTTCAGGAGTTCATGGGGTTGGAGAGTTCGGGAGTTCAGGTGTTCGGGAGTTCAGGAGTTCGGGAGTTCGGGAGTTCGGGAGTTCGAGAGTTCCAGAGTTCGGGAGTTCGGGAGATCGGTTGTTTGGGAGGTCGGGAGTTCAGGAGGTCAGGAGTTCGGGAGTTCAGGACTTCAGGAGTTTGTGAGTTCTGGAGTTGGAAGGTTTGGGAGTTCGAGAGCTCGGGAGTTCAGGAAGTGAGGAGTTCGGGAGTTCAGGAGTTCAGGGGGTCGGAGAATTCGGGAGTTCAGGAGTTCGGGAGTTCGGGAGTTCAGGAGTTCGGGAGTTCGGGAGTTTAGGTGTTCGGGAGTTCGGGAGTTCAGGAGTTCGGGAGTTCGGGAGTTCGGAAGTTCGAGAGGTCGGGAATTCGGGAGGTCGGCAGTTCGGGAGTTCGGGAGTTCTGGAGTTCAGGGGGTCAGAGAGTTCGTGAGTTCGAGAGTTTGGGAGGTCAGGAGTTCAGGAGATTGGGAGTTCCGGAGTTCAAGAGTTCGGGAGTTCAGGAGGTCGGGAGTTCAGGAGTTCAGGGGGTCGGAGAGTTCGGGAGTTTGAGAGTTCGGGAGGTCAGGAGTTCAGGAGTTCGGGAGTTCGAGAGTTCGGGAGTTCGGGAGTTCAGGAGTTCAGTGAGTTGGAGAGTTTGGGAGTTCAGGTGTTAGGGAGTTCGGGACTTCAGGAGTTCGGGAGTTCGGGAGTTCGAGTGTTCGAGAGTTCGCAATTCGGGAGGACGGCTGTTCGGGAGGTCGGGAGTTCAGGAGATCAGGAGTTCGGGAGGTCGGGAGCTCAGGAGTTTGGGAGTTTGAGAGTTCGGAAGTTCGGGAGTTCAGGAGTTCAGGAGGTCAGGAGTTCGGGAGATCAGGAGTTCAGGAGTTCGTGAGTTCTGGAGTTGGAGGGTTTGGGAGTTCGAGAGGCCGGGAGTTCAGGAAGTCAGGAGTTCGGGAGTTCAGGAGTTCAGTGGGTCGGAGAATTCGGGAGTTCACGAGTTCGGGAGGTCGGTACTTCAGGAGTTCAGGGTGTCAGAGAGTTCTGGAGTTCTGGAGTTCGAGAGTTCGGGAGTTCTGGAGTTCGGGAGTTCAGGAGTTCAGGGGGTCGGAGAGTTCGGGAGTTCGAGGATTCGGGAGGTCAGGTGTTCGGGAGATTGGGAGTTCAGGAGTTCGAGAGTTCGGGAGTTCAGGAGGTCGGGAGTTCAGGAGTTCAGGGGGTCGGATAGTTCGGGAGTTCGAGAGTTCCGGAGGTCTGGAGTTCAGGAGATTGGGAGTTCAGGAGTTGGAGAGATCGTTAGTTCAGGAGTTCAGGGGGTCGGAGAATTCGGGAGTTCAGGAGTTCGGGAGTTCGGGAGTTCAGGAGTTCGGGAGTTTAGGTGTTCGGGAGTTCGGGAGTTCAGGAGTTCGGGAGTTCGGGAGTTCAGAAGTTCGAGAGGTCGGGAATTCGGGAGGTCGGCAGTTCGGGAGTTCGGGAGTTCAGGAGTTCAGGGGGTCGGAGAGTTCGTGAGTTCGAGAGTTTGGGAGGTCAGGAGTTCAGGAGATTGGGAGTTCCGGAGTTCGAGAGTTCGGGAGTTCAGGAGGTCGGGAGTTCAGGAGTTCAGGGGGTCGGAGAGTTCGGGAGTTTGAGAGTTCGGGAGGTCAGGAGTTCGGGAGTTCGAGAGTTCGGGAGTTCGGGAGTTCAGGAGTTCAGTGAGTTGGAGAGTTCGGGAGTTCAGGTGTTCGGGAGTTCGGGACTTCAGGAGTTCGGGAGTTCGGGAGTTCGAGTGTTCGAGAGTTCGCAATTCGGGAGGACGGCTGTTCGGGAGGTCGGGAGTTCAGGAGATCAGGAGTTCGGGAGGTCGGGAGCTCAGGAGTTTGGGAGTTTGAGAGTTCGGAAGTTCGGGAGTTCAGGAGTTCAGGAGGTCAGGAGTTCGGGAGATCAGGAGTTCAGGAGTTCGTGAGTTCTGGAGTTGGAGGGTTTGGGAGTTCGAGAGGCCGGGAGTTCAGGAAGTCAGGAGTTCGGGAGTTCAGGAGTTCAGTGGGTCGGAGAATTCGGGAGTTCACGAGTTCGGGAGGTCGGTACTTCAGGAGTTCAGGGTGTCAGAGAGTTCTGGAGTTCTGGAGTTCGAGAGTTCGGGAGTTCAGGAGTTCGGGAGTTCAGGAGTTCAGGGGGTCGGAGAGTTCGGGAGTTCGAGGAATCGGGAGGTCAGGTGTTCAGGAGATTGGGAGTTCAGGAGTTGGAGAGATCGGGAGTTCAGGAGGTCGGGAGTTCAGAAGTTCAGGGGGTCGGAGAGTTCTGGAGTTCGAGAGTTCGGGAGTTCTGGATTTCGGGAGTTCGAGAGTTCGGGAGTTCGGGAGTTCGGGAGTTCAGGAGTTCAGGGGGTCGGAGAGTTCGGAAGTTGAGGAGTTCGGAGTTCAGGAGTTCGGGAGTTCAGGAGTTCGGGAGTTCAGGAGTTCATGGGGTTGGAGAGTTCGGAAGTTCAGGTGTTCGGGAGTTCAGGAGTTCGGGAGTTCGAGAGTTCCAGAGTTCGGGAGTTCGGGAGATCGGTTGTTTGGGAGGTCGGGAGTTCAGGAGGTCAGGAGTTCGGGAGTTCAGGACTTCAGGAGTTTGTGAGTTCTGGAGTTGGAAGGTTTGGGAGTTCGAGAGCTCGGGAGTTCAGGAAGTCAGGAGTTCGGGAGTTCAGGAGTTCAGGGGGTCGGAGAATTCGGGAGTTCAGGAGTTCGGGAGTTCGGGAGTTCAGGAGTTCGGGAGTTCGGGAGTTTAGGTGTTCGGGAGTCCGGGAGTACAGGAGTTCGGGAGTTCGGGAGTTCGAGAGTTCGAGAGGTCGGGAATTCGGGAGGTCGGCAGTTCGGGAGTTCGGGAGTTCAGGAGTTCAGGGGGTCGGAGAGTTCGGGAGTTCGAGAGTTCGGGAGGTCAGGAGTTCAGGAGATTGGGAGTTCCGGAGTTCGAGAGTTCGGGAGTTCAGGAGGTCGGGAGTTCAGGAGTTCAGGGGGTCGGAGAGTTCGGGAGTTTGAGAGTTCGGGAGGTCAGGAGTTCGGGAGTTCGGGAGTTCGAGAGTTCGGGAGTTCGGGAGTTCAGGAGTTCAGTGAGTTGGAGAGTTCGGGAGTTCAGGTGTTCGGGAGTTCGGGACGTCAGGAGTTCGGGAGTTCGGGAGTTCGAGTGTTCGAGAGTTCGCAATTCTGGAGGATGGCTGTTCGGGAGGTCGGGAGTTCAGGAGATCAGGCGTTCGGGAGGTCGGGAGCTCAGGAGTTTGGGAGTTTGAGAGTTCGGAAGTTCGGGAGTTCAGGAGTTCAGGAGGTCAGGAGTTCGGGAGATCAGAAGTTCAGGAGTTCGTGAGTTCAGGAGTTGGAGAGATCGGGAGTTCAGGAGGTCGGGAGTTCAGGAGTTCAGGGGGTCGGAGAGTTCTGGAGTTCGAGAGTTCGGGAGTTCTGGATTTCGGGAGATCGAGAGTTCGGGAGTTCGGGAGTTCAGGAGTTCAGGGGGTTGGAGAGTTCGGGAGTTCAGGTGTTCGGGAGTTCAGGAGTTCGGGAGTTCTGGATTTCGGGAGTTCGAGAGTTCGGGAGTTCGGGAGTTCGGGAGTTCAGGAGTTCAGGGGGTCGGAGAGTTCGGGAGTTCGAGAGTTCGGGAGGTAAGGAGTTCGGGAGTTCGGGAGTTCGAGTTTTCGGGAGTTCGGGAGTTCAGGCGTTCAGTGGGTTGGAGAGTTCGGGAGTTCAGGTGTTCGGGAGTTCGGGAGTTCAGGATTTCGGGAGTTCGGGAGTTCGAGAGTTCGAGAGTTCGGAAGTTGAGAAGTTCGGAGTTCGGGAGTTCGGGAGTTCAGGAGTTCGGGAGTTCAGGAGTTCATGGGGTTGGAGAGTTCGGGAGTTCAGGTTTTCGGGAGTTCGGGAGTTCGGGAGTTCGGGAGTTCAAGAGTTCCAGAGTTCAGGAGTTCGGGAGATCGGTTGTTTGGGAGGTCGGGAGTTCAGGAGGTCAGGAGTTCGGGAGTTCAGGACTTCAGGAGTTTGTGAGTTCTGGAGTTGGAAGGTTTGGGAGTTCGAGAGCTCGGGTGTTCAGGAAGTCAGGAGTTCGGGAGTTCAGGAGTTCAGGGGGTCGGAGAATTCGGGTGTTCAGGAGTTCGGGAGTTCGGGAGTTCAGGAGTTCGGGAGTTCGGGAGTTCAGGAGTTCGGGAGTTCAGGAGTTCGGGAGTTCGGGAGTTCGAGAGTTCGAGAGGTCGGGAATTCGGGAGGTCGGCAGTTCGGGAGTTCGGGAGTTCAGGAGTTCAGGGGGTCGGAGAGTTCGGGAGTTTGAGAGTTCGGGAGGTCAGGAGTTCAGGAGATTGGGTGTTCCGGAGTTCGAGAGTTCGGGAGTTCAGGAGGTCGGGAGTTCAGGAGTTCAGGGGGTCGGAGAGTTCGGGAGTTTGAGAGTTCGGGAGGTCAGGAGTTCGGGAGTTCGGGAGTTCGAGAGTTCGGGAGTTCGGGAGTTCAGGAGTTCAGTGAGTTGGAGAGTTCGGGAGTTCAGGTGTTCGGGAGTTCGGGACTTCAGGAGTTCGGGAGTTCGGGAGTTCGAGTGTTCGAGAGTTCGCAATTCTGGAGGATGGCTGTTCGGGAGGTCGGGAGTTCAGGCGATCAGGCGTTCGGGAGGTCGGGAGCTCAGGAGTTTGGGAGTTTGAGAATTCGGAAGTTCGGGAGTTCAGGAGTTCAGGAGGTCAGGAGTTCGGGAGATCAGAAGTTCAGGATTTCGTGAGTTCAGGAGTTGGAGAGATCGGGAGTTCAGGAGGTCGGGAGTTCAGGAGTTCAGGGGGTCGGAGAGTTCGGGAGTTCGAGAGTTCGGGAGGTAAGGAGTTCGGGAGTTTGGGAGTTCGAGTTTTCGGGAGTTCGGGAGTTCAGGCGTTCAGTGGGTTGGAGAGTTCGGGAGTTCAGCTGTTCGGGAGTTCGGGAGTTCAGGATTTCGGGAGTTCGGGAGTTCGAGAGTTCGAGAGTTCGGAAGTTGAGGAGTTCGGAGTTCGGGAGTTCAGGAGTTCGGGAGTTCAGGAGTTCATGGGGTTGGAGAGTTCGGGAGTTCA
Organism: Pristiophorus japonicus; assembly: GCF_044704955.1. NCBI lineage: Eukaryota > Metazoa > Chordata > Chondrichthyes > Pristiophoridae > Pristiophorus > Pristiophorus japonicus. The sequence goes on from NC_091984.1 coordinate 159,124,453, forward strand.
GGTGTTCGGGAGTTCGGGAGTTCGGGAGTTCGAGAGTTCCAGAGTTCGGGAGTTCGGGAGATCGGTTGTTTGGGAGGTCGGGAGTTCAGGAGGTCAGGAGTTCGGGAGTTCAGGACTTCAGGAGTTTGTGAGTTCTGGAGTTGGAAGGTTTGGGAGTTCGAGAGCTCGGGTGTTCAGGAAGTCAGGAGTTCGGGAGTTCAGGAGTTCAGGGGGTCGGAGAATTCGGGAGTTCAGGAGTTCGGGAGTTCAGGAGTTCGGGAGTTCGGGAGTTCAGGAGTTCGGGAGTTCAGGAGTTCGGGAGTTCGGGAGTTCGAGAGTTCGAGAGGTCGGGAATTCGGGAGGTCGGCAGTTCGGGAGTTCGGGAGTTCAGGAGTTCAGGGGATCGGAGAGTTCGGGAGTTTGAGAGTTCGGGAGGTCAGGAGTTCGGGAGTTCGGGAGTTCGAGAGTTCGGGAGTTCGGGAGTTCAGGAGTTCAGTGAGTTGGAGAGTTCGGGAGTTCAGGTGTTCGGGAGTTCGGGACTTCAGGAGTTCGGGAGTTCGGGAGTTCGAGTGTTCGAGAGTTCGCAATTCTGGAGGATGGCTGTTCGGGAGGTCGGGAGTTCAGGAGATCAGGCGTTCGGGAGGTCGGGAGCTCAGGAGTTTGGGAGTTTGAGAATTCGGAAGTTCGGGAGTTCAAGAGTTCAGGAGGTCAGGAGTTCGGGAGATCAGAAGTTCAGGATTTCGTGAGTTCAGGAGTTGGAGAGATCGGGAGTTCAGGAGGTCGGGAGTTCAGGAGTTCAGGGGGTCGGAGAGTTCTGGAGTTCGAGAGTTCGTGAGTTCTGGATTTCGGGAGTTCGAGAGTTCGGGAGTTCGGGAGTTCGGGAGTTCAGGAGTTCAGGGGGTCGGAGAGTTCGGGAGTTCGAGAGTTCGGGAGGTAAGGAGTTCGGGAGTTCGGGAGTTCGAGATTTCGGGAGTTCGGGAGTTCAGGCGTTCAGTGGGTTGGAGAGTTCGGGAGTTCAGGTGTTCGGGAGTTCGGGAGTTCAGGATTTCGGGAGTTCGGGAGTTCGAGAGTTCGAGAGTTCGGAAGTTGAGGAGTTCGGAGTTCGGGAGTTCGGGAGTTCAGGAGTTCGGGAGTTCAGGAGTTCATGGGGTTGGAGAGTTCGGGAGTTCAGGTGTTCGGGAGTTCAGGAGTTCGGGAGTTCTGGATTTTGGGAGTTCGAGAGTTCGGGAGTTCGGGAGTTCAGGAGTTCAGGGGGTCGGAGAGTTCGGGAGTTCGAGAGTTCGGGAGGTAAGGAGTTCGGGAGTTCGGGAGTTCGAGATTTCGGGAGTTCGGGAGTTCAGGCGTTCAGTGGGTTGGAGAGTTCGGGAGTTCAGGTGTTCGGGAGTTCGGGAGTTCAGGATTTCGGGAGTTCGGGAGTTCGAGAGTTCGAGAGTTCGGAAGTTGCGGAGTTCGGAGTTCGGGAGTTCGGGAGTTCAGGAGTTCGGGAGTTCAGGAGTTCATGGGGTTGGAGAGTTCGGGAGTTCAGGTGTTCGGGAGTTCAGGAGTTCGGGAGTTCGGCAGTTCGGGAGTTCGAGAGTTCCAGAGTTCGGGAGTTCGGGAGATCGGTTGTTTGGGAGGTCGGGAGTTCAGGAGGTCAGGAGTTCGGGAGTTCAGGACTTCAGGAGTTTGTGAGTTCTGGAGTTGGAAGGTTTGGGAGTTCGAGAGCTCGGGAGTTCAGGAAGTCAGGAGTTCGGGAGTTCAGGAGTTCAGGGGGTCGGAGAACTCGGGAGTTCAGGAGTTCGGGAGTTCGGGAGTTCAGGAGTTCGGGAGTTCGGGAGTTTAGGTGTTCGGGAGTTCGGGAGTTCAGGAGTTCGGGAGTTCGGGAGTTCGGAAGTTCGAGAGGTCGGGAATTCGGGAGGTCGGCAGTTCGGGAGTTCGGGAGTTCAGGAGTTCAGGGGGTCGGAGAGTTCGTGAGTTCGAGAGTTTGGGAGGTCAGGAGTTCAGGAGATTGGGAGTTCCGGAGTTCGAGAGTTCGGGAGTTCAGGAGGTCGGGAGTTCAGGAGTTCAGGGGGTCGGAGAGTTCGGGAGTTTGAGAGTTCGGGAGGTCAGGAGTTCGGGAGTTCGGGAGTTCGAGAGTTCGGGAGTTCGGGAGTTCAGGAGTTCAGTGAGTTGGAGAGTTCGGGAGTTCAGGTGTTCGGGAGTTCGGGACTTCAGGAGATCAGGAGTTCGGGAGGTCGGGGGCTCAGGAGTTTGGGAGTTTGAGAGTTCGGAAGTTCGGGAGTTCAGGAGTTCAGGAGGTCAGGATTTCGTGAGATCAGGAGTTCAGGAGTTCGTGAGTTCTGGAGTTGGAGGGTTTGGGAGTTCGAGAGGTCGGGAGTTCAGGAAGTCAGGAGTTCGGGAGTTCAGGAGTTCAGCGGGTCGGAGAATTCGGGAGTTCACGAGTTCGGGAGGTCGGTACTTCAGGAGTTCAGGGTGTCAGAGAGTTCTGGAGTTCTGGTGTTCGAGAGTTCGGGAGTTCTGGAGTTCGGGAGTTCAGGAGTTCAGGGGGTCGGAGAGTTCGGGAGTTCGAGGATTCGGGAGGTCAGGTGTTCGGGAGATTGGGAGTTCAGGAGTTCGAGAGTTCGGGAGTTCAGGAGGTCGGGAGTTCAGGAGTTCAGGGGGTCGGATAGTTCGGGAGTTCGAGAGTTCCGGAGGTCAGGAGTTCAGGAGATTGGGAGTTCAGGAGTTGGAGAGATCG